>NC_139043.1:34971679-35339179 GCF_965140915.1 Aythya marila | reverse complement strand
AAATTCATTCCCAAAATGTGATATTGAAAAAAAAAAAAAAAAAAAAACGTGCCAACTGTAATAGGTAAACAATGCCAGGAGAAAAAGTTAGGAGACAAAACACTCACAAGAGAAAAAGACAATAATCAATATATTAATATAAAACAATAATACAGCTGGTACAATAAAGCGATACCGTGGGGAGACATGCAGTGCATCATTAGTATTCTGCTCTAATGAAGCCCACAACACACGGTGTACATTAACTAGTGTAAAGTCTTCTCAGCACAGTGACTATTCCACCACTTTACTGGCCCATTTATTTTAACTGAAAGAGAGATGATCCCGTTGCCAAGCCATCAGATGGTAAAAGGGATATATTTGATGGATAATAAAAAAGGGTCTGCCACAGCTTTGCAAAATATATTTCTAATTTAAATGCATGCAGTATACAGCACTCACACCATACCTGCAGAGAAAAATAAAGGTGGGGGAGGATGAGAGAGAAGGCAAGGGGGGGAGGAGGGAGGAGGGAAATATCATTTTAAATAAACAAAAAAGTCACAGACATCACTCACATTTTTTTTCAGCCTGTTCTTGTGATACAGATTGACAGCCCTTTTAATATGAAATAAATCAGCCAGGATAAGGAATGTCTTGGAGAACATACAGATTGAGTGCTGATTGACAGAGCTTCTCTGAAACCCATTCTGTTTGTGCTGGGTTTTTTAGCAGCTAACTTGAAAGGATGTCAGGTGCTTTGAAATGTTTCAAGTGTTTTGAACCCAGCAAACAATCGTAAAATGTGCTTATTGGTGCTCAGGCTGGAGCTGGAGCGCGGCTGGGCTTGTGTGAGGACAATGCTGAGGAAGGCAGGCCAGGAAAATGAAAGCAGAGCTTTCCTCTCCCATTCAGACACCGGCCAGCCATCGGGATTTTTGGACGGGTGTCAACATACATACCTACCTAGCACCAGATTTTAAAGGGAAGATGCTGTGTTTTGGAAACCTGTATCACGTTGGGGGAGGCTGCAGGACTGTGTACCCTCTATAGACTTGCAGTCATTTTTAAGCAAGCACTGGCTAGTAATTTTGATGATAACAAGACATGACATTTTTAAAGTTATGTGTCCAGTTGGTACCACAGCTTCTTTCCTGTTAGACTCACACCAGCATTTTGCTGGCCTTGATAATGTTGTAGATATTATGGTTAGCTGTCTCCTTGTATTTCCTGAAATGTCCTATGTCTGTTGTTATCTTGGTGGAGGGAAAAACAACAAAAAATACACAACAGCATATATGTCATATTTACACTGAGAGAGAAAATATGAAAATAAGCCCAATGACATTTCCAGCCTATTTTAACAATCCTCTCTTGAGAATGACCCTTTGTGCTCATATGTGTAATTTTTGTATCCATGGTTAAAAAAAAAAAAAAAAGGTCCTGACATTTTCACTTTTGCACAAGGTGAAAAAGTCACTGAGAAAGGAGATCTTGTCTTCTCCCCATTGGAAAATCAGCGTGGTGAGGGAGATCACTCCATGAAGCAGCACGATGTAGTGGAAGTTCGGGTACTTCACCTTCCAAATTCATCCACAGGAGGAGAGTGAAACAAATGCAAAGACAGCAGGTCCACTTACACCGTCATTTTTGGGGGTATCTCAGTGCAACCCAAATGGACGAGCAGTCCCTGTGCCTGGCTGTCACCTCTCAGCACTGCTCCTTCTACTGCAGCCTTGGCTTTAGGTGTGGTTGTCACCTCCCTCCTTCCAGCCTGGAGCTTTCTGCATTCATCTTCTTCAAATGGCAGACCTCCAGAAGGTGGTTGTTCTCTCTGGAGTCCATAGTTCACTCCTTGATACTTGCCTTCAGATCTTTGTGGGAGGAGATAGAAAAAATAATACACGCTTCAGAGGCCCTTGGATAAAATTGGTGCTCCCAGGAGTGAGAAGGGTGAGGTTCCTGGTGCCATCATTCAATGTGGGAGCAGAGGAAAATAGTTTTAAAGTCTCAGCTCTCACTGTTCTAGTCTTTGCCTTCTAGGTTTAGGTTTCCGGCATCATACCCCTCTGATCTGATCTCCTCCCTCACTGCCCTCCTCACTTCTACCTGTGGGAAGGTCACCGTCACCTCTGTCAACATCCCTAACGCTTGCTGCCAACATCCCAAAACTGCACCATCACATCTCTTGTGATCCTATCTCTTGCCGTATCAGGACATGCCCAGAAATGTACTATTGCAGGGGCTGTTTGGATTTGCCTCTTCACACATATTTCTCCTTAGCAAAAATATGTATCCTCTGATTTTTTGGCTTCAAGCAGAAACACTCTCCTGCCCCGTATAGACCTGGTTGGTCACTTAATATGTTCAACTTTGTGCTAGTCTGTCTCTGTGAAAATGAGATAGGATGATGTACCATGGGCAAAGAGAGGGTGATTGAGTACCAACACCCTTCTTCCTTCTCTACTTTTTTTCAGACCTACATGTACATATTATAAAAAAAAAAAAAAAAAAAAAAAAAAAAGTTTGTGCCAGTGTCTGAAAAAAAAAATTCCAAGGAAAAATATTTTTATCTTTCTATAAAATCAACAGCACAGGTCCTGCTGATCAGCCTTCCCACTGCTCCCTCCCCAAGGGCCTTCCAGGCCACCTTCCATGTTTACAGACCTGTGGCTGTTAAATCTTACAACAGAGGGCTCTTGGGATTCAATGGCACTATTACTGCTGTCCCTTAGTTCCACAAGCTTAGACTGAAGCCTTCACACTGCTATGAGTAAAGGGTAAGAGCCAGCCTGTAACTCCAGGACCCATGTATTGATCCCTGTTTTGACAGGTGTTTTGAAGAAGATATAGTGTGCCCCTGGTCTTTCTTGGCACAAATCACTCCTTAGCCTTCCCCTTCCTCCCCAGCAGAGCAGTGGCAGTGCAGGAGGGAGGGCAATTCAGAGGGTGGTACTACATCCCTTTTCCAGTCCTCTGTGGGGAAAGAAGAAATCTGGTGACCCTCACGGTGACACTCTGGCAGCCTGGGTGTCCCACACAGAAGTGGGGACCTTATTTCCTGCAAAAACACACAGCAAAGCCACAGCTCTGTGCCAGGAGATCTAAAGCTTGGGTTTAGAAATCCCTGTCCCGTGTCTGCACTGCATGTCTGTCTCCCTGCACCCTGCTGTGAGATCAACAAGTCTCCCATTTTATTTGTGTACACATCCACATTACCCCTTCTTGATATTACTTTCTCAGCTCCTGCCTATATTGTGTTTTATGTTTGTTTTGTTTTGTTTTGTTTTGTTTTTTCCTCTAGCTCAGCTAGAGGATGATGCAAGAGGATGATGGACCAGCCATCACTCATTTTGGGGTGGGAGCTGAATGGCACAAGGTCATTCAGACATCCTCCTGGCCCTCCAAGGGATGTGTTGTGGCTCAAGGCCTGGCCCTTGTGTGTCTTGGCCAGGAGGCAGCACTGGGAATCAAAGCTCAGTTCTTCAAGAGCTGGCAGGTTTAAAAGGTAGTCCCCTGGAGTGCTGAGCCATGGTGCTGGCTAGCATCAAATCTTTCTTAAAGTTGGAAATATGATCCAGTTGGGAATGACTGTGATTTAATGTCATCCAAGTACTACGGGGCACACTTCTTAAAGAAACTGCTGTAAATTATTTGTGGCTAATTCTGCTGTGGATGGAGGGCATGATATGTGCACAAGTACAAGAGCCCTGCTTGTATCTAATAATTGTTATATCTTCTCTGAAATTTACTGCCGATGTCTCAATTTTAACAATTTAAATAACAAGCTTAACCAAGCGGAACTAGGCAAAGGCAGGCTGGCTCCCTTGATGAAAGCAGGACAACTCTTATGTCTGAGTACATTTATACTTTGACATGAGCAGTGACACACAAAGATGAAATCTGGTTAAAGCTGCAGCTTCCTCAGCGCTGTGACAGCTTCTTAGTCTAAGCAAAACTGTTTCTGAAGTGGGCATACCTGGTAACTTTACTCAGAAGGAAGATTAGGAAAAAATGACTCAAAGAGGCTAGATGAAGGAAGGTACACTACTGAACACGGGGCAGCCGTGGGATCTGCAATGCAGCGGGATGGTGGCATGCTTTGGTGGCACTGATGGGGCTGCATGGCCCTGGCTGAGCTCTGTGCATCACCACAGGGCTCGGGAATGATTTAAGCCCCAGTGCAAATCAGGGGGGCTTGACAAAAACATGTATTGCAGATGCCAGAGGGCAACGTTGTGCGTGTTTCAACACTAAGAAACATAACTGGTGATTGTGGGGGCTGGACTGGGGAAGATGATAGTCATTTAACAGGGCCCTATTGCCACTGCAGTAAGGGAGACTCGGAGAACAAGTTCTTCACTGTTCCTGGAAAAAAAAAAAAAAAAAAAAAAAAAAAAACATAACGGGAGGAAGATATCCTAAACGTATCATCAGCTTCTACTTGAAGAGTTTCCAATTAATTCTGATCAAAAGAGGAAAGAGAGAGATTTTCATTCTCCTCGGCACAAGACAGCAACTTTCTTTTAATTCAAAAATCATGCATGCATCAATAAAATGTTCTCTACACACCTATTTCAAACCCACGGATAGCTAAATAACACAAATAAAATTATAACTGGACTAGGGATAACTTGTACCTCATCAACCCAAACATTTAGTAGGAGAAATTCCCTTCTTCATGTGAACAGCAGGGCCTGAACCTCAGTGGAGTCTTGCTTTCCATGCATGCTAGATCTCTACTTGATAACTAAGTGTGGGGAGAGGCACTCTGTGATCTAAAACCATTGCCTGGGGCTAGGAATAATTATTTATTGTTATTTATTGATCACATACTACATATCTTCCAAGAGATATATCAGGGTTTCTTTAAATTAACTATCCCCCTACACACTTAGGGTTTCTTGGCTGGGAGACACTTTGTCCTTGTCTACATATTCGATGAAATTATGTTAATACTGGGTCAGCTACATTTGTTTTTATCAGTGGTTGATTCTTATAGCAAAACCAAGGGAAAAGAGAAGCACAGCCTGAAGTGAAGGAGAATAAGTGTTTTTCTCCCATAAATGGTTTGATGTTAAAACCATCTTGAAATACCTCCAGCAAACAGCAAAAATACCTCCTACCCGTGAAGCTGGCAGGGGTCCTGTTGTCACTATAGCTTATGTGAAGTTCTACCAGCACCCAGCATCAAATAAGTCACTGGAGAAAAATGATCTTGTTGCCAGTAAAATTATGTCCATACCAGGAGTTTTACTGGCACAGGTTTGTGAGTTGCCTGGGTAGTTTTTTTCCATGCCTCTTACCAAGGGTAGCTAAGCTTTATAGTGCAGTCCAAGCCAAAAGAATCAACGATGAGAAGGAATATACAGGAGAATAATGAAAGGGTGAGTGACTGGGGAGAGAAATAAGTCTGTAATGGGAACAGAAGATACCAAATGAAGTAGAATAGCAGCTATTGTATTATTTATATGATTTATTGGCATAATTGTTCATTATTTATTCTAGGCTTGAAGAGTCACAGGTATCAGTCAATCTCAAATCCTTCATGACGCCAATCCTGTCACAAGAAAGTACGCTTTCCTTTAGGTCAGCAGGTTTCAGTAGTGAAACTAGCAGAAGTGAAAGACAGTCCTTCAGGTTTGTCAGCTGTCTGGGGATCTCCCCCAGCCTCCTAACACATCCCTGAAGGCATGTTTACTAAGCCTCAGGTATCTGACGGAGTTATAACAAGCCAAACAATTACATGTGGCTGATTACAATCTTTGAGTGCATCCATCCTGTTCTCAGGGAACCTTCCCTTCACATACTTCATGTTTTAGAAAGGGAACAACAGGAAGCAAATTATTCCCTTCCCTTCCCTTCCCTTCCCTTCCCTTCCCTTCCCTTCCCTTCCCTTCCCTTCCCTTCCCTTCCCTTCCCTTCCCTTCCCTTCCCTTCCCTTCCCTTCCCTTCCCTTCCCTTCCCTTCCCTTCCCTTCCCTTCCCTTCCCTTCCCTAGGAGAAGGGAAGAAAACTGAAGAAAACAGAGTGGATTTCCTGGGAGAACACCAGACACCTTTTCTGCCTGGCTAGCAGCCTATTTCATTAGGTGAGCTGCCTCACCAAGGGGTTGGGCAGTCACCAAAGCCCACTCAGAATTGAGGAGGGCACAACACACATGGCATGGCCAGAAGCAGCCTGGGCAGGATCAGGACCTCTCTTTTCTGCAGCAAAAACACATTTGACTGCTGTATATTTGCTGACTGACATAGCTAACAAGTTCAAAATGATTCAGGCAGGACCTGATGCCTGCACAGGGGGTGTAGAAACACAGTTAAAAGCATTCACATCTCAACTTAGGACCACTTCCACATTATAGATATGAGCATCTTCATATGCATACTGTCAGCTATGACATTGCTCTGCACGTTAACTTCCACTAAAGTCTGTAAGAGTTATAGACCAAAGTCTTTGTTTTGTTTTCCTTTTTTTTTTTTTTTTTTTTTTTTAAGCTTCACTGAAGTATAACACCAAAATATTTGTTGTGGTAAATTTAAATGACAGTCTCTGGGTAAGCAGACAACATTGGTGAATGTGTATTGTATATTTTTATTTACTTGTTTCTGACACTAACATTTTTATTTGGGGTAATTTTCTTTTAAGATGTTTCATTTTTATTCTCCTTTTTGATCTGCGTTTATGAGATCCCATCAGTCACAGTAAATTTCAATCTGCTAGCAGACAGCCCTCAACTCAGACAACTGTGACAAACAATCAATAAGATTATTTTGCTTTTAATGATCCACCTGCACATACAAAAAAAAAAAAAAAAAAAAAAAAAGGCACAAAACTTGCTCTCTTCATTATACCTTTCTGTGAGCAGGCTCTTCTCTCCTCTCTTGATATTTTCACAGCAGACAAGATATGTGCCATGGTCTCGAATGACTATATAATGGAGTGACCAGACTGCTGTGCAAGCAGCAGGACAGATATGAAGGTGTGGAGGTGTGGGAGAAGCCAGCTTTGCCTTGGAGTCCCCAACATGGTCAGGGAGCCCAGGGCAAGAAAGACAGCAGTAATAGGTGGGCTGCACATCACTGCTGCAGGCTGAGCTTCTGGGAGCAAGGAGGCAGCCCTCATGCCACATGGACATGTGTGGACACCAAGAGGAGGGACTCCTGGGGAGGGCTAACCCATGGGACGCGGGCACTAGTGGGAAGGGGCTCCACAATTTCTCTCTCTTCCTTCTGGGTTGCTGGCAGGCTGTCCTGTAGGAAGCATGGAAAATGCATCTGCTTATCAGCACGGCATGCCCAGTAAGACCTTCTTCATCCTTTAAATTCCCCAGAGGTACGTTGTTTTTTTATTGTCCACGGTGCTTACAGATGCATGGAGGGAGCACTTTGTACTTAGGCTGGCTTTCCATTTTGTTTTCAAATTAGTCTACAAATCTCCTGAGTTTTCATCTCACTCAGCTGGACCAGGATGCAGCCCTCCAATTCCTCATGAATGTGAGCAGAAGGCCTGGCCTCAGATGGAGCTACTTAGAGAGCTTTACTGCTCAGCTGCTGGGGAAATGTTAGCTGCTGCTCCTCATTATATTGTGTTACTTAATGCAAATCTTTAAATAAGAATGGTGATAATTTAGGCACTTTCCAAAATGTTCTGGAAGGTTAATAAAGGCAAAAGGCCAACATTTCTTCTCCTCCATGTAGTCCTCAGCTCACAATAATGTTGTGCCAATAACTGCACTAGTGGAATAACTTCAAAGGAGAACCTGGCACAAGGCGTAGATGAAATCCTGGTGGTCCCAAAAGTTGGCAGCAAAGCACTTGCTTTCTTTATGGGGACGGACTTTCAGACAAATAGCCATTTCTGTTACAAGCTAAGGAATAGTTGACCTTGAATCGGAGATGAACCCCAGCCAGAAATCAGAAGTAAAAGGTTTTCTTCAGAAGTTTAATGCAAGTTTGGTTAACAGAGATGATAATTCAGAACATAAACATTTCCCAGACATCAAACAAAATGAAAAAAAAGAGAGAAAAAAAAAAACAACACATGCAAAACCAAAACAGAACACAACCAGAAGATAACTATCTTTAAATCAGGCATGCCTGCTGCAGCCACTGCTTGAATGAGACTGGGGTCTACATGGCTGCAACAGAGGTGGGCGATGTAAGCCAGGTCTGAGCTTGCTTTTGAAAGGTGATTATCAGGCTCAGAGCTGCAAAACAACAATTAAAAGAGTAGCTGATAAAAATTTCTAATTTAGTAAACTCTCTTTTCCCCCCTCACTGTTTTGGCACTTGATGACATTCAAGTTTAGTATGTCATCTTTGTCAGTCCACAAAAATAATTCTTTATAAACACACTAAATAGTAATCGCCAGTGTTGTAACTTTCCTGACTACTGTGTGTGGCTGTTTGCATGAGGGGTAATTTGACCTACTTAGCCCCACTCTGAATTATTGGAAACAAATTAAATTTATAGTTCTTTTATAGTGTAAATACACACATAAAATTCTGAGATGTTTAGAAAAACTTAATAGCGGAGCTTTATGTAGCAACTTGCCTAGACAGCACAAAAAGAAACCACTTCTCATGTTCCTTCAGAGTTTACACAGAATACAAAGATTCCTTTGTCTCTTCATGCCTTTGTCTCCGCATCTGATAGCAAAGTTTGTTGGTACAATCTTAAAAAGAAATAAAAAGGGTTCCTTTTCGAGCCTCTGTCAGAATTGCTGCACGAACACATTTTGCACTGCAACCTTAAAAGTAGTTGTGCTTCTCGCTTTTGTTCTTTCATTATGGGAGACTCACAGTTATTCAGTATTTTATTCTCATTAGAACACTGCTTGTCACATGTTTTCACCAGAAACATTCATCACCAAGGTCAAAGGGTGAATATTGTGATCTATTATGCTTAGAGGAATCTAATGAAAAGCCACATAATTATCCAATTTTAAGAGAAGCATGTAAAAAAAGAAGGGGGGCACTTGCTATAATTTAAATTGTTTTGTTTCCCTGAAGCAAAATCCAGCACCTGATTGACAGGACATAATGATAATTCTTATTGATATGGTGATGTTAATTGTGTAGAGATATTTAATAAGTCTCATATTCCTGAGGTAAATGCATGCTCTTAACCTGCACCTGAACCTGATTTTTGATGCACTCTGAGGATGAGGCAAAGATACAGATAACTGAGCACAAGTGGATTTTCAGTCTTGTGTGGCAGAATGGAAATTGGAATCTTCAGAATCTATTAGGAGAACAATTCTGCAGTTGCTCACACTTTTATAAATTATGCTGTATATGATGCTAAGACACAAAGTCAGGGAGTTTCAATTGGGGAAAATTACCATGACTTTACTGCATCTACAAAAGTAGGCTTTTTTTTCCTTCCCTTTTCCCTAAAAGAGGATAGAAAGCAGTTTACATTTTAATAGAGACATACTTAAAAAAGATGAAAAACACTCTGTCACTTAACCCACTGACTAGCTTGTCCTCTAAAATGTGGGACAAATAGCAGAAACGACAGACATAACAAAAATATGTAAGGCAGAAAGCTGCAAACAGCAAAGTCATTTAAATGTATTTTGCTTTCAGATTCCAGCTTGGAGATAGTCACCAGCCGTAACGAGAACAGTGAGAAAAAAACAGTGAAGGGCTATCGAAGTGGCTGGGAACAGGAGTGGGTTTCAGAAAAAAACAGGTTATATTTCTGGATTTCCCCCAAGGACATGTGTCTTGACATTGACTAAGTTCTTCAACCTTTCTGTTTACCTTAATTCTTCTGTCTTTGCAATAGAGATAATGATTCTTCTTTCTTTTCTTTTTCTTTTCTTCTTCTTTTCTTTCTTTTTTTTTCCTTTTCTTTTTCTTTTTCTTTTTCTTTTTCTTTTTCTTTTTCTTTTTCTTTTTCTTTTTCTTTTTCTTTTTCTTTTTCTTTTTCTTTTTCTTTTTCTTTTTCTTTTTCCTTTTCGTTTTCGTTTTCCTTAGCACATGGTATTGGAAACCCACAATTGGAATAATGTCTTGGGATTGATCCATGTGTGGAGCTTGATAGCCCCAAGACACCAAGCATTTCAAACCCTCATCCATATTTCAGCACATGCCTGAAGCTGACTGGGACCATCCACGCATTAAGAACTAAGCACATGCTTACATGCTCTGCTGGAAAGTGCCCTGAATGTGCTGCAAGGCTTGAGTTTGCCTGGAGGAATATGTCAGAGGGCTGCCTGTGTCAAGCACGCTGAAATTACAGAAAGTGCAGTCCTTTGCTGCTGAGACTCTTCTTTCAGCTCCAGGAGCCCTACCATGATGCCTCAGGTAGCCCTTGCTTCACTCTGCCCACCCAGGCGCACCAGTAGGTGGTTCAACAGCATGCCGATGCATAAAGCAAGACATAAAGCGAGCAATCCTCTTTTTTTCCCAGGATTTGAGAAATTCAGTCTTGCATACACTGACTGTATTGGACTGCCTGCAAAGCTGGCCACACTGTCCAAGCAAGGGGCCAGGTCCCACGGACCCACTCTGATTCCTGCCCCGGCGGCTGCAGGACACAGCCCTGCAGCAGATGCCAGTCCAGCTTGTGGAACAGGGCTGTGCTTTGTGCTCGCACCCATCAAAGGCAAAGAGGAGGGCATAGATAACACAGAGACCCAGAAGAGCTGAAGGGTGTAAGGAGACCTCCCAGCACAGCTCTCCACCAGCTGCCCCTACTATAAACTAGCGTGTGTGCTGCCCTCTGTGTGTTTATTTCTCTCCGGAGGAGGAGGTGGGTCAAGAAGCCTGGAGCTTGCTCCAGGCCACCCACAGAACAAAGGAGGGGTTGTCCTTCCCCTGAAACCCAGGACAGAAGCAAAATTGCTTCCTCCAGAGCAAGGTGGGAACAGGGGAGGGCTTGTGGCTTGGAGGGGTGCCGTGGGGTTAGAATGGCTCCCTGGGGTACTCTGGGTTTTGGTGCAGTGTGTGTCCTACCCTGTGCTGGGGCACTGCCTGAGCACATGCTTTTTGCAGCTTCTTTATTCTGGAGATTGAGCCTGTCAATATCTTTAACTCCCAAAGACTCACGCCTTAGGACCTAGACTGTTCCACTAGGGTAGCAGATGTGACTTAAGGAGCAAGCAAGATTAATGGGGGAAAAACAAAAACAAAAACAAAAACAAACAAACAAACAAACAAAAAAAAAAAAAAAAAAAAAAAAAAAAAAAAAAAAACACCACAAAACAAAGCAGTAACAAAACAACAACCAGGAACAAGCCCCAAATGAGGCAAGCAACTCCCAAAGTTATATGCATGCAGCCTGAATATTGGGAGGGAGGATCAGAGATAAAGAGAGAGGGTATAAAACAAGTCAAACACCCATAAAGTAAACCCCGAATCACATTTCTAAACATTAATAATACTTTAAATAAGCTGTTATAAAAATGTCAAAAATGATATATTAACTTTGAAAATAGCATTTACAGCACTTACACATAAAACTGAAATCCACTTCTGGTCCACAGTGTAGTTTGCTCATTAGATGAACAGCCAAGGATCAATAACTCTGTAGGACAACTGCTAGGCATGGCTTAGATAAGATAATTTCTGCTTCTATTTTATGAACATGAGCAACAGCTTTCTTAAGTAATTCAGAGATACCACACCTAACAGCCTCCCAGCTTTGGTCTGGTTTTCTTCTTTTGTTATGACATGCTGGCAAGAAATTATTATGTTTTAAATGTGAATCTTGCAGTAAAATATTTCCATGTTAAGTGAAGCTATCACCAAAAGATACTGGCTGTCTAGCTTAAAAGGCAGTCTCTGGATAACAGGACGAGGAGTGGGCATTTTGTGGTGAAAAAAAGGAATTAGCTAAGTGCCACAGAGGTCAGTGGATATATGCAGAGTAATTGCACCAGCCCGCACCACTTTACTGACAAATGAAAGCAGAGTATGGAGTATATTATTCGCATGATCAGCCGGCCTCTAACATACTCTCCCTCCAGGAAAGTGTAGAGGGAAAAAAAATGTTATTTTGGTCACAGAGTCATCAAGGCATGGACCTTGGATAGTGCTTCTGAGACTGCATTATAAATAATGTTCATATACGCTCCAAAGGGGAAAACAAAATAATAAAAGGCTTTTTTTTCACCTTCATTTTCTTTCACTGATTTCTTAGCAGACCTGTGCTTCTTTTCATCAGAACTTCCATATCCATCTAAACAGCCCTTCAGGTCAAATCTGTGTAACATCTCAGTACCTGCTGAGCACATCCAGAAATGTAACAAAAATATCTAAGGGACAAGAGGGATGGATGTGTAAGGAAAAGTAATCAAATAAATAGGGCTTGATCTTGAGCTGATGAACTGGAAGTAACATATTGAAGCCAGTAGGATTTTACTACTTTAGATCTATTGTAAGTGAATAAAGGCCCTCTATTATCTGACTTGAACGTAAATGGGAGGAAGTTACTATCATGAGAGATGACCTATTACGTCAGATTGGCAAAGAGACCAGCTAGAAACTAGAATATAAGAGTTTGCAGGGTGGTAAATCTATAAATGATTTACTTCTTGGTATGACACCAGAGGTCCTATGAAAGGGTCTGCCTGAAATCCAGCTATTCAGGTAATACCTAGATTTAGAAGATAGGGCTAAGGATAAACCCATCTTTTTGTCGCCCACATACTAAAGTTTTCTTTGCATGAAAACCAGTGTGGAAGCAGAAGAGAAACCAACATGCAGCCCATTTTCATGGATATGTGAAACACATATCCACTCATGAACTTTGATATGTTCCTGGATGCAGTAATAGAGATCTAGTCCTAATCACCACCTAAAAGGAGAGTCTGGGTACTGAAGAGGCAAGAGGATCCTGGAGCAGACATTAGGGGTTTGCCCAGTAACAAAACCTGACAACCTTAGAGAGGGCAAATATCCACTGTGGGAAGAGTGTGAAAAACAGAAGCAGTCAAGGAAATGTATAAGGAGAGCCACAGACTCCTTGACAGAGCAAGCAAGATCATTTTTCTACGCGTGGTTTGTTGAACAGAAGCTGAATACAAACAGATGGAGAGACTTCATGCCAGTGTATGTCTCTGGTCAAGGTCTCCAAGAACTGGTGCAGCTGACTTATATCCTAGCCTCACAAATATGACCACATCTGCATCATTGTTTGCTTACCACCAAACAAGACAGTCAAAATTCAGACTATAAATCCTCATGTATGCTATCTTGTGCAAGTCGTGTGAAATGGCCCTAAAGTTCATGGATAGTCAGTGAAGAAATTGCCCCCTGCAGGGACAGTGTCACACAGGTAGCAGAGATGTTATGACAACTTCCTGCACAAGTTTTGCTTGTGTTTGTTGTCCCATGGTTAATAGGAAGGGACAGGTCATTTGAGTGTTGTTTTTTGTTTGTTTGTTTGTTTTGTTTTGTTTTGTTTTGTTTTGTTTTGTTTTGTTTTCCTGGTTTAAAGAACATGACCTAGGAGAAACCTGTCTCAACAGGTTGTTACAAGCAGATTGAAAATGGAGCTTGTGTACCTTGTAGACCATCCTTCTGTGTCAAGAGAATGGATTAGATAATAGATAAGAAGAAGGAGAATAGATTAGATAACAGATTAGAAGCAAATCCTGAGAGGTGCTGGACATGCCTTAATAAATAAATAAATAAATGGGCAAAACCTGCTCAGAAATGCACTTGGGCTGAGAAAACCACACAACTCAAAGTCAAGTACATGAGTACAAGGAAAGGCTGATAACACTGGAGCCGACTACTCAAAAGAATCAAGTACCTAATTCCAAACCCCAGCCAATGCCCTCTGAATCATATTTCATTTTAGGAATCCCTTTGCTCTGGGGATTAGTCCAGTCACCTCACATGTCACAGCCCAAATCCCTAGGGAACAACTACCAAAATAATTGTTTTGACCAGGTGTCATAGACTGTAAGCTTTTATCACAGTAGCCTGTGTACTTGTGGCATAATAGGAGATTAGGACTCACTTGAGAAAGAAATAGCTTGTCACTCCATCTATCAGAAGGTCGTACAAGAGACCAGCATTGCCATCATTGCGGAATAGGGGAGAGTTTGAGAAGGGACAAGGAAATTACTGGAGCTATTGAAGAGACACAGATCACTCCCCTACTCACACCTGGCCAGCTACTTTGACCATCAAGTTAAGGCAGAAAACAGCATGACAGATTGAGGATATGTCTATGTCAAACTGTGAACTCCATTTGGTTCTATGAAACGTGTTTTGTGTCAGTGCCTCTATACAGCGCTGTGACCTTCACCAAAGAATGTCACCCCATGTTGGACTGCAAGCTCATTTGTAGATTACAGCATACATTTTACTGCAGACACAAACAAGCTGTCAGCCACGAAAAATTCTTTCCTGTGGGAACAAATGTATTTTACTAGATTTTGTCTTTGAATTCTGTCTTTGAATACCTCTCCCAGCAACACCTAAGGAGGAGTTTGATGGGAAAGCCTCAAAGAAGAAGCATATGGACTGAATAAAACAGAACTCAGATGCAGAAAGGCTGGAAGAAAATTCACTGAATCTTGGGTTTGTGCTTGCCTCAGGATCAGATTGCAGGAGAGCCATGTTCAGGACTTGTACTGTCTCTGGGGTGATTTTTTAACACAGAAGTGTTTTGGATTAAGGACTTCATTCCCTCCTGATGCACAATTCCTGGGATGCTGCTAGAGTTTCGCTGCACATAAAGTCTAGGAAAAGGGATCCAAAGAGCTGAGGAATCAGGAAAGCAGAGTGGTAAGTTAGAGAGGTGCAAAGATCATGGTGGTGAATGTGCTGCACTTAGAGGGCCATACCCACAAGACACAATACTAGGAAAAGATCCCAGTTTCTAGACATGTATCTTAGATTACAAGATATATCCCAAGAGGGTAAGTAGCCCTTCAGCCACTGTAGATGACTCTGACCATTGCCTCTCTACCTTTCTGCTGCTCATTTCTCAGACACTGCATTCATAAGGGAAAGCTATGGCTTGAAAGTTGAACCAAGAACTTCACCTTGTCCTCACCTGAGTAGGGAAAGGGCATTTACATATTGTTCAAAGAAATAAGATGGATGTATGTCTAATTCATGTGTTCTATTTGTAGAGTGCTCTGCTGGCAATAACACGTCGTGACTATCAGGAAACCTTTCCGTGAAATGCTCTAGCACAATCAGTAAGCACTGCTCCTCAGGATTTTCTTCTGCTACTTGTTCTGCTTAAGAACCAGTGAGGTTTGTGAGCAAAATGTATGAGGAACAACTGAGGAATTGTTGAATTACATTAAAATGAAGTGAAACAGTCCCTCCTGCAGTAGGTTTCCTCTCCCTGGTGTCCCTGCTGAGGCTCCAAGCCATTACCTGAGTTCTGGTTAGAGAGTCAGCATTTCCCTGTTTTAAAAGTCCATTTTTGTCCTTTATTTCTCCTGTATGGAGGAAGATGACAGAAAATTGCCTCCAAGCCAAAAGTGTACAGTACTGAGGCAGCTTACCCAGCACAGACAGCACACCAGGAATCCTTCTGTTCTTGTATCATGTCTGATTTTGGTCTGAAGGATTTGCAGAAAAAAAAAAAAAATCCTGGGAAGAAATAGCATAGTCATGGCAATTTATTTCCCCAGTTTTAAAGACCCACTTCATAAACTTAGAGATGGTAAAATCTAGCCCTTTATTTAGTCTCTCTCTGGACAGACATGTCTGTATGATGAAGGGAGGCATTCAGTGTCCACATCAGAAAGTTGCATGTTTCTTCTTCTCAGATGCCGTGAGAGAGAAATGCCTTTCATTACCAGTCTAGTGCAAGGAACAAGAGGAATAAGATACGGAGAGAAATATAAATAGATAAACTCACTGTGAGTCTGGATGTGTGTTTTTTTTTTTTTTTTTTTTTTTTTGAAAAAAATCTTGGGTGGACTAGAGTATCCAGCAATGGGATAAAACAGATATATTTATTTTATTTTTTTTGAAATCCACAACCACATTTCCAAACCAGCACCGCCTTACCAGTAAGAAGGATGTGAGCTAGGGCAAGTGCTTACTGTCAGATGTAATACAGTGAAACACATCACATTTTATCCTCCTTCACTTGATTATTTCCCCATTGTGTTGTTTATCCTTGTGCAATGCAGAGTTTAGGACTCTGAGCTGGAATGTGCTTTCAGTGGTATTCTTTAGAATAGGAGAAATTTATTTGAGCCTATCTAGGTAATTTGAGGGTTTTGCTTCTTCCACTTGCACCCAAGGGCATGTTGCTGCTGAATGCATCCAGAGCAAGAGACAGCAAAGCATGACTTATGATGCCTGTTGTCAGGACACTCAGGTTTAGCCTAAAGGAGTGGAAGGGCATAGGTTGAATAAAGGTAAAAGACGCTTATGGAAGTTCACTGGAGCGGAGTAGCTGTAACTGAGCAAAACTTCTCAGTGGAGCATAACAGCAGCCACCAGATTGCTTTTAGGTTAAAAAAACTGTGTAACAAACACACATTTTTCAGTGTAAAAGAATTGATGGCATCAGTATAAACACTGTGTGAATAGCATGAGTTTTACAAAATGTATATATGGAAAGGTACTTCTACTCACATACAACTTGTCACAGAAGGATGTGTTTGACTATTAATATGCACCTGTGACAACTCTGACGTGCTCCTGGTGTTGCATGTATGTTCTTCCGAAACAGGTTAAATCAACATTTATCAGAGGCATGTTCCAAACCTAATCAGACACCTGAAAATATGGTAAGCCTAAATTATCTTTAAAACAAACAAACAAACAAAACACTAAATATACTTACACCTAGAAGATGTGGGATTTATTACAAATAACAAAGGTTATAGGCAATGTATATTAAAGAGTTTTTAACTTTTCTTTTTTTTATGCAGAATATATAGTATTTCTGTATGTGCTGCTGCTACCTCTTTAATACAAAGGTACACTGGGAGCTCCATAATGCCAAACTGTGAATGGACAGGAGTAAAATGAAAACTGTTCTTCTCCCTCTTAGCATATTTGCTGAACAGCTGAACCTCACTGGACTGGATCCAGCCCTCACTGAAGGGAATGGAAAAGAACAGCGCAGCCAGCTGGACCGCTTATCCCAACCCAGGCAGGGTTCGGCAGCCTGCGGATGGCCCCACAGGGCAGGACTCTCTGCAGCTGGGGAGCTGTGATCGGAGGACATACAGTGGTCTTTGTAGTACATGCATGTAATGCTGCTTCTGAATTTATTCCTCGTGTCTCTGGAAGAACCAGCCTTTTATGTCCTTAAAATGCAACACTCCTATTTCTCCACCCTTGCCACTGGGCCACAGGTTTTAGCAGAATAATTTGTCTGATAATAAAGTATCATTTGGTCCTTTTTATTTAAATGAAAAGTTTCTTTACAAAAGGGAAGTGAAAAACACAGACTTATCCTTAAAGGATCCCAAGAACTTGTCAAAAACAACTACAAATTTAGGGCACAGATTTAAACTTTATTTGTTTTTCTACAGCTTTTTGCAGAAAAGGTGAAGTGTCAACATTTGCTCTGAATATCCAGACTGTGCGTATTTTATACTAACAATAAAACAATCAGATGCTTCATGCTCTTCAAACTAGGCTTGATTCTTCAGAGCTTTCTTTTATGGAAGGTTTTTTGTGGATATATAGGGAGATGTGCATGCAGATGCTAAAAGACAGACAGACACATATTCACACAGGCAGCATTCATCCTGCATAGACTGCACCTCATCAGGGCTAAAAGGACATCAGTGGGCTGCCAACCACCCCTGGGCACACAGCTGTCCCCCAGCGAGACCTCCAGGCTCACAAGCACCTTGTCAGCCAAGCATCTCCCCAGCAAGATGGGTGATCAGCACAAGGTGTTGGATGCAGGTTTGGGATCCTGGACCCCATCCCAGGAAAGCCATCAAGCTGGGAGTGTGGATGTGCCAGTTATGGGGGCTTATTTTTGGCGATGCAAGTGGTGAATGCAGACTACCCAAGGAGGCCGGGCTGCGCACAGACGGTGCTCGGGCACCGCTTCCTTTGAGCGCTGCCGTAGCAGTGGTCTGACACAATACATCTTAAGGAACATTTATGCTGTGTTCACTGCGCATTCAACTGTGGCCACTTCAAAGGTTTAGCCAAGTATTTTATGGCCATGGTAAAGGCTTCTTATTGATTTAAATTGCAAGCCTGGCTCCCGTCAGCTTCACTTGAGGGCAAAAATGCAATAAAATATCCCACAGCAGAGAGACAGACGTATCGCATTGAAAATCTTGAGAGATCCTTTTTACTATAATCACCTTCAGCAGCATGCTGTTTTCCTTTTTTTTTTTCTTTTTCCCTTTCTTCTATAAGGACAAGGTTATCTTAGAGATGTGTCCATCTCTATAGATCTGGGAGGGGCCACCCCTACAATCTGCCGGCAGGTCTGTCCAGTGGCAGGCATGAACCAAATCCCGCGGGGTTTAGGTTTTTCCCTATTTGTCAGACACAGGCATGACATTGCCGGGATGACATTGATAGATTGGCAAACGCTACTGCAGAGTTACACAGTTTGGTCATACAGTCATTTGCATATGCAGCGAGCAAACCCCAAATGATTCAGAGAGGTGTGAGGCAGGGGGGACCTTGAGTGTGGGGGACCCATGTCCCCCATTTGGGGACCCACTGTTGGGACTGGGGAACACCATCCCTGCTGCTGTGCCTGGGGAAGGAGAAATGTTGTCTATGTGAAGCATTGCTTGTCATGTTCTCGCCGTGGTGATGCTCCAGTGCAGCTGCAAAGGAGGTCTCCTCGCCGGGGGGCCATGAGAAGACAGGCAATACTTTCTGTGTACTTCACAGGCAGTTTCTTTATAATAATTTACCTGAAATGCACCCGAGGTGAAGATAACCTCCGGACACATCCGGAAAATAGCAAATGACTGCTACGTATCTGACATTTGAAATAACATGTTTCTGGAGGGTTGACATTACAAGAGTCATTTCACTTCAAAATGTTATTCCTAATGTAATTTTTTCAAATTCATACAAGGCACTCGCTAGGATTCTAGCGCAGCGCCGGAGTCGCTCGAAAGACAGAGGTCAAATTCATTTCATTTCTTTTATGTTTTCCTCTCCCCGCTAGATGAAACAAATGATTGAGCCGGGGACGCTTGGCAGGTCGGCGGCCGCGCTCGGCGGCGCCGTCGTGAGATCGATTTTTCCCCGTCCGGGGGGCGAGCTGCTTGGCTGACATCTGTCGCCGTTGTCATGGCAGCCCATGGCGCGGCCGGGGTCAGGCCTGACAGGGAGGCCTCCCCGCCTCCGCCCGCCGCGCTTCAAGGTTAACAGCCAATGGACCAAAGAAATAGGCAATTATAGCGCAGTCAATTCTGGTTAGGGAAATACCCGAGAAGTAAATATATCTGATAAGCGGATGGAAATGAAGCGGCCCGGCGTGGGTTATGGGGGGCGGCGGGGGCCTCACTGCCTCGTCCTGCCTATGGCCCCGTGGCCTCCTTCGCCTGCCTCCAGCTCTGCCCCTCACAAAGGGCGGCTTTCCTCGCTCGCCCAAGGACAAGGACAGGCTCCATTTGCTGATGGAGACAGGCAAAGAGGTGTCTCTCCCACCACCCAGTCCTGGGAAGAGAAGCCAGCTGAGGGGCTGCCACCATTTTGCACCCTGTGCTGAGGACAAGGAGAGAGCTTTCACGCTGAGCACAGGGCATCCTGAAAACCTCCTGCGGCCAGCCCGCAACCTCACACTGGCTTTGATGAAACACCATTGCTGCTTATGATGGAGAGTGCTGTATAATTTTTAATTGATTTTCTTGAAGCAAGACCGGAAAGGTGAAATGCACTGGAATAGGTTGTACAGCTACGTTGTGGAATCTCCCTTTTTTGAGATCTTCAAAAGCCATCTGGATATGGTCCTGGGCAACCTGCTCTAGGTGTCCCTGCTTGAGCAGGATGACCTCCAGACGTCCCTTCCAACCTCAGCCATTCTGTGATTCTGTGTGGAAATAAAGCATGGAAATTTCCAATTACAACAAGCATATCTCAGGAGTGCAGCTCCTGGCAATGTCTCCTCACAACACATTGAAGTTCATTATAGCAGTTATATTTCTGTCACCTGCCCTTGATGGCATCCCCTCGCTGCTAACCCCCTCCCAGCAAGCTGCAGCCAGGTTGTCTCACCCTTGGGCACTTTTAGTCACAAGGCAACCCACTCAGGCAGCCCCAGTGCTGGCAGGGATGGCACTGGATGGAGTGGTGATTTAGACTGGCATGACAGTCCCCAAACATGGGATTGCATAAGGACTGTAAACCCACAGAGAGGGAGAGCCATGATTCATATCTACGTGATGCAATTATACCAAAATACTATTAAATTATAACTCCATGTGAGTATATAAATGTATAGCTGTACATATGTGTATGTCATAATGTGAGTGTCTGTTCTGATGGTGGCCTAGCCATTACAGATAGGCTGGAAACACTTTCCTCCACCTTTCCGTGCCTGGGGAAAACAACCCCCCATCCCCAAGAGCTGGAGGGGCTGCACTGGCTGAAATGCTTGCATTGGTTCTCGTACTGTGGGTGTAAGCTTGCCCAAGCCAGAGCCCCCTGTCAATCACCCCCAGCTCCCAGGGGGACCGGCACAGCAGAATGGGGGCTTGTTTGTCTCAGCAGCTGCAGCTACTCCGGGAAGACCGTCTCTGAATCAATGAAAACATTCAGTTTTAATGACCGCAGAAAATAAATCCCGCAAGATCATGAGTTTGTTTCAAATGGTGCATCAAAAGCAATGCTGGCGTTTCCTTCTGAAGAATTTTTCCCAGCATCTTGCTGTGGTAACCATCCTTCTCCCTAACCTTCTGACTTTAATCCAGAGCTGTAACTGGAACAAGATGAAACTTTCCGTTTCTGACAAGAACACAGCAAACAAGAGCTAATGTGAAATTTTCAGAATCAGACCCAGTTCTGAATGGCTTCTCTTTCTGCATGCATAGGCCAGGATCCCTTGTGTCTGCAACTCAGGTTGATTCATCATTTCTTCTGCCCATATATGTTTCTTGCTCTGTCACCTACAGGGCTCTTGTGACACTCCTCCTATGCTCAACCACATGTAAACACAGGGGTCAGGGCAGGGAGCTGAGGTACAGATCACTCCTCTGGCCTCAGTGCAAAGGTCCAGCTGCCAGTGCTCTGCAGAAATGGTGTACTCAGGGCCAGAAAGCTTCTTGCTGGCATTTATGAGACTAAACTCCTAATCACTTTCCTATCACTTTCTGGATTTGTCTTGCACACAAAATAAATTACTTTTGTGTATGTTGTGTTTCTAAAGACATTAAAGTTTGGGGAGCCAAGCTTTGCTCCTTTTCTCCTTTTTATTTTTTTTTTCCTAAGACTTTCTTCAGATTTGCCCTGAGCAGTCTTTACCACCAAAAAATAGCTTAGAGAGAGTAAAATGCTGTTCACCAGACTTGTTATTGATGACAAAGGGAAGTACCAAATCCTGAAGATTTTTTATTTTAGTTATTAGTGTCTCAGCTGTCATCCTGGTCTGAGATTCTGCTGATCTTCTGTTGCCCTGCTAGCTTTCTGTCAATCTCCTCAGCATATTGCCTGGGTACCCAATTATTTGACATTGCCCCTCAGATGCCCTCTGGACTCATTACATGGCCATTAATGTCTCTGTGTTACTGTCTCCATCTGCTAAGGAATTACTTTCAAAGTATACTGTGTTTTCCCTAAGATCTCCCAGTGGTACACTAAAAAAGAAATATTTATACCTAAGAAGGTCACCACCTCTATTTAGTCACCTGTTGAATGGATTCAAGATGCTTTGATTGCAAGCTTTCTGGGGCAGGGCTTGCCTTTGTGTCACTTGTAGATATTCAGTGCCTAGTGAAATGATCCTGTGCTTCAGAGGGAGTCTTCATCTACTGCTGCAGCAGAAATAATAAACACACAAAAAAAATATATGCTTCCCAGATCTGGGGTCAGAGTGATACTATTTTTCCCCATTTTGGTCACATTTGTTGTCCCACAAAAAATGATTCATGAACTCATTTAATTTCTCAATCCTTTATGTGATCAACACGGCGAAATTTATAATGCCCATATACTCCGTGGAAGGCACCAGCATGTTGCAGCATTTTAACCTTTTAAATATTCCGTATTTCAGCTGGCTAGCCATCCTACCTCTTCTGCACAGTTCACTGCAGCTGTAAATAGTGGAGGAAAAAGAACAGACACCCAATCAAATTACAGAAAGCTGAAAAGGTCAAAACTGTACAATTTACTACTACCTTTTCCAAAATACATGAGGCTTTAAGATCCCATTATTTTCTCCTCAAATGCTTAATTGAAAGAACCAAAAATTGTTTAGCAGGAATACGCTTGTGGAAAAATTAGTAAGGCAGTCCTTGTATAAGTGTCACCAGCGTAACTGTTTCTTTACAGTCTTAATGTCAACTACTCTTGGTCTTCCTCTGTTATTAAGAGATGGCTTGATGCGTTCCAGGTCCTGCAGCTGCCTTCCCTGATTTTTAGTAGAGCATCACAGCAAGTGGGCAATCCTCAGCCCCCCACCCTTCCTCTGCCAGTCTGTTCTTACATGTGATTTGGTGATAAACTGGCACCTTTCTTCAGGGAGAGAAATTTTGTAAACACGCAAAGTTTGCTGCACATCTTGCATCGTACTGGAGGACAGTAATATGTAGGAAATGAAAAAAAAACAAGAAACTGCCTTGAGCTTTTGGGACACCTAGGCAACACTACCAGGTGCATTTACTTGAGTAATATGCATGGAGCCTGCCTTTAGCCTGCGTTAGTGACATTGGAAAATGGCCTTCCCTCCATGACTGCAACACAGCCATTTGTTTTGCAAGTCAGTTTGCTCTTTTTCCTGGCAGGATCAATGTCTATAGAATTGCACCAACCTCCTCATCCTCTCCCGCTAGCTGTCCTTCCACCCATTGTAAATAATTCAAACAATTCCTATCGCAGACAGAAGGCAGCATCGCTGCTCTCCTCCTCAGTGCATAGAGAAATAGCTCAAAGATGACAGGCTGCCACAGCTCTGTCGCCCCCAGGTGTGGGCTGCTGTCCTGGGACTCGGTGAATTGCAGGCAGAAAAGTCATTTTTGCTCTGTGTAGCTTATTCAGCCATTTCAGCATGTGGAAAAGAGACTTCTGCTACTTTGCCATTTCAGCTGACTGTTCTTTTCTGTGAAAACATTGGCAAATAATCGTTAGGATGTATTTGCTCTGAGACTTTGCACTTTTTTCTTTCTGTTGAAATCACATTTATGTCATGTTATGAATTTTCACATGGATATCTTTGACAGTAAGTTAAAGCAAAAATAGCAGAAAGTGAACAGCAGATAGACACTGTATTTTTTACACCACAGTGAAAGTGAAGTAGGGAAAAATGACAAAAATAAATGTAAATGGTGGAAGGGAAATAATTCCTCTCCTATTTTTCCACACCTATCTGAAAAAGAAAGTTTAAAGAGTACATGAATAGTTTTCTTTCTGTCACAGTCTAGGTATATTTTTCTACTAAGAAAAAAAGAAGTAAAAGCATATGGAAGTTTCCTCATTCACTGTTTAGATTTTCCTTTTCCTTTTCCTTTTCCTTTTCCTTTTCCTTTTCCTTTTCCTTTTCCTTTTCCTTTTCCCTCTCCCTTTCCCTTTCCCTTTCCCTTTCCCTTTCCCTTTCCCTTTCCCTTTCCCTTTCCCTTTCCCTTTCCTCTTCCTCTCCTTTTTCCCTCTTTCTTTTTCTTTTTCTTTTTCTTTTTCTTTTTCTTTTTCTTTTTCTTTTTCTTTTTCTTTTTCTTTTTCTTTTTCTTTTTCTTTTTCTTTTTCTTTTTCTTTTTCTTTTTCTTCTTCTTCTTCTTTTTCTTTTTCTTTTTCTTTTTCTTTTTCTTTTTCTTTTTCCTATGTGGCCCCTAGCACATACAAGTGCCTCCTGTATAAAAGCATACATGTATACATAAGACCATAATGGGGCTTGGGTGGAGGGGCTCTTGCTTACATCAAGTTGACTGAAGCATTGTGGGGCTCTGTTTAGCCAAGAGGGACTGAACCCAGCACTGGTATGCATTTGTGCAGTCGCAAGACAGACATTGGTCATAGTGCCTGGATGCCAGGTATGTGCACTCTATGAGGATTCACAAATACAACGTGTAGAATAATATCATTGATATAAAGATACCACTTCCAGGTTTCTTGACATAAAAGCACACCACCTTTCTATTCACTGAGTTCAAAACATTTCAGACACAATTCTCAGGTATGCTATTTTGTTTGAAAAACATCTAAACCTGGATTTAACATGCTTGGTAATGGAGAAGTGTCCCCAGCTTTAAATCATTCTCATGGTCAATTACTGTCTGAACTGACAACTTGATAAAAAAAGAGCTTTTGTCCTCAACTTTAACTTGTACCCATTTCTTTCTACTTCCTACTTCACTTCTTTACGTCTCTTTTTGCTTCCTCATCTCCTTTTACTGTCAGCTATTGTTTTTCTTCTTCATTTCTGTCAGCTTTACTTCCTACCCAACTTTTACCATGTCTGTCTTCTCAGCCTTTTTCTCCCTCCCCATTTCCTCTCACAACATCCCCACTCTTCTGAATTGATCTGCTTTGCAGAATTTCGTTGTGTCTGAGTACAACTGTGGCATGCAGCCAGCTGTGATTTAGTCACCAGCAATTTGTTGCTTTACCATGATGAAATCCTGCCACAAACAGAATTCCATCATATGAGAAGAATTTCCTTTATGGAAATTATAGATTTGGATGAGAAGGATATTTCTACTGTGGTAACCCCTCCATCTCCACCCCATTCTTTGCAGAAACAAAAATTTCATTTACTTCAGTATAAGAGAATGCCAAACTGGGCCTTTTGGGGAGGGGAAGAAGTAGTGCAAACTACTGATAATCAAGATAAATCAAGCCATGACGTAGAACATAAGCACTATGCTCCATTCAATTCAGCCAGGGAGCTCAACTTCTTCAGCACTGTAGGTTATTTTCCATTTGTAATTAGAGCAACAAAGAAACAGCCTTTCCCTGTTCTGCTCCATCAGCACAGCCCCAGCAAACATCCTCATTTTCAATAACTCTTCCCCTTTATCTCACTCTGCCTGATGCCTAATAAGCTGATTGCTATTTACTTTGGACCAACAGCTAATCTGTTAATGATTGATTTTAAATTTTTACAGCCATTTGTCTTTGGCAGGACTCGAGAGTGTGAGCAGCAGTCTTTCCTACCTGATGAATTGGCTTTTCTTTAAAAAAAAAAAAAAAAAGAAAAATAAGATTTAAGTCAAAAGTCTTCACTGTTATGTTTTGCTGACAAACAGCTGATATGCAGTGAGCAAAGCTTAGAAAAAACAGCAAATCTTCATACAAAATTCATCAGCCTTTGAAACCGTCAGCAAATAATATAAGTGGACATTTTGTTAATAGTTGTAGAGGGGTAAAGACCTACTTATGAAGTAAAACATAATTGTACTATAAATTCACAGGGTTTAAAATTCTTAATTAACAAAATTGATGCTCGTAACCAGGACTAGGTAGGGGAATACGAACTAATACAGCTACTGTCCTCCAAAATGATCTAAACTGTATACCATATGATATATGTATTACCATGATATATGCCTAAAAGTGAATTTCATTTCCCATTAAAGGACTGCCAAATAGACAGTAGTTATTTTAATTGGTACAACACAGCAGTGCTGTGCAATTTAATCGTTGATTCTAAAAATGGAAAAGTGAATAATAACGGCTTAGCCTGTATATTCTGAAAAGAATAGGAAAAATTCTATACCAGGAAGCTATGCATATTTATAAATGTTGTTTCTTCAATGAGCCACTTAGGGATAGGCCCTGCAAGGAAATAAATCATGTTTAGAATGCCTATAGCATGTCTTACCCGTAGATCTCAAAGCACTTTACAAAGCCAGGCAAGTTGCATGATTATAGTTTTGCAAAGAAGAGAAGCCAAATATCAAACGCAATTTCCCTAACATCCAGAAAGACCCAGATCCTAGTTTTGGTTCAGGACCCACACTGGAACATAAACCTAATCCATGAAACCTGTGAAGCCACTTTATGCTAAACTATCAGTAAATTTTAAGAATATATATATATATATATATATATATATATATACATGCCCATTTTTAAAGCTTTATGTGTGTATATGTGTATGCTGAAGGATAATCTGCCAGAAACAAGAAGGCAAGGATCCAAGTACATAATGAAGGATAACCTGACAGAAACAAGGAGGAAACCTAACAGGTTGTGCAGCAGGTCTGACTCCTCACTGATGATGAGACAGCAGAGGAAAGAAGGTAGTTCGATTTTCTTCAGTCCCACAACACAGCTGTGGTACCACAGGTAACCTCAGACAGGCCAGAGTCAGGGAAGTCTAAGGACTACTCCCAACTATCCCCAAAAGCAGGTATATGGAAGTTATGAGCCACCATTTCCATATATATATATTTTGCATAATTTGGCTGGAACAGATGAGCTGTATCCAAACATAAATATCCCAAACCTCTCAGTTTCTGAGCTCAAAGCTTAATATCTTACACAAAAAGTTTGAACCTATGGCTGGCTTAAAATGAAAAGTATCATTTTCTTGAAGAAAACAAACACAATTGTAATTAATGCAACATTTTGGTAATATCAGCACAGGGCACCGACCATCAGTATGAAGGTTTTGTGTTCCAGTGACTGGCTGCATAATTGCAAAGCACCAAAAAGGACACACTGAACTGCTTGAAGGATGGAAGTTCTAATCTCATTAGTATTTTAGATGCCACAAGATGTGGAAGCTCCATCTGCCGCCAGCAATGTCATGGAGAGAATCAGGGCGGCTTGGGAACAGGACTCATGGGCTTCCACAATGGTCTATTGACCTTCTGGTGAAGCAGATACCATGTGACAGAGATTGCCTATCTCAGCAGACAGGATGGAAACAGGAGAAAGTGTTAAATATAACCAGGTAGACAGTGATGAATTGACATGCTGAAAAATCGAACGCTTCAGTAATCAGCCTAAGGATCTGATATCAACAACATTTTTCAGTTTTGTCCGAATTCATTGAAAGGTGTAGTTTAGCAAGCTCACTTCTTGTTGGTAAGACCTTTCATCTTTATGCAGGTTTTCTGATTGGATTCTGAGACGTCACCACTGGGCTCCATGTTGTTGCTGTCCTTTGCATAGAAAACAGACAAAACATTTGCATGGGAGTACAATGGCCTGCACAAATCCAGAAATGGCTTGACTTACAACGTCCATTAAAAATTTATGACCTTTTCTTAGTTCCAATGAGAAGTTAGGGCCAAATTTCATCCCAACATTTACAAATATGGTTGTGTGAAGCCTCCAAGTGACTTGCAAAACACATCTGTGGTCCTGATCTGAAATCAAGTTCACGTCTCGCCAAGAAAGAAGGAATCTGTCTTCAGGCGTTGCTGCAAGTTGGAGATGACATTTATTGAAGCAGGCTCCATGGCAGTTACACAGGAGAGGATTTCAGCAAACTGCAGGTGGCCTGAGGGAGCAGTTTATTCATAAATGTAGTTTCACAGGTTGTTTGCCGAGTTTGAAGCGAGGTGATGTTGGGTACCCTCTCAACAAGTTGGAGTTGAGTTCCATCCTCACAGCTCTGAGTTCTTCCTCAGATGAAAGCTGTTTACTGAAAACTTGAAACAATGAAATATTGCAGGTATATTTAGCACACTGAAGCTTTTGTAACTATAACTCTAATTACAGAAGTCTAATGAATGTCTTTATGGCTTCATTAAATCTCTGGGATATTTATATTATCCAAAGAAATAATCTCCGTCCATTAAGAGTGCATAAATCCTGAAGCAGAACTTTAAAAATTGCTATGGATATGCTTATTTCATTGCAAAACACGTACAGAGAATTTAAAGAAATCCATTAATAGCATTATATACCTTTCTTCTAAAATATATTTTGAACATAATATTTTACTACAAAGGTCTGACTGCTAGCAAAGGAATGCAGGAGAAGACATTCTAAAGTAATTACTCAGATGGTCAAATGGGCAAAAATTGTTCAAATAATGTTTGAAAGATCGTTCATAATGGAGAATTTTAGTGTACCTTCTGTCTGTGTAAAGAAGCCAGGTTCCCTTCACCTCAAAATTAAATGGTATGGGTGCAAATGTCAAAAATCTGGAAGTGTAAAAAAAAAAAAAAAGAAAAAGATTTTTTTCCTCAGAGTATATTTATCTCAAGCATGTGCACAGGCATTAAAGGTTCTTAGAATAGCTATAAATTGCATATGCAAAGCACCAGGTTTGCAACAAGATGTGCAGTTTTTGTGGGATCGATTCTGTTACCCAGATAAAGGGGCTGATGCCACCTGAGACGCCCTTGAGCAGCTGCGCTAGCCTTCAGCTGCCACTCCAGAAGGGTCTGGATCTCCCTAGGCAGCCAGAACAGAACCCTTGAGTGGCCAAGAACATCTCCAGTGGTACTAGACACCTCTCTGTGGCTAACTGAACTTCACCCCACCTGTATTCAGACACTTATTGTGCACTGTTAGCCCAGAAGGCTAACACAGGGACATAACTCAGTCCCTTGGAGCTCATCGGGATTCCCCTCTTCTTCAGACACCCACCAAAAAGTGGGTCTCACCAGCTGAAAAAAAGCACTTCTGAGGTAGCTATAGATTTCATGCTTTCCCTTTCCCTTCCCCACTTCTGAGGAAAAGTAAGCCTCAGATCCTTTCCTGCCCTGACCCTCTCTCAGATTCAGTTAGACTCTGACTGCCAAAATGAAATACTACTTTCCCTTTTCTCTTCATTACTCAAGAAGACATCACATCCTGTATGGGCCACATCAGATCCGTGTTAGGTTTTACACCATTGCATCATTTCCTACTAACATGGCAAATAAATAAATAAACAAACAAACAAACAAAAAATTAAAAAAAAAAAAAAACAACATGGTATTCTTCCCAGACTGACTGATGTAGCTAGGAACCTCCTCACGAATTCATTATAAAATTATATTTATATGCTAATCTAAAATACAACCCAAACGTGCATGAAGAGTACATGTCAGGTCCTCAGCACTGATTATTTTACTCTGCACATCTGCTTCTATTGGGCAGCACTGTGTGCTTATGTAGGCATAGCACAGATAACTGCACAGCTCAACAAACAAACAAATAAATAAATAAACATTTAAAACAAAATCAGATGTCTGTGGAGAAGGTAGAAATTTAAAGCTGTGTCTTCATGCTAACCATTCTCTTCATCTTTCTTAACAGAAAAAATATACATGATTTTTGTGTGTGTGTGTGCCTTACCCCAGCCTCACTGAACTTAATAATAGAGACTCCTCAGATTTCGCACAGCTTGGGTCAGATTTTTAGTACATTTCTGTATACACTAGGGACTGGCAAAAATACCTCAGAGTAAGACATGTAAGTGGTTTGATCTGGTTAGCTTATCAAAATGATTGCACAGTTATTTTTTAAGAAGTAAACACTGTTGGCAGTGGAGGAGTTCTTGCCTGTTTATGTTTTCAGAATGAGGCTAGATTTCTTTCTGGAGCATCCATTTAAACTAACTGTGGCTTAACATTTGGGGGTACTTCCTTTCCTCTTAGCAGTAGTGAAAGGCTGCAAAGCTTTGCTGTGTTTGGTGTATATATGTTTTTTTCTTGTAGATTTCAGTTTCATGATGCACATGCTTATAAGGGAAGGAGTGAAAAGGGCTGTAGGCTAAAAATGGTGCTAAGATTTGTAGGAGTGAAGTTCTTGAGCAGTAACAGTCTGCAAAATTATCAAGATAGGGTGAATTCACAGTATATATGTGTACAGCATTTGCTGGGGATGTTTGCAGTAGTAATAAAGAAATGCACACTGTCTCATACAGAGCTGGGTTGAGTAATTTCTACCTAAATGCAACAAGAACATCAGTCCTGGTATTTGGGGTCCCTAAACAACAGCATCATTGTTAATAGTCAGCTGAGATGGTCTAACTTAACTATTTGAATGGAGACATATTGTGAAGCAGCCAAAGACAGATTTTGCAAAGGGCTTTTCCAATGATTTTTTTCCCATTTTGGAACACTTTCCGCTTCATAGAATCATCGAATGGCTTGGGTTGGAAGGGACCTTAAAGACCATCTAACTCCAACCCCCTTCCATGGCAGGGACACCTCCCACCAGAACAGGCTGCCCAGGGCCCCATCCAGCCTGGCCTTGAACACCTCCAGGGATGGGGCATCCACAGCTTCTCTGGGCAACCTGTGCCAGTGTCTCACCACCCTCTGAGTGAAGAATTTCCTTCAAATGGCTAATCTAAATGTATCATCTTTTAGTTCAAGATCATTCCCCCTTGTCCTTTCATTACCTACCCAAGTAAAGAGTCCTTCTCCATCCTTTTTATAAGACTCCTTTAAGTATTAAAAGGCCACACTGAGGTCTCCCCAGAACCTCCAGGCTGAACATCCCCAGCTCTCTTCTAGGAATGGGCAGGCTGGAGCAGATCACTCTTGAAAATCAATTAGTGAAATCCTGGGAAGGGGAAATTCTTACCTCATGCATTAAGAAATATGGCAATTGATTAGACATTACTGATCCTTTTGAACATGATTAAAGTAGTGTTATGTGCACTATAAATAAGGTGACATCGTCCAATAAAATTGCAAACTTTATAAATTTTGTCATTCCAGGAATAGAAGCAGAAAAGGCTATTTTGGATTTAAGTTCCTGAATATTGGTGATGATCTCTGAATCTTTCTCAGTTTTCTTTGGATCTCAGTAGCATGCATTTTACCTCTGAAGATAAAATGAGGTCAAACTTTGCTTTCCGTGAAGATAAAACTATGCAGAAAATGAAAATGCTCCTAATATTCTTAATACGCACCTTTTCTCTTGACTGTCAGAAGTCAAGGAATTTAAACATTTTAGAAAATCGTATATCCTACTGGAATTTTTTATAATGAACTTCAGTGGACCTGAGAAGCCAATATATTGCAACTTTAAACAGCCTTTCACCACAGGGTCCAGTTGTCAATGTATAATGTATTAATTTAAATTGTAATTGCAGTCAAGGACTCTCTCCTTTTCAATTAAACGTACTCAGAGTATTATGAGTGTCTTCTGAGACAGCTCTGAGGAGGTTGGTGGGCCTTCAATTTTAAATCTCTATTTAAAATTTTATGTTTTCTTTTCCACTCATCTCTTGGAACCTTCAGTATCATCTTTATTTATTAAAATATCAAGCTTCCAACATATTTTCCCACTCTAAAGACAAATCTACCTGCAATGATAAAAATGATCTGGCCCACTCTAAATGCATTAACATTTACAAGTGCTCTGCACTTAGCAATTGCTGTTACAGTATTACTTTCCATAGGTCCTCCTCTTACAGGAAAAGTGAGAAGTGAATGACCACAGCTGGAAAAAAAGATGGTGTTGCGCACATATGGGTAATTTTCTTTGGCAGTTGTTATCTAAGGCTCAGTTTTAGAAATTTATGTTGAACCTTGTATTTTCTAGTGACTTCAGACACAGCTTCAGGCCACTTCAGTGGCCAGGCCAACTGAAACATTAAAAAGCTTGATCCACAAGTTGTGTTTCTAGATGGGCAGACATCTCGTGAGTGTTTGTTTGAAGATCATTCAAATTTTATTACTCAGAGCAAACATCAGTAGCACTTATTTCTCCTTCATCCATAAAACACCCTTACTTTATTCTCTGTAAACAGCTCATCAACCTGCTCACTTTAATCCTAGATGCATTCACTGATGTTTATAATCCTGTCCTGTGCCCACTTCAACCCATTTAATTTTGTACTATACCCCCTCTAATTTTATCCTAATATAGAAATCTGCTTAACTCTTGCAGAAACACAGTAAAAAAAAGAGTATTATATAACGCAGTAGTAATGTTCCACTAGGACATAAAGGTTGTCTTGCAGTTCACTAAAGCTACTTCTCTACAGTGAAGTTGTATCCTTTTTTCTTTTTACAGAAACAACACTCACTGTAACTGTGGCAGCTGCCATTTTCCAAACTTGCTCCTTTTTCATTTTCTGCTCCCCATTCCATCTTGTGCACTGTGTTTCTCCTGGCCTTTTTCTATCAGTCTCCTGCATCATTCCTTCTTTCAGAAAAGAAACAAGTCCATGATTTAAGATGCAATGCCAACTCAGAAATCTTCTCTGAAATATCTGCTTCAGCAGTCAGAAGGGAAATTCCTAACATGAAGTGTAGTTTAGGCATCAGACTCCTTTTACCTGTCTGTGCAGGGGTTCTGCTGTCTGGATGGGATCAGGTAGAACTTGCCAAGAAGACTAAATATATAGCATGGCCCTGAAACAACCTTTCTCTACCTTCAGACTATTGATTTTTTTCTTTGACTGTGCCTCTCCTGGAGTTGCATTTACAGTCTGACTTTTTGTAATCTTTTCTCCAGTCCTTGCAATTCTAAACCCTATATAAGGACCCAGGCTGCTGCAAGCAACAAAGGCTTTCTGGAGGATAAACACCAACACTGACTTCCCACCTGTTTCTGAAGGCATTCCAATCTTTTTCTCCTGCATGGCTTTCATGGCTGTGGCACAAGGACTATTTATCCTAAACTTGTTAAACCATTGCTATCGGCATTGGGACATATTAGAAAAGTCTGTGTCTTGTCCTAGCTGCACATTGGTCGTGGGTTTACCAGACCATTTCAGCTCCTTTTGTCCCAGTTTCCTCACCTGTTCAAGAGGAGGTTTACAAATATTGGAGAGGTATTTTTGGAGATGGAAATTACATAATTAATAGGCATTATTATGGTTTGGGTCTGCATCCCTTCTCATCCTGCTCTTCATCCCATCCCATCCCTACCCATCCTGCTCTGTACAACGGAGAGTTTTGCTCTCCTGCATAAGAAGTTGATCTTTGTCTGGAATGACTTTTCCTCACTTTGACTCTTGGCACCCTAGGTGACAGTGGCAAAACTTTGGAGTGACATCCTGCTGCTTTGTGAACATTGTATGGAGAAACATAAAAGTGTATTTGTCCACAGTTTCTTATATGAATCTGTATATGCATGTACATACACAAATATAAGCTGTCCAGTCTACAGAATGACACTGTTGAAGACATTTCTCGATTGGTAGGAAGGATGAGAACCGTGTCCATGTCCCTGCAGCACCCAAAAAGGTAAATATGCCTGAAATGGGCCAATCTGGGTTCTTCTGCCAGGAACCACAACAACTCCGATCTCAGTGGATCTGCACAAGACACTGTCATTATCCCCGGATCATTGACACGATAGACCAAAACAGCTCCACTCTATCGTGTCAATGTGCACTTAGGGAGTCCTTAATCCATGGATCATTGGCATACAATGCTGTAAAATCTCTGTAGGAGATGTTGTGGTGTAGCGAGTCAATGCACACTTAGGGACTCCTCCATTTGTGAATCATTTACAGTGCATCGTGCCAATTTATACTCGGGGAGCCTTTAATCTGCAGGTTGGTGCATTTAGAGGGGCTCTGTATACTAAAAATACTTGTAGGCTTGTTGTAGTGTAGACACAAAGTTCACTTTCTTAAATAAATTTCAGTTTGCTCAGAAAGGACCTCCTGAAGGCATACAGATTCCAGTGGCACAATGATGCATCATGTCATAAAAATCCATAGCTTGCTGGGTTCTAGGGAATCTTTCAAAATCTCATTGTAAGAACAAAGGCCAAAAAAAGCTGCGGCTGTAACCTGTGTGTTTCTGACCCTCCTGCAAGTTTTTAAAAAATGCTTGAGCCAGTCTTTTTAACATGCTGCTTACAAAATAAATTAATCCCACGGGCCTTCTGTACTAAAGGATCATTGATCATTTTCATAAGAGCACAGAAAGTATCCTTTTCTGCAAATAATGAATGAGTCGGTGATCCAAAAATGTGAAAATTGTGGCAGCTAAATATTTACCCAGGTGATGAATTTTATTTTTTTTTTAAGTGGCCTTCAGTTTCACTGCACACATTGGAGAACTCACAGATGCCCAGCTACCTAATGACATCTGCTCTTCCAGTCGAAAAGCCATCATTTGCTCCTATGGTGTCGCAACCACAAGTGGATCCGGTTACTGAGAGCAGAAAAAAGACAGCTCTCCTTTTAAATATCCACCCTCCAGTCTTCAGCCTAGTATAAATCACTGTCATTCCATTGACTTCAGTGGGTTTATGCCAATTAACACCAGCTGACAGCCTAGCCCCATATTTAGTAAAAACTAGTTTCCAAGGCTAATGGGGTTGAATCAGACCTTTTGCTTACCAGGCAGCTTTGCCACAGGGAATTTTTCTTTTTTTTTTCTTTTTTTTTTTTTTTCTTTTCAAAAATTGACTTAAAAATTACTGAAGGCCAGTCTGACCTGCCTTGTTATTTACGATCCTGCGGTTTCTTTTATGAGGATGGAGTATGTCAGCGATGCCCCTTGCCACCGGTGAGCACCACACGGCTGCTGCCTCCCTCCCAGCCGTGCGTTCAGCAGGAGGGCACAGCACGCGCAAAACACAAACCTACCCTTGCCACCTGCACCTCACCAAGCAAATCTACCTAAAGCCGAAGCCTTCCTCTTCCTTGAGACCACGACAAAATGCCACGGGCTCTCAGGCTGGGATGAGAATGATGTCTTGGGGGGCTTTCCTTGCAAATCCAGTGTGGGCAAAGCGTGGCCACCTGGGATGCTCGCTCCTCATGACTCCTGTGATGCCCGTGTATGTGTGGGCACGGGTGGGCATGCAGCAGCCTCAGCTGCATGCTCCCCGGCTTGGAAACAAAAGCACTTGACAGGGGCAAGAGTGCAAGCACAGCAGGAGCCGGGGAGCCAGCCAAGCAGTAATCCAGGGAGTCAGTAGATCAGCTGCGGGGCTGGGGGAGCGAGGGGGGCGGCGGGGAGGGAGGGGGAGAGCTGGCAGGTCTATTTGAATATCAGGCTCTGCCACACTCGGGGCTCCGCTGACAACTTCATTACCTCCGCGTATAAAAATGACTGCAGGGTAATGCAAATGGCTCGTGCGGCGCGCGCTCGCCCGCGTCCTGCGTGCCGGTTGCAGGCCGAGGAGAGCCGGCGACGACGGGGCCCGGAGGCAGATGAGCTTTTGTCCAATTTAATAGGATATCTCTTGGAGGCATGATCCTCCCCTCCCGCTCCCCATGCATTATGGAGTCCGGTGACCCGGCTTTTCAGGCTCGGGGAGGGAGGGGGCTGTCTGCAGCTTGACCTCCTCTGTCAATCAGGGGAGAAAGAAAGCGGGGGGAGAGGGAGGGAGGGAGGCCCATCTATCTATAAGAAATTTCTAATGAATGTTAAGCAAATTTCCTACAGCCTGACATGGTGATCTAATTAATATTATAGAAATGTCGACGGAATATCATTCCGCAGATAGGATTTATCACCTTGAACTGCTGCATAACTGATGGTGAAGGAATGGGCACCCCCGTCCCCCCTGATGCTGATTAAATTAGACATAAGCATCAATATGTTACTTATTGGAGACTAGAATTTCATGCTATTACTCTTCAGTTAATCAGAGAGCTGTATCTTTTTTTAAAAGATATCAGACTCCCAGTTCTGCTTGTCTGATAAAACAGATGAAGGGTTTGACTATATGACACTCACTGTGGGGGGGGAAAAAATCCTAAAGAAATGTGACCTCAAGCAGGCTGAGAGGTCCTGCGATGACCTTGGGGAAGCTCATCCTGAACACGTGGGACCCAAAATGCAGGGTGGCATTGATTCAGATGAAAGGAGCAGCAGCATCACCTTACTGCCCTTTTGCCAAGCATGAAAGGACCAGTGAGGAGGAGGCCTGCCATTCCTCTGCCCAAGATGTTTGGAGACAAGTACCTTCCTGCTGCACAGGATAAGTCCAGGTCCAATTCCCTTGGGCAAGGGCACCCAAGAGCTGCCTCTCGCCCCTGCCAGCCACAGCCCACCGTGCTCCAGCATTTACCTGACTGCCAAAACCTACAGACCAAGCTGTAAGCTTTTCCCATGAGCAGTTTCATCCTAATTATTCATTACTAGTGAATGTGAGTAGCAGATTCCCCTTTCGACGGCAGTATGTAACACCTCAGGTTGATTGTTTTCTTTCTCGACTTCCCTTTGTTTAGCCTCTGTCATCCTTCCTCAAAGGATGTGCGCAGGCAGCAGTTCCTCTCCCAGAAGCTTTGTTTGGTGCTGGGTGATCAGGGCACCTCAGCGCTGGAACAGCACCAATACTGATGCCAGCGGTGGAGATGACTGACTTTTCCTGTGTCTAATGCCTAACAGAATGATAATGCAAAAATAAAATAAAATAAAACAAAATAGAATGCATTAGTTGTCATTATATTTTGCAGCGCCGTGGCCGTCAAAGAAGTCGGAGCTGCTCAAGAATGTGTAACTAGACAAAATGGGATGAGGCTGAGCATAGGAAAATTGTGACAGAATATCAGGAAACATTTCCTCACCGTGAGGCCTTCAATTGTGTAATGGTCACCCCAGGGAAGCGATAGAAGTCTTGGCACTTGAGTAATTTAAAATTAGACTGGGGAAAGCACGGGGGAATATCCTGTTGGGAGCAATCCTGTATTGATAGTTGAATAGGCAGAGTCACCTAATTGGTCTTTTCAGGCAGAAGTGGGAGGCTGTGATGACTGATCTGTCCCCTAGGCATTAGGTTGCAGAATGACCATTTTGCATCACTAAATGCCTGTTCCCGATTTTCTGGTTGGGCAGTTTAATGCATTTCCAAGCTTGGCTAGCAGAGATGAATATTGTTGCATCTTACATGGGGCATAAAAACGTTCAGCTCGAAAGAAGCTCTTACGGCAGATAAGAGGATTTGTGATTCTGATCCCAAACGTTGTGATTAAAATCTAACAGTGTGATGCAAAATGTAATGAAGGGCTGTCAGTACCCTCTCGCTCATGGCTCGATTTCACAACCCACTTAATTTTTGCAGGGCTACCAACAGCAGCGACCCTCCCACCCCGCAACGCCGGCAAGCCCTACCTTCCCTTCCCACCTTCTCCCCTGGGCCAGCACTAAGTGGTGGCGGGGCTGCATGGTCAGCTAGAGCTCTAAAAATGAGAGCTTACCCTGCGACACCCCCCGAAGACGTGTGCTCAGCCAAATCAGCTCTCAGAGCAGCTGCCTGCAGAGCTGCATGGATGCTGAGGCCAGCAGAAGAAGGGAGGGATACAGGAGAGCAGCTTCGGGTTGGGGGCATTTGGTGACAGCCCAGACTGAGGTCAGCTTCTGCTGATCAGCAAGCCTAGTCCTTCTTATTTTAATGCTTTGAAGGAAAAATAAATAAAATGAGGTGCAGCAAGCGTGAGGACTTTGCTATGGCTTTGTGGTTGATCCCCAAGAGCTCCAGCTACCTCAGGGCCAGGGTGTGATGCCCTCCCCTCTCATCTCCCCATGGAATTTGGGTCCAGCACAGATTTGCAGCATGGTGTTCAGCTCCTCTCCTGGAACAGCCCAAGAGCTGGGCTTCCAGCCTGAGCTTTCTGCAGTCCAAGGAGATCCTTGGTGTCTCCAGAGGGCAATTCACCTCCTGTGTCTTAGGCTTAGCCTCAAGCAGCAGCCTTAGCACAGCATGGGTCTCAATGGCTGTGCAGGGAGCCCAGGTGACTAATTCAGATGAGATTCCTAATTTTCGACATCTAAAGCAAGCTGGGGTGAATGCCTATCTTTGGATGTAGGGAATTAGCCCATGAAGAGCTTGTGCTAATGATAAGCTTCAAAATGATCTTGAAATATTGTTTTAAATATACATTTAGCAATCAAATCTTCGTTTGGAGTGGGAGCTCTGAAAAATACCTTTTGGGACTGAGGAATGTTCTTCATGGTCCCACAATGGCAGTTCTCTCTCTCAAACAGGTGTTTCATCTATCTCATGCATCCTCCCAGGATCCCAAGAGGCACAAACTCACAGATTAATTTTGCTTTGTTTTTTATTAACAAGGACTTTTTTTTTTTTTTTGCCTTAAACTGCAGAAAGCAGGAACAACTTGACGGCAAGCGAGGAGCAGGGAGGGTGACGTGGGCCACTGCCTGGTTGCCAAATCCAGCAGTTTGGCTCATGCAGTCCAGCTCCAGGCAGCTCCTGGCTGTGGCCACTGGCCTTGGGCAGCTCGGGAGGATTCGTGATCACGCCGAAGGAGCTCCTGTATCCAAAAGGAAGCGAGACCTGGGCTGTGCATTGGCTTTAAATGACATGCAGCTGCTGAAGAGCTCCGCGCTGAGGGCTGTCTGCTTGCAGCCTGACACCCAGCACACCTTCCCAGCGCAACTTAAAGGCTGTTCTTATTACAGATATAAAGCGGCGACGAGGAGAATGGGTAGCAATTTACTAACACCCTGAAGTGATGAAATGCAGGGAGGGAGGGATGGTAACTTTCCTTCTCGGCAACTGCTCTAACCTACACTAATGAGTAGACTGTTAGGGATTTTCTTCACTTAGCATTTCTCATTATTAATAAATTTTGCACTGACAACTATAAAGTGAACACTTTGGATTTATGCACCTAACCTAATTACATATGCTGCATGTACGCATTTCATTATTTACTTGACAGATTCATTCCTTGATATCATAAATAATTAAAGAAGGATCAAATATTAACAATCAGATACACGTTAATTCTACTCAAATCTGGGGAAACAAACACATTGTATTTTCTGTTCAATAAAAACAAAATAAAATGCTTTCATTAGAAGGGTTTAAAAAATAGGCAAAGTTCTCTACTGTCATTTTTATTTTGCATAGAGTGAAAATTAAAATGTCCAGCTGCTATCCAGTCCCTTTCCAGGAAAGCACACGGCAATTTTAATAAGCATAAAAGGTTAGTAATTTCTTTTTGACGGTTCCTAAATGAAACATTTTGCATTAGTGTTTGTCAGGAAACCTCAGAGGGACGTGACTTCAAATGTAAAGTCTGATCCCGTCCCCAGGAATGTCAACAGCAAATTCATCCCGACTTCAGGCAGGACAGCACCCAGCCCATTATTTCCCACACGTTAGCAGTTCATTTTGTCAGCCTAAAACCCCAAATTCTCCCCCTCCCACCAGGCAGCATCAGCTGCACGAGGGCCTGATCCTGCCCTGCGCTGAGTGCCTGGGGGTGGAGAGGAGCCCTGCGTGAACAGCACCCCTGGGGTGCAGCCCTGCTGCAAACACCAGGCAAAATTCAGCTCCTGCTCCTCCAGGTGCATCCCCCCTGCAGGAGCAGCCACCTGGGGCCTCCAGAGCCAGGTCTCTTCTTGGGATTGCTCCCGCTTCAGCCCCGAGTTATAATTAAATCTTCAGGCGAATTATTTGTGACGGAAAGCTGCTCCCAGCCACAAGCCCGTACTAACCATCTTGGTTGCTGCGCAAATTAAATTGGTGCTTCAATATTTTTATACGCGTTATTCAGTATCTCCGTTTGATCAAGAATATCCTCCAATTTGAACAAATTTACCTTTGGATATCACATCCCACGATTCTATCATTTTAAAGGTGTTAAAAATTCATAGATTGCCACATTATTCATCATGCAAGATTAATGCCAGCCTGACAGGTTTTGCAAAGATCCTTGTTTTTTCGTTTTCTTTTTTGTTTCTTTTTTTTTTTTTTTTTTCTAAGTGCATACAGCAGATCTGCATGAGATGTACCTCAGTTGCTGAATATTGATTATTCACATCTCCTTTCTTATTTCTGATGCTAAAGAGAGAATATTAGGGTGTGATTGTCAGGGTTAGTGTCGCTCTGACCTACACGTGTACTATTAATAATTTATGAGTTGATTTGAAATAGATTTCAGTGAAACGAGCTGGCAATAAGCAGGGCTGTCTAAGATGACAAAGATTCAGAACAGGCCAACTCATGTACATCAGTGTCTCAGTTTCAATCCGAAAACAAAATGAAACAAAAACTTCCTGTGCCTTATGTAGCAGTTGTTGGGGATTTGTTGCTCGAAAACACAAAACCAAAGCACTCTTCCATATTAGAAGTTATGTCTGGATGATGCAATAGACACGTTAGTCAAACTTCCTAAAGTACTGAGCTTATTCAGCTATATAAATGTGTGCAGGAGGGATGGACGGGCAATAAAAGGCATGGCAAGCTGCTGGCCAGCCCCATGTTGCCCGGTGAGCATCTGCTGACAGAGCCAGCTCGCAGCCTCCTGCCTCCAACCAAGGGTTGTCTCCCCGAACACGGAGGTAAGAGCAGCGAAGGCCAGGCTCTGCAGGGGCAGCTGCTGGGCTGGGGAGAGGATGCCTGGCAGCTCATGGGTCAGCCCCACAAGCAGCACGGCGCCAGCTCTCCCGGGAGCAACGAGCCCCATCATCCACATTGGGATTTTCTGTCTCTGCCTTCTCCTCTTCTCAGCTGCAGGGCTCAACGTGCTCACAACTCACTGATGAGGTCTGTTTCTGGGTTCCTTGTCACAGCCACATCCCCTTAGCTGGGGTGGAAATATGGCAAGGAAGATGTTTGTTATTTTTTTTTTCATACATGGTGTGCTACAAAAACAAACGTGGAAAGCAAACATATAACTAACCTCCACATTAAGGAGACTGCTACCTAAACCACAAGCAGGGAACTGTTAGGCACAGTCAAACTAGTCACTACTTTGATGCAAACCTGAAATAAAGATGTTCAGCCACGGAAATTACATCCAGCAGCACAAGCTGCAGCGGCAGAGAGTAGCGCGTCAGCCCCACGCGGTGACACGTGGACAATGCGACGGGATGACACCGCTCCTCTTGGTGGGAGTGCTTTCTCCGCCTGTCTCCCGGGAGTTTTGTAGGAAACCTTCCCTCTGAAGGTGGCAGCGAGCCCTTTGGAGGCCTGATTAATATTCCCCGCCGGTGCTGCAGCCCTCAGGTGGCTGTTGTCTCACAGCCAGCGCTGCGCGGAGTAGCAGGAGGAGCAGGGGCTTGAGAAAAGAAAAAATCCTTTATCTTCCTGTGGAGTTTCTGCACGTGCACTGTGTCAATACCTGCCTCTGCAAGAGGGGAGCTTGAATTCCTCCAACCTACCCAGCACCACACGATCTAGAGGCAGAAACAGGCAAGTGGCTCCCAGGATGGTGCTGCCTCTCAGCACTGCTCCCTGAGGAACTGCTGCTCGAAAAAGCCCATCAAAGCACTGCAAGGAGGGGACAAGCAGGAGCAGGTGACCCAGCCACAAGTCACATCCCCAGCATGACTCACAGCCATGGAGGTGCCCAGGGATGTGGAGGACAGCGAGACCCTGGGCTCCTCCTTGCCATCCCAGCTGGGAAGGACACAGAAGTGGAGAGCTGTGGAGGATATTCTCTGGGAGCAACATTTCACTTCGGGAATCTATATCTTTAGAGCCTCCTTCTCAAATTATCACCCCATACCACAGCTGGGAACTAGGGCAATGCCTCCAAAGAAATTCCAGGTGCTGCAGAGGGTGATGGCCATGAGGGCAAGCACATCACCACCGACGCCATGCACTGACTGTCCAAGCCATTTTTCACTAAGTTTAGCAGCCAGGCCTACACTTTCTTGGGTTTTACCCAGGGAAATCCCAAGTACTCAGTTCACAGCCCAGCAAAATGCTTTGTAGGCTCATAAGCCCAGAAATCTCAGCTGCTAGCAGGATGCGGCACATCAGCGCACATCCAGCTCATCAATCCCGCATGTCAATGAATTTGCCATCCTCAGAAGGAAATGCAAGCCTCGCCTTTTCACAATGGCTTCAGCATCATCCAGGAACAAGGAGGGACAAACTAAACCAAGGCATTTCCTAACGTGTCTCTTCTGTGGGAAAGAGGAAAGATAACATTGTACTTCGGGCTTTTGGGAAGGACGAGAGCTTGCTTATTTACAGGCAGTGGCTCGGGCTGATAAATGCCTTGTAGGAAGCCGTTGTGATTAGCAAGAAGCGGGGCAGGAGGGAAGAGCCCCTAAAGCTCTAGGCACAGCACAATGCTCTGGCCTTGGCACAGTGCTCGCCTCCTGCTCAGAAGTCACCATCACTTGGTACAAACAACACAGAACCAGGCGCACGCTCACAGGGCCTTCTGGCGAAGAATTCCCGTCACCATCCAGAGAAAATATAAAGCAAAATATGAAAGGAAAATATGAACCTTACAAGATTCGTCTTGGTTTTAATTAAATGGGTTGTAGCAATCTAGAAAAAACATATATTTAAAAATCTTTGGAGTCAGTTTCTGACACTTGCTTTTACAGTGGGATGGGAGGCCATGTCATGCTTCCCATCAGCAAAACACATCCTCCGGGTGTGAGGAGAGCTGCACCAGCAGAACAGGGAGCACAGCTTTTACACGGCAAGTTTAAAGCCCGGGTTTGCAGCGTTTGTTCACAGAAACAGCCTTACCCCTGCCAGCAGAACTTATTATTTTAATAAGTTCTCATGGATGGATGAGTCAAGACTGAAAGAGCAAGCCAAAATCTGTCAATCTGTCCTGCAGTTTTCAGGCAGTGTCAGCCCTTCTTCCTTCAGTCCAGTTCCAATGATAACACCAACATTAACAGGACTGCGGCACTGCTGCATGGTTCCCTCTGAGAAAATCCTGTCAGTGCAGCCTATTTAACCGCCGTAAACAAGAGGCCCTAATTGCCTCTTTCTTCTCACCTCTGTTTTTTACTGTATTTTTTTAATTAGTGAGCCGCGTGAGTAACCCCCTTCTTTTTCCAAACTGGGCATAAATCTCTGTCCCGAATGCTGCAACCTGAGGGATAATTAGGCCCAAGCTTCCAGATGCAACAGATGTCTGGGGGAGTTTGGTTTCCCAGCGCCACAGTTCAGAGTGAAGCAAATTCCTTTCAGGTGTTTCAAGTCAAACATCAAAAACCAGGGCCCTGCCACTACCTCCTCCAAACACTTCGTGCCTATGGTGAGGGTGAGACTTTTTGGGAGGAGCTCGGCACTTGGTCCCAGCCGTCAGGGGAGAGGAAGGGTCCTGGCTCCTCCCTTGTCTGCAGCAGATCCCCCGGACATCCCCGCACGTCACCTCGCCGTTCCTCAGTTTCCCCAGCTGTAAAATAGCAGATCCTGTTTATGGCATGCAAGGTTGAATTAGTCCCTCGTTGCAAAGGACTTTGAGACCTCAGGCAGGAAAACTTTATCATAAACACAGAAGAATTAGTGACTTCCTACATCCAGCCATTGATATGCAGGCTGTGATGCCAAGGGGTTGCTTTGACTTCCCAACAAAATTCAAGCCATCCAAAAGTCAAACTTGCTTCAGGAGTTCCTTTTCTTGTGTGATTGTGTTTGCAACATTTTGATGGATGGACAGACAGCCACACCCCACCTCCCCTCCCAGTGCCCTCGGCCTGTACAAACAGCAAAAGCTGTGAATCTTCTACAGAGGGGAAAACAGGAGAAGATTCCTACAAATAACACATATAAGGCATTTTTTGCCATATAACAGGAAGCCATTCTGTTGATATGTACAGTTTACTCTTCCACCAGAGAACTTTCTTGGGGCTAAGTACTGCTCTCCCAAGGTGGACATGCACAGAGCTGTTTTCCTGTTGGGGCACCCAAGGGGAGACATAGCAGGGGAGTGATGGTCTCCTTCACAGGATGAGTCAGAGCAACAATATCTCTACAGACAGCCTCCCTAGGCAAAAGGTAGCCTTTGAAAATAGCTCTCCCCACACCTTGGGTACTTCAGTCTCGTAATTGAAAGCATGGAGCCTTCAAATGAACATAAGCAACAAATACAGACACAAATGTGAACGCTGGATTTGTCGGTGAAATCCTGTCCCATGCTAAGACCTCAACACTCCCACCAGCTGAATTAAAGACCAGTTTTATGGTGAGAGTTTTGGGTGAAGACCAAGTTGTATGTTATCACCTGATGGCCTTCACCTCAAGGAACTGGTTGAAGCGATATCCATGGTTCACAAAACCTCTGAATCTGCTCTTGGATGCGAGACACCAGCAAGTACCAGGAGAAGACCTCAGGCACAGAGCAATGCTTCCTTCCCTGGGCACCTGCCTGGCTCTCAGCCTCATACTGCCTTCACAGGGGCAAACACACAAGGCCAGAATTTGGCAATCAAATGCAAGAAATAGTCCTGTATCCATGAAAACCCAGTGCAGGGAATGAGATGCTAAAGTATCGCAGGGGGTCCAGACACAGATGAGAGGTGTTCTGAGGAAATCAGGGCCCCAAGGTCAAGTGTTTGACATCCTCACCTGACCCAGGCTTTTAAGAGACCTTACCTACCTATGGCTACTGGATACATTTCCCTCACAGTAAACCTTTCTAAGTGTGTATTGCTCACATAGAGCAATTGATCTAAGAGGTCTTTTCCAACCTAAATGGTTCTATGATTATTAACCATTACCATGCACTGAGGACTCAGGACTTAAAGTACACATAAGTACACCAAAAATGTGAATTTTTAGAATAGTAGGAAATAAACCTAGAACTTCATGTACTACTGATTGTCTTTCAAAAACAGAAATGTATTTTAATTGCAGTTGGAAATTACTGTTTGAAAATGTTCTTTAATTCAAAGCAGGTATTTTTCTGCTTTCAGGAAAAAAAAAAAACTAACCATAACACATTCACAAAGGCCACCTATTGGTTCAAACAAGAATGTCATTTTTAATCTGAATGGCATTCAGAAGACAACATCTTTTCAACTTCAGTGTAAGCAGCACAATGTTTTTTTCCATTGACTTCAACTGAACCAGCCATTGATATTTTTTAACCATTTCTACTCTGATATTTGCATTTTGCATTTACGCATAAACTGAACCAGGCCTTCTGTATTGGGGCAAGGTACAAAACATCTGAAGCAAAGATGGTTTTGTTCAGAAGGTGTAGCTGTGGTGGGTTATTTTGTTGATTATTTTCTGTACTCTCTTTTTAATCTCATATTTTTGCTTGCGACTAACCATCAAAGAATAAAATCAGTGTAAGGGTCAGACCAACCACCCATCACAGATGATGACTGTTCTCTTACCTACAAGAAAAAGAGGAGGGGAAGATATTGCAAGTAATGAATATTAACTATTTTGCAAGCAGCAAAATCATGGGTGACACTGACAAGTTATACTGCTCTGGCATATTTAAAATATACCCATGGAAAGAATCAGCCAAAGCACAAACACTTACAATCACAATACCCAGATGAGTTTTAAAATGCTTTGTTTGGTTCTTTTAAACAATGCTAAGCTCGGACATACGCCGGCGCGTTTAATTTAACATGGAAATTAGTTCTGCCTGATCAACGTTTTAACAGGAGGATTAGAGCAAAGTGTGTAGCTGCTGTAGAAGCCACGTGCTTTGCCACTCCTGGTCACAAACACGCAGAGACTGGGCTGACCAAGGCCTGGCCCAGCCATCGCCTGCCGGCTGTGTGCGATGAGCGGGTGGGCTTGCCCTCCTGTCAGGGCACAGTGTGGCATGAGCAGGTCCCAGCACCAAGCACTCGACCCCAAACTGTGGCTGAGTCCAATTGTCTCAGCATGATGGCAGGAGACAGCACCAAGGGGCCTGGGTGAGGCTGTCCAGGGGATTTGGGCCTCGCAGCCCCGCTTGCTGCTTTCTGTCCTCAGCCAGCACCTGGCACCACTGCCTCGAATGGCCATGGTTCTCCGGCCGGTCCCCCCTTCCTTGTTCGTGCTTTTCCCCCAGCTGTTATCCAGAAATGACCCACAGGAGGATCTGAGTCATCATGAAGGGGTCACCGAAACACATTGAGCAAAGAAATGACGAGAAAAGTGAAAATGCCCCCCGCCACCAAGTGGCATTGGCCTGGGAGTGGGTACCCCCTGCAGCAAGAGCATGGTGATGCCTCCTGGAAGCCTGGGGACCTCGTGCCCAGGACCAAGCCACCAGCAGAGGCCACGGCACAGAGCCCAGGCCTCACCCCAGGCCTCCCATGGGAGGACGGGAGCCCTGAGCAGAGCACAGCCCCCTGCCATCACCTCCAGCCAACACAGGACCGCCAGCTCTCACCCTCCTCTCCCTCCCATGCTCTGCTCCATGCACAAGCACATTTCTCTTTTTCATATTTTTTTGTTCTTGTATTTATTTTCCTCCTCTTTCCCATTCCCCCTGTAATGCCGAGCAGGGCTGCTGATTACAAAAGAGGCAGCTTGACTCCAGCAATAGGTCTTCTTCACTAATCCTCACTGTCACGGAAACTCCAGCTGCTGCAGGAATAAGAGGCTCAATCCATATTTGCCAGCTCTAATATGAAATCTGTCAGGGCCCAAATTAATGAATTCCAAATTCCTTACATCACGATAACAGGTTAAGACTGGTCAATTAATTACACAAATCCTCCCCGACTCGTCGTGCGTTTTCGGGCGGGATTGTGCCTTACATAACGCGGTGACACGAGGACCCCCGCCCCCCCCGGTGCCATGGGGAGGCTCTGGGGGGCTGAGGGGCTGCCCGGTGCCACATGGGCCTCCCCAAAACTGCTCCTGTTGGGACAGGACCCAACGTGATGCCGTGAATAGATACGTGCAGGGGTAATGAAATAGGGTACAGTGAAATACGTAGGAAGAATGACGTAATATTTCACAGAAATTTCACAGGATTATAGGGAGTGGAAGGGGCCTTGAAAGATCATCTAGGCCAAGCCCCCTGCCAGAGTGGGAACAGCTAGATTGGGTCATGGAAATAACAATGAAAGGATAGAAAATAACACAAAGTAAAATAGAATATTATAATAATATAAAAGTAAAATAAAATAATGTAAAATAAGATAAATAAGTTAAATAATGTAAAATTATGTAAAATATAACGAAATAAAATGAAATTAAATGTAATACAAAATAAAATATAACAAAATAATATAAAATGAAATAAAATATAAAACAAAATAAAAACATAACAAAGAGAAAGAAAAGAAAAGAAAAAAAAGAAAAGAAAAGAAAAGAAAAGAAAAGAAAAGAAAAGAAAAGAAAAGAAAAGAAAAGAAAAGAAAAGAAAAGAAAAGAAAAAAGAAAAGAAAAGAAAAGAAAAGAAAAGAAAAGAAAAGAAAAGAAAAGAAAAGAAAAGAAAAGAAAAGAAAGAAAAAAGAAAAATAAAAGAAAAAGGGAAAAGGAAATTTAAAAAAAAAAAGCGAAAAAGAAAAAAAAAATGGGGAAAAACGGAGAAAAGGGAAAAAAAAAAAGAGGAAAAGAAAATAAAAACGGGGAGGAAAAAAAAAAAAAAAAAAGAAAGAAAAAGGGGAAAAAAATAACAAAATCCGATCAGATGGCGGCGGGGCTCCGCAGCACACCGCAGCCCGCGGCCCCGCTCAGGGAGCGCGCATTGCGCGCGCGGCCCCGCCCCGCCCTTGCCGCTCCCGCTGCCCCACAGCGCCCCCTGGCGGCGCGGGGCGGGGCGGGGCGGGGCGGGGCCCGGCGTCTCCGCCCCCTCCCTCCGTGCCCGCGCAGAGGCGCCCCCCCCGCGGTTGCCAGGGGCAGCGGTTGCCACGGGTGACGGGAGCGGGGCCGCGCTCCCCGCCTGCCCCCCCTCCCCCCGGGGGGCCGCGGGCACGCGCGCGGGGGGGGCACGCGGGGACACGGGGCGGGGCGGGACCAGGTAAGGGCGGGACGCGGGCGGGGGGGGGGGGGGGGGGCAGGGCCCGGGGCGCTGCCTGCCGGGGTCGTGCTCGTCCCCATTTTTGGTGCGTCCCCCGGTGTTTTTTTCCTTTTATTTTTTCCTTTTTACCCTTTTTTCTTTTTTTTTTTTTTTCTCCCCATTTTCCCCCTTCTCCCCTTTTCCTTTTTTTTTCCCTCCTAATTTTCCCCTTTCTCCGTTTTTTCCATTTTCCCATTTTTTTATCCCCCTTTTTTATTCCTTTTTTCCTCTTTTATCTCCTTTCTCTTTCCCTCCTTTTTTCCCTTTTCCTCTTTTATACTTTTCCCCTTTTCTCCCTTCCCCCTATTTTTTTCCTTTTTCCCCCATTTCTCACTTCCCTCCCTTTTCACCTCTTTTCCCCCTTTTCCCTACTTTTTCCTCCCTTTTATTCCCTCTTCTCTTCCCTTTTCCCCATTCCCCTCTTCCCTTTTCCTTTTTTCACTCTTTCCCCCCAATTTTTACTTTTTTTTTTTTTTTTACTTTTCCTCTTTTTTCCTTTCTCCTTTCTTTCTCCCCCCCCCCCCCCCCCCCCCCCTTTTTTTTAATTTATTTTTCCTCTCTTTCCCTTTTTTTTCCTTTTCCCCCTTTTTCTTTATCCTGGGGGGGGGGGGGGGAGATTTCATCCCAGGCAGAGAGGTTTTATCCCAGGGCAGCACAGAGCAGCAGAGGAGCTGAAGGAGCTGCGAGGTCCAGCCGATCTGAGCCATGCCCTGGCTCTGTCATCGTCTCTTCCCCCGAGCACTGGGGCCTTCTGCAGAGAGAACCAGCCCGGGACTGGAAATCCTGATTTACATTTGGGGCAGCACTGTGAAATCCACCGGGGAGAAACCCTCTGCAGTGACACCTCCACTAATCCTCATCCTTCAGCTACAAAGAAACACCCACAGCTTTATTCCATTCACCCCGAACATGCTGGCTTTATCTATAGAGATACAGATATAGGTATCTATATCCTATATTTTGACACATCACAACTGCTGGGTACCTCTATCATTTAAATACCATACCGAAAATAACTGCAACATATCACACGTCAAAAATAAAAGAACCTCGGGCACAAAGCATTGCCGTGTTACATAGTAGGATTTAAGAGTATAAACTTCCTTAATGCTTACAAAACTCCACCCTCTTTCAATTAGGATTTTCTTTCCTTAGGACGGTTTCACATCTTCCTAGAGAGCGTATTTCATGTCCCCAAATAAGTAACAGGTTGCTCAATACTAGCTCATAATATCCTGAAGTTACACGTTACACAATTTGATAGCATACGTGACTGGAGTTATTTTTATTTCACCAAGAAAAGACAAAAAAATAATTAAAAACAAGCAACCAAAGACAACTTACGACATATGTACACATCACAAAAATAGTTGAAGTGTACTTACACAGGGTTAGTCATAAAGTGAATGGGATATTCATTTAAAAAAAAAAAAAAAAAGGAAACCTTAATGACAGGTTTAGACACAGGATAAAAATAGTAACATGATTTAATGAAATAAAACTTTCAAGAAATCATCACATAAAATGAGAATATAACATGTACGCATGAGATAAAGCACAGCGTTTGAGTGCAATCACTTGAGTACAGAATTACTGCCATTCAGTGAACTTGGCAACAGCAATGAGACGAAACCAGCAAACCAGAGCTCAGCCTGTCTGAAAAAAATAGCAGGAAACAGCATCATTCAAAACTAAGGAATAAGAATCAAAATAGCACTGGTGTTTTCCTAAAATCAAAGCGCATGATGGTGTTGAAAAGTCACCACATCACTCAAGTCACAGAAGACACTGAATGTTTTATATTTAAATTGTAAATTTATAATGCATATAAATGTTCCCAATTAAGATGTCCTAAAGCATTTATGTGCCCTTACATGCAGTTGATGCAAAAATAAATACTAGAACATAGAATGCTTTTCCTTCCCCTTTAAAAGGAAAAATTCCAGCACTACTAGCTACACAAACAACATCCAAAAGATAAATATTTAAACAAATTTATGTCAAAGGCAGGAAGAAAGTTCTGCTACAGTACTCTGGTTTTTGAGCAGTGACAAAGGAAATAACAGAATAACAACAGAGCTATTAGAAAACAAATATTTATTTCAGAAACATCTCCATTTGGAAAACACATGCCAGCACACAAACACAGACCAACTCCTAGAATGGCACAAAAATAGCCCCAAAGGCTGGCCAGTCCTTGCGTTTCTGCAATGTGTGTCAGATACTGCAGACGTGGTAGCAGAGCAGCATTGTAAAGTGCATCGTTTAGCTCCATCTTTTAAAACAAAATAATCATTAAAAATTTTTAAAAATAAAATAAAAAACACTACCCAAGTCCTGTGTTAAATAAAAGCATTAATATATTTCTCAGATACAATTCCAGGTTTTGGTTTTTACATTTTCCCCATCTTTTAAATAAATTTTCTAAACGATTTTTTTCTAGCAATTTACCACCTTAAAAAAAAATAATTGAGCAATCAAACCATCTCCGTGTGGCAGTAATAGCAATTTTTAAGCTACTTTTAGTGATAACTTGTTGCTTTAATTAAATGTTATCCCTTTTGCATTAAAATAGCTTTGCTGCTAACTCGCACACAAGCTGAGATGGTGAATAGATACATTTGTGCAATTCAATAAGACTAAGCAAAAAGAAACAGGGGTATTTATCTTACGAAAGTGCTACCATCAACAGAAAACAGTGGCTTAAAGCAGTTACCTAAGAGATGTTATCCTCAGGCTACTAAAACATGTTTCTAAAATTACACAAATTCCCAGCTGGATGCTTTAAAAAACCATGCCCACACATGCCTAGGCTACCCTTTATTAGGTGGCCATTTATTAATCTATTGTTGTTGTAATTCACGGGCTTAAAACGTTCCTTCTTTGAAAGTATCCACAGATTTCTAAAAAAACGTATGTATTTCTTAAAAAATATACGGATTTCCATTTTTAGGCTGGGTGCTGAAGTATACGGGAGCTGCGCTGGGGCGGCCGGATCCCCTAGCTCTTTTTAATAGCAGTTAAATGTCAAATATAAATACAACACCACGGCGAAACATACTCCTTTGACAGAGCCCGGGACAAGACACTGCACAGCTGCTGTTAACAATAAAGAACAAAACTGACGTTTAATCAAAATAAGCGTTGGTGGTTGCAACGTTGTGCTCGAGCCTGCCTTTTGTTTGTGGGGGGGAAAAAAAAAATCAGCATCACAACGTGCTAACTACAGCGACAATGCAAGCAGCAGCTCCAGTTATTCCCAAGGACTGGAGGCCTACATTTGTGCAGCACGTTACAGCTGCACGAGGATCATCATCATCATCTCGGGGTGGCAGAGAGCCTCCATCTGAGCCGCCGAACTACAACATCCCTCCTGACATCTTCATGGAGGTGCCCGGAGTTAAAGTGCGTCGGGCGGAACCCTGGCCCTCGTGTAGCCAGTGGAAAATTCAGCCGCTGGTCTTAATGGACTTCATCCAAGATTTTTCACTGGGAATGAGTACCCGTGATTTCCCTGGGAACTGAGAATCTTCAGCAACCCCAGAAATGATGTCATTTTTATTAACATTTCCAACTTCTAAGCAACCGTACTCAAGAATTTTGGCCTTCAGTTCTCATACGCGATAAAACTAGGCTTTCCATAAACATTACAGAAAGACCCGAGGAAGATATATTTATATCTCAAATTGTCAGCAGCATATAGTTTGTACAAATGTTGTTTTGCTGATGTTGCTGAGCTACTTGAAAAAGTTAATACCTTGTGGGGTATGTAATTTCATCACCAATGTCAAATGACTTCTAAAGATGAAACTTCTCTGTTGCAAATTACAAAAAGATGCTTTGAATATATTTGATATGACCAACTTTCAAGCTGAGGAATTAAGTTATCTTTATTTTTCCAGATCTAAGACATGCACTCACTATGAGAAATATTTTCACAGCCATGTCAGTCAATGGAACATGACTGACCCAATATTGAGATTTTAACAGTTACAGAAAACTAAATGTAATAGGTAAACACGTAGACCTGAATCGACGCACATAATAAATCAAAGGAATAACATCAAGGTCTGTTTGGGAAATTCTCTAAGGACATATGGTTGTATTGGCAACGAGTCCTTTAGGTACGTGTTACTAATAAGTTGCATTTACGTGGCATACGTAACTTGGAAATACATCAGAAACTACTCTGTGCTGTCCTTGGGATAGGAATACAGAAATGATTTTTCATGATTCTTCAGAAGCTGGGTTTGCTTTACATCCACAAGAAATGCTGTCATCACTAGGTCCAAGCCCGGAAGATGAACTGCAGAAAAGGGGAGAGGGAAAAAAAAAAAAAAAGAAAAAAAAGGAGGAAATTGGTTTTCACAACACACTCAAAGCCTGAGTAACAGAGGAGAACTTTAATTATCTCCAGTCACAAAGAGAGACAGGAAATTTGGACTTTTAATTAGCCATTTGGAGTGCAGTTGGATATTTTTTTTAGCAAGATAATTTAAACGCGAATAATTCAAGTCTGACTAAATGAAATTCACATAATCAGAATGCAGATAATTGAATTTCTACTGCATTCATTAATTCAGTGTGGAGGTGTGTGTGAAGACTTCTATGATGAGCTGTCACAGCTCAATAAAATCTCAGTCAATTAATTTTTTCATTATCTTAGTATTACATCAACAAAAAAGTGAAGCATGCGCATGTGTATGTATATATAATCTCAGAAAGTAAGGAAATACAGAAATCACCTCTCCAAATCAGAATCTGCATCATTTTTCCCTTTTTTTTCCTCTTCATCTTCTATAGGAAAACGTCTGTTCAAAGAGGCAAACTTATGAATCGCATCAGCGACAGAATATTTGGTCTGTCCACATACACAAGCTTCCATATCTTCGGGGCTTAGCTGAGTCTGTAGGAAGAGGTGAAGCCTACTGTCTGAAAGCAATAATGCATTCTGTAGAATCCTGGAAAAAAAAAAAAAGAAAAAGAAAAGCGAAATGTTTTTATAGAGATACACACACGCATTCTGAAGCATTTTACCAGTACAAATTCTAACTGATGTTGTACTGTTAAGTTTTTATATGAATCCTAAATCAGTTGCAGAAGGTAATGAACATATTAAAATGATTAGGTGTGTGTTACTTGCTTACTACGTTATTTGGAGTTTTAGGTGAGTAAAAACACGAGGCTAATAGTTAAGCACATCTGCTATAAGAATAACTTCAAGGACATTTCTCCCATTTAACCATCTGTTATTACCACATGGATCAATTAATGATTTTTAGGCAGTTGGAGGTATATACTCTTATGAAAATTTGCTCTCTGATTGATAACTGTCTATATACATTTTAAAATGGCTAAGCTTTTCTTTTTTCTTTGGTGGGGGAAAGAAGTGTGCACAGAGAGAGGACTTCAGACACAGTCAGTGCCAGGACTTTGAAATACCTGTAAACAACAGAGCTGACACTCGCCAAAATCTGTTTACACTTTTACAGATACACACGTTTAAGCTAGAGTGAAAATGCTGATACTGAACGATATTTTAAATGCACCTATAAACTGTTTTCAGGGAACCTTGAATACTATTTCATTCTAGCTATGCTTTTCAAAAGTCCATTTTCGTATTTGGTTTATATATATTCCAAGCCAAGTCTTCAAATACATTTAGCACAGAGCATTTAAATACAGTACGAGTGAAGAAAGTACAACACATTCCAGTAACACAGAAAGTTGTAGAGGTACTTTTACAAGGAGTGAAAACTGCAGATCATTATCACTATTTTGAAAAAAAATAAATAAATAAAAAATGCCACCTTCCTGCAGCATTTATCTACCGAAGGAATTATTCAATACATATATCCCAGAATATATAACAAGAGACTTTTTGCTTGCGTTTACATGTAATTTTTTTTATTTGTATGACTAAAAGTCATCAGAGCCTATAACCATGTCAAATAATTCTCCATGAAAATTACTTAAATATCTTTTAGCAAACCATAACTATTAGAGTCATTATTTACCTATTTCTACCCACTTAGGTTACAAGTAGTTACCCAAAAAAAGTCATCACACCATGCAAGAGGAAACAAGAAATGACATTAATGCAAGAAGTAGTAAAAGCAGTAAGAAATTGTGCATTTGATAGGTACTCCAACTAAAATGAAATGTATAACTGATTAGTTCCTTCTATCAAAAAAGATTAATGATGTGCTTGGACTGTAACATTTTAAAATACAAATACATTCTGAAATCCGGGCTCTAAAGTAGCCAACATTACAACAACATTTAATTAATATACTAAAAAATGTCTGACTTTATCTAAGCCTATAAAATTCTGTCAAATCAAAATAAATAATAAGAGATATCTAACTGAAAACGTAGGATATTTCTGTACTCACATTTGCCTAGGAAAACACACACGCACTCCCAGCCAAATAATTCAAACTTTGTTATCTTCCAATGAGTCTAATGATTTACCAGGTGCGTGTAAAATTCAGTCTCAGAAGGACCAGATTTTGCTAAAACTCGAACACATTTTCATACCACCTTAGTCTTTTTAATCCTATATAAAGTCTCGCAATTTTACTTTAAAATAAATATAGCAAATAGAGTATACCTCCGTGAAATCAATGCATGCAGTGTTTAAATACACTGTAAAACTTCTTAGCAGTCAAAGAAGCAACCAAACGCTGAGTAAAAATGATCCAAAGCACAGAATTTACAAGTCTACACACCTTGACAGCAACAGCCCCATGAATAGTTTGGAAAGTCATCATTCACTGGCCACTAAGAGAGGATCTCAGCCTTGACTCTTGATAAACATAAATTCCCAAAGACGACAAACATTGCGACAAAAAGTAAAAGAAAAAATAACCATCCCACACAATAAATCCATGCTTATAGTTTATGCTCTTGGAGGAGTAAATTTTCTCCTCCCTCTCTTCCTCCTCTTAAAAAAAAAAAAAGAAAAAAAAGAATAAAAAAATAACATCTTGGAGCTTACTCTGGAGTAACTATGAGTTACTAGTTTTCCCAGGCTTGGGAGCACAGTGAGGGGATGCACATTGCTGCAATTCTAACATTTGCGTGTCTAATACAAAGTAACACAGCAAAAGCCAAGATATTAAATTCTGCCCATGGCATTCAGTTTCACAGATTTTCGTCTTCCTCTACCTTCAAAAGTTTCCTGCCAACCAGCGAAAAGACGAGTAACTAACTGCTCATGAGATTACACCACACTTACAGCTTTGTTGCTGCTTGAAATGTATTTTATTTTCTTTATAAAATAATGGGTAATCTTTAAAATTGATTTTAGATGGTTTGAGGCATTACACCAGAGAAGTAATGAGCACTAATGTCAATGATATTGGACACAAATTCATTTTAGCTTTATTTCATGTCCAGTACAATTCTGCTAAGCCTTGAACTGCTAAAGCCGTGTTATTAACTCAGCAGTAACCTAACACAGGGAACAGCAAACAAAAGTGATAAGAGTACAGACTGATCAGGACCTCAAGGCTACCGTCCTTTTTCTGCAGCTATAATTCAATTTCCAATTTTACTTTACATTGGACTCATTATTTCACAGTCATTTTCTTCTCTGCTTCACAGTGCCATCTGGAGGTGGAAAGAGTGAAGGGAAACCGAGGGGATGAAATTAAATGTGCACAAGGCTAATCCCACATGCACATTTTGGGGGCGGGCTGGAGGATACCAAACACACAAAGCATTCTGCAATGCATTTAAAACCCTCCTGCAAGCAAATATACCCACACCTTTCACCCAGTCACATACCCTTGAAACATTTCTTCCTTCTTTTAATTAAAAAATAACTTCTGCTTCCCCCCCTCACCTGAACCAACAGGTTGGATCGCTTTTTAATTGCATCCTTCAAGCGATCAACATGAAAAATAAATGCTGTGCTATCCGTAAGGGTTACATTTTCCTGTTGGATATGCTCCCGTTGCAAGGAAACGACCACACGTTTGTCACCAGATGCTGTGGTGGCATTAAGTGCTGGTACAGCAGTCGCCCTTCAGGGCCTTCGCTGTCCCAGGGACACGTTGTGGGAGCTGGTGGGAAAAGCAGGTTTGGCTCCAAGGCCTTCAAAATGAAGAAGGCAGGAGGAAAGGCTGAATGCCCTGATGTTAATGCTCAGATACACGTGTGTGGTGTGAACGCAACCAGTAGCAGAGTGTTTCTCGAGGAGTTTTACTGCAGCGGGTGTCAGTGCCGAGCCGCCGTTGCAGCGAGTCGCGTCACTTCTCCCCGCAGCCGTGCTGATGCAGGAGTCACGGCTCCCTCTGCTAACTCCTACAGGCTGCCTGGCCTCGTTCAAGGGAACAGCAGACTTTCTATGCATGCCTAGAATAAGAATGCAAGGCTAAATCCTGCAAGTCTTCATCACATCAGTAGTCATTACTTGTCAGAGATCTCACTCCTCTCTGCCAGATTGCTCACATGCATAATGACTGCTTATGTGATTAAGGGGGCTGCAGGATAAGGCTCTACATTTGAATTACAGTTAATAAAATCATTTTTTATTCGTGGCCATGCGGATCTCTGTTTGTAAGCTTTCAGTAAACGCCCGTGATCTCTAGACCTTTAAAGAAGAAGGGCAGAAAATGCGACTTTCCAACCCGAAGAAATAATGTCATTTTTGAGGAAACGCCGGGCAGTACGTGAGGAGCATTTCTCCTTCCCCATGTTACAGCAGAGCATTTACAAAAGACAAAACATGTGCTTTGTCTTATTTGGACGGGGTCCAAAATCTGGTTTTCTTCAACATGATTTTATTAGGTATATTATACACTGCTCTGCTGGAGGAGAGCAACATATGGCCGAACAGTACAACTTAATCCTAACTAAAGATTTCCTGTATCTACTGTAACCTAATACAATGACAGATGCACACTTGTATGTGTGTGGAAGGTTAACACTCCGATTTTGTTTTCAACAAATTTACTCTGCCCATTTACATCATATCACGAGGGAAAGGGGAAAATAAAACTTGAGAGACAACAGATCACAGCCTGGGCTGTGGTGCCCTCTATTGAACATCCGCTCAGCCTCTCGCAGCGAGCGCAGGGCTCCGCAGTAAACAAAGCTTCATTTCCTCCTTTTAAAAAGCCTACTGTGTCTCCTCATTCATTTTTTATAACAGAGGAAATGTTACTGATAGCAAGCAACTGTGAAGCAACTGTTTAGGATCTGATAATGAATACATTTAGGAATTAACCGACACATGCCTGCAAAGCATTATTCACTTCAATGGATTTGCTTCCCTCGCCAGAGAGGAAATAGTTTCAAGGTTTTGCTCGGAACAGCTCCACTGGAAAGAGGCGGCCACCATCCACTGGAGGAAATCCTACCTGCCCCACGGCCACCAGTGCTGCTGCCTGTTCTGCGCTGACGAAGGAGCCTCTGAGGCCCTGGCAGGCTGGGATCCATCCTCCTCGGAGCCAGTCTCCCACTTTCCACATCTGCCTGTCCCCATGGGGACTTCTCAACACCTACACCAGCTTCTGCTTGCAGGACCACAGAAAATCTAAATCCCAAAGTTAAACCTGTGCAGCTAAACAGGGCTGAAAGCAAACGGGATCTTACAGAACCCAGTATTATAAGGTAGTTTTAATTTTGACCTCCAGTTTAAGAATAAGCTTTTCCAGTGAATCTATCCTCAAATCCATGAGGATACCTACCAGAAAAAAAACACACATCATTTTCCTTATTCTTACAAAGTAATTCATAATTGAAAATGGGCTGGCTGGCTTCCGTTAATGCAAATGGGTTTTTGAAATATTAAATTATGCCCAGACAAGAAGTAAGCCTTACAGCTCTTCATCATTCAGAGATAATAACCTGTACGACAAGCAAGTCCGACCCTGTATTTGTGTGGTAAAGCCAAACCAAAACTCAAAACCCACTTCCAGGCTTCACCAAACTCTAAGGCTTTGGTTTAGTTTCCAGCTGTCGGCATGCTCAGCATGAAGAAGCTACAAAAAGGCCCTTTCTAAGTGCCTCAGCGTGCTACCTAGTTCTGTGAAGGAGGACAAGAGGACTCTATAGCTGCCTACATACAGGTGATGTGAAGGTGCTCCCAGGATAAAAGACAGGAACTGACACTTCTGGCATGTGGCTACCATCCTGGCAGAGGCTGCAGCAACCTTCTCACACTGAGCAACAGGCAGGAACAGAAAGGGTTTAAAATCTGAACTCCATTGTCAGGTATGGCTTGGATCCCGATGCTCTCACAGTGTACTGAATATAGCTTGGGTTCCTGTATCACCTTGACAGATACACATAGGTTAGGACCCAATTCCTTCCCTCTGTCACAAAGAAATATCAGCAAAGGCTGTGAGCTTGTGCACGATGACTGCTGCCACTGCTGCGGGGAATGAGGCACTCAGCTTTGTGGTTCTGAGCAATACAACTGTGTCCTGGCTCCTTTCCCACTCTCTTCCCAATATACCAGGGAGGTCCTGCCTTCCCCTGTCGCTGCCACACCAGAGAACTTGTAGCATCCATACCCGGACTTCATGTAAAATCAAGTCTGTCTATATGTTTTTATATACATTTTTTTTCTTCTGCCTTTGCATAAACTATATATATACACTCTCTATATAAACTGCCAATATGTAAAGGCAGAAGAAGTGGGATGGTGTCAGCGGTATCAGCTGGAGCAAGTCCAAAATCAGCAGCGATCACATGCAAGATTTAAAGACAATGCGCTCATCAATGAGTTCCACAAGAGAAAGAAATCACAACCTTTGGTTCAGACTTATTTAAAAAAAAAAAAAAAAAAAAAAAAAAGCATCATGGCAGCCTAGTTCAGCCACTAAAAACTAAAAAGATGCCTTCTATAAATAGCAGTACATCAGACATGCCAGCCAGCAGAGGGCAATGGTACGGCACATAATTTGCCAAGCCAATTCATCACAACACTACTGTATCTCTGAAAATTCCTTCCAACTATTCCCCCGGGCTGAGAGAAAAGCCGACACCTTTCCAAATGGCATCCAAGTTCAAACATTTAAATCATCTCCTTACGACAGAGATGCCTCTTTTCTCACTCCTGGACTAAGAGCAGCAAGGTAACATGCTCAACGCGCTGTCATTTTCTCCTGTCAGTACCCATTTAAGACAGACATCCACAAAATTGGAGAGTGATGATCTGTTTTTAGAGAATCTACCTCTGTGTCTTGTCTTCTGAAGCATTGACAGCAGCTGTAAATATTTCTGATGCTGCAGTATTGTCCCGTGTTAACAGACGAGCCTCTTCACTATTTTAATATGTGAGTGATTTTGAAAACACGCTGCTCCGTGGGGCAGCACACCTAAGGCTGTGTAAGCACAGCTAAAAATTGCTCAGACACAGGGACCTGAACTACCTGTGGTCTGACTGGCCATTACTGCTCTCTCTCCTAGAAGCACCATCACTAGTTCACTGTTTTTCTCTTGTGAGGTGAAGAATAAACACTAATTCTTTTCTGCTTTCCTTTCCCCATCTTGTAAGTCCTCAACTAGTATGTAGTGACCATCCCTTTGGCACAGATCCTGTATATAACTGTACACAGAAATATTCCTGCAGCTCCCACAATGGCTAGCTCCTCCTGCCTTCAGTTATTGAGCCTAACATGCATGCCTTGGGATCAATCATTTATCGTCTGTTATGGAAACCTATAATTATAACATACTGAGTAGAGAAACAGTGGTCCAGTATTCCCCCTGCCCCGTGACCACAAGGCCTAAAACCTACTTAAATGATTATTTTTTCCTTTGCTTACGCAGTTCTGATTCATGGAAACACTGATAATAAAAGAAGACAAATGTCTCTGTTCTGCTTTACCATGCCCTTAACCCAAACAGTGGCTAAAGACAACCTCCAAACTCACTCATAGTTCCTGCTGTAGCAACTCTGAACAGATCTGCACTCATAGCAGCAGTGTCAGGATATCAAGAGAATGGCAGAGAAAGCAGAAGATTACACCGACAAGGTCTCTGCCACTGCATATGATAAAGGGGTTACAGCATTGCAGTACTAAAACTAACACTGTGCCTCCTTGTAACTCAAGTCAGAGGCTAGCTAAGACTGCACTGCTCCTTTACACTACCCCTTTACATAACCACACAGATGAATGATCTTATACAGACTGCAGCTGTAGTGAAAATTATCACAGCTGCTAGAGCTTGTTTATGTCAGTGAGACTGGTAAACACAGTAATTGGCATTATAGGAAGTGTACGTGTTAGGAGATCTCACTATGGAACTTACCCAAGCCCACAGTGTTTTAGCCCACAGGGTTCATTAGAAAGGTGTTCATTTTCCATGAATATCAAGATGGAAAGAAGTTTATTTCTTTTATAAGAACATTTAGCTCTTTCTTGGAAGCTATAAATAGACATCACTATGAAGGACCTTTCAACCTTAGTTCTGAATCACAATTCAATATAAATCCAAACCTATTAATTTTAATCAGTCTATGAAACACAATGGAAAAGCCCAAGTTGAGGTTTCCGTGCAACCGGCAGAGCTGAAGGCATGTATGTGAAATATGACTTTGTGCAAATAAAGCAAAAAATAAAACCAAATGAGCTGCCTATCTAGACGACCACAAGGTGGCTCTCACGCACCGGAGATGAGTTATGTTCAATCCGAAAATTGATGACATCATAAAAATGCCAACATCTCTGCGATAAGCTGTACTTACTTTTCCAGGAATTCTTGCAGACCCTGCCGACGATGGTCCACGTGATGCGGATTGTTCATATTGAAAAAGGGAGTTTTAGATGGCAATTCGGGTAACTGTCTTTATAAACAACAAGCAAACACACAGTTAAAACCAAAACCGAAACAGCAGAGAAAAACGCTGCAAGAAAATGCCAACCCCAAGCATTTGAAATTCATGAGCCATGTTCCAGAAGCTCAGGAAACTGAATTTGAGAATGTACGGTTAAGAAAATGGGGGGCTTCTGACACAACTTGAAAGGAAAAATAACTCAGATTTTTCTGGTCCAGTTGTTAGGCCTGCAGACATGCCTGGTTAGGTCATTTATGGCCCTTGGAGAACCTAACCACATCCTAGGTACACTTGTGCTGTTGTTACCAGTCAGTTTAAGCAGAACAACCTCAGCTCAACATGGCCTTGAGTCTGCCTTGCCCAGATTGTCCTTTCTGCTACCTGTATATAGCAAAAGGAAAAACATTAGCTCGGATCTGTTAGAAATTAAAACTGGGGCTCACCAAACAAAGGCCATCAGTACAAATCACTTTTTCTGGATTTAAAGCAGAGAAAGTGCCTTGTACAGAATAAGCTTGTACGACTGCAAGGATGCACTTGTACAAATGCAGGATACTTTCTAGTTCTCATTTTTACTGTTCTCAGAATTAAGGTAAAACAATGCTCCTCTTTCACGTGTTACTGACAGATTGTTAAGTAGGTATCTAATGAAACAAACCAATCATAAAAAGTTGCTCACATGAGCACAGCATTGCTCTGAAGCCTCTGCCGAAGCCAAACAAATTCTCGAAAGCGTCGTCTAACACAGGATGTTTTCCTTGTGAAGCACATACTGTTTGTCTGTTGAGAAATTGAAAAAGAAAGGTTACTTGTAAAGCAGCTTAACCTGACATGCAGGCATGACATCAAAAAGCATCTGAGATGCTAACCCTTGACACACCAATGGAAAGCTTGATAATTAATTCAATTTAGGTTAAGGACTATGCTTTAGCTCAGACAGGACTGATGACAGTTTCTACAGTTTCTCAGTGATTTATTTTTTTTTCCTTTTTTAAAGGAAGAGATAAGGATCATGGCACAACTTGCAGTAACAAGAAAAAAATCTCAGAAAGAAAAATTTTAGCAGACAGTGCCAAACTTTGCTAGGGAAAAAAAAAAAAAAAAAAAGAAAAACATATTTAGTTTTCTAGTTAAAATCCTGCAAACAGCTGTTCTGACAGTGCGTGATCCTCCTTAAATCTGAACTGACATAACTCCTTTCTGCAAGCAGCAGCATTTGGAAACTTTCCCACAGAACACTACTACTCGACTAGAAAACGCCAATTCATCAAAAGAGAAACAATTCATGGAAATGAGATGCTTTTTCCAACTTTTCCGATGGAGCATACATTTAGGCGAAACCCAGCCTCCCAGACAGGACTCCATTATAAAATTGCCTGCAGTCCAGCCAGCCCTCAAGAGCCTGCCAGGAGCCACAGCTCTTCCACAGGCACACGATGCAGATTGTGCAGGGCCCAAAGGTGCCAGCTTTCCAGAATAGATCCTGGCTACCTCACAGCTTAAGAAGGCAAATACTCCAGGAGCTGGGCAGAAGGGGTATCCGGCTGTTCTAAGAACCTGGCAGATGCAAGACTTTGAACCCAGCTAGTAACCTGGGTGGTAGGACTGACCCAGACTTGGTCTCTAGCAGTGTTCTGGTAGTCCTGGCAGCGTTCTGGTAGGAGATGTTGCCTGTCAGCTTCTGAGATGCCCAGCACTGAGTCACATAACAGCACGTCTGAGTGACTTCACCCCAACTTAGCAGTTGCTGAGAAAGATGGCAATACACTTCTATTGAGAAACACCAATGTCTACTCCACCCACCACCAAATCTACAGAATGTCTCTTTAGCAGAAGCCAAAAATGTAATTGCTTTCGTATCAGTACTTACACCACGCTGCAGAGGTTTAACAGCTGAGTGCCGCACAGGGTGAAAGTACTTGTCTTGATAGATACTGAACAAGCAATCATTTGACTGTTTGCTCACATTACACCAAGTGTTTAGCTTTCCCACACAGAAGGGAAATTCTGTCTGCCTTGTGCCAAACCATCAACTATGTAACTTGGTGCTTTCCAACTCTTTGCTGGAGAGCTGATGCACTTCAGAAAATTTATTTACATTATAGTTAAAAACCCTGGATCTAAATTTAGGAAATTAGGATAACTCCTTCCATGTATCACCCACCAAATGACAACAATCAACAAAATAAAATGATGTACAGGACAGGTTTAAGACAAAAGAAAACCATGACTCTAAGTGCATTCCATTAACAAATGGTGGACTACAATAATGAACCTGAATGTACTTAATTGACATATACCATCACCACTAAGGTGGTATAACATGAATATCAAGGTATGATGAAAACAAATACATTGGATCACCAAGTAACTTGGCAAATAGAAGAGTCAAGAAGAATTTAAAGTAAAAATAATCAGATACTTATCTGAAAACAAAGTTGTTTTCAATGTGAACACTTGAACATCAAAATTCTTTTATAATGTTAAGATATCACTGACCATGACAGTCTTCTAGTTGATGAGTAAAGCTAAGAATAGCGTCTGTTGCAATACACAGTGGAATGCAAGTGTAAATGCAATATCAGGTCCTATTTCCAGCTCTTTCATAGACTTTTCTGCATGGTCTTTTTGGCCACTCTACCCTTACCTGTTCTACTGCATTTCAGCTGTTAAAAGGAGAATAATAACCTGCAGTCTCCCATAAGCATTGTAAAGAAATTCTATTAATACCCGAAGCGAGCCCCAGCTCAGACAGAAACAGCAGTACGAGTCCAAAGAATCTCTAGTGATGTTTTTATACTCACATGGATAAATATCTCATAGTCGACGTAAGAATGCCATGAGTCTTCTTTCTGTGTCCTGGGGTCTCGCACCAAGACAGTAACAAATTCCTGCAAGTGCATAATAAAAATCAAGCAATTAATTTCAGAAGACAAAGGGAGCCTGAAAGACTCTCTTGATTGCTCTGCTGTTCCACAAACTACTGTGCTCAGATTAAAAGCTGAACTGCTGTTTTATTGAATTTTGCAACCCTATAAAAGGAGAAGCAAAAAGCAATGAATCATCTGAGCTATACCACATGCCCAGGAAATTCTTTGCCAAACTGCTAGCTGAAGAGGAATATTTCAGATTAAGTAATACTGTGAAGTTATATACATGCTTCGTGTGTGGGAGAGTTGGTTATCTTGGTAACTACAAACAAAAAATCTAACGTTCAAGTCACGCATCTGAGATAGAACTAGGTAGGCATTAAAATGGGCTTTTCCCACCCTTGTATTCAGCATTCATATAACATTTTATTTGACCCTAAATTTCTTCTGTCATTTTATCTACCCTCTTTTAAAATCAAGTATTCAAGCCCATCAATTTCAGGGATCTGAGTTAAGTGCTCAGTACCTCCACAAAGGGCTGAAGACCTGACTTTGTTCTGAACTTAAAATTTCTTGCTCCAGCAAGAAAAGCATACTTTTCCCACAGGAAAAATATGGCATTCTCCATTTTCAGGGGACAACATAGAATATTTATCCTAGAAATTGCCATATCTAGCCTATTTCCTTATAAATCATATGTTTACATAACAACATAGAGCATTCCCAAACAACTTAAGAGTGATCCTGAAGGAATGAGAGAGGCCTGTGGGTATTACTGGAACGTAATTAGGCATCATTAATAGTAATTGGGAGCAGCTGAAGAATCACATGCCTCTGAGTGTTATCAGCTAATAACAACATGAAATCCTGTATCAAAAACAAACACGGCAAACCTGTGTGTTGATACTAAGATGGAAAAGGTTTCTTTAAAATATGAAGGCTGAAAGTGCCTCTAACTACCTGTCATTTCCACAGGGAAAGAGCAGGCTGCCCAAATCCAATTGTCTAAATAAATGATTACCCCAAAGAGCTAAGCCAACCACTTAAATAATGACTTAACGAAATGCTTTTAAGCTGTAGATATATTTTGGCTGAGAGGAAGGCACTGTGCTCCAAATCCAGGTACAGGAGTCAACTATAGGACAAAGTTTCTGACAAATAACATGCTTTTTTAGCAGCTCTCTTTTCATAAATCAAGAAATCTTGATCTTGAAAGATCTCAAAATGTGTCTCCAAACCACGAATGTCACAAATAAAACCCTTACTCTTCAGCCAGTTCCCCCCCACCCTCTCTCCCCACCACGCACACCAGCAGCAAACGTGGAACAGACCAGCAGGAGGGGAGCACGAGGACATCCTTGACAGGAAAAGATGCATTTTCCTGACCGGTCATTGCCCTCTGTATGTGGCAGGGAGGTGTTTGTGGTCCCCATTCAATCATTTATCATGCAGGAGCAGCTGATTTTATGGCAGAACTGTTTCAGAGAAGAGGAACCTGTGGCCTGGTGGAGCCCCAAGTTTTATCTCATATAGCCTGGCTCTTAGTCACAGGGGTGTTTTCTGCACTATTGCTGGGTACCGTCTTGGGGTCTGTCAGGAGTTCCTTGCCAAATAAAGCTTGCTTAAAAGTCTCCCATCACCTCTGCTGCTTCTTTCCTCACTGAAGAGCCTGGAGGCCTGATTCGCCTCTGCTCTGCACTCTCTGCAGATTTTTACCCCTGTGCCAACCTGGTACGAAAGGAACCAAAGAACAGCGTTGCAACTATTCCTGCTAGCTGAGGGTCAGGCCTTTGCTAACAGAACGACACCAGTGGGAGACATGACAAAGTTATTCCTCCTCCTGAGCAGATCCTGAGCACCAAACAAAGGATATAAAATCATTTTCAGTCCAGTTTTCCTTTTCCTCCTACCTCAGTTTCCATCATAGCATACATTCGGTCCCATTGCAACAACTTTTCATATCTACAGTCTTATTTTCTCCTTTTTTTTTTTTGTCTTTCCCCAACCTTCTCCTTCCCTGTGTCTCATTCTTCCCAGAGCCACAAACACTTCTAAATTTTTATTTTTTTTTCTGAGCCCCAAGTGCATCAGTCCTGCAAGCCAGAAGAAGCACAATTATGCCAGGAAGCTTCAAGCAGGACATTGCTCTCCTCTTCCTCTCAGCTACTGCAGCTGGACTGTAAATAGCCTGCTTACAGCCCAGCCTCGGGTTCCCTTCCTGCCATCCATTGCCATATCATCTTCCCGTTATGCTTGCTGTTGCCTAAATTCCTCAAATTATTTCATTTCCAAGCAACCTTCTCCTTTCCAAGGGGTCAAAATAAGTAAACTACTCCCTTAAAACCTCTATTATACCAAAGTATTATGACAGAAAGCTACTATTGGATATGCCATGGGATAGTAATGGGATGCCTTGCAAATGATTCCGGGCCACGTGATTTCCACACAAAACCCTGTGCACTTTCAATTTCCAGTTAAATGGCCCCCAGGTCTCAATACTGCAGAAGTCAAACACCTTTCAGGCTCCACCTATACAAGAAATAAGGCCCACTGTGCTTGTTGTGGTAGTCGGGTGTCTGGGTAGCAAATCACTGCCCCAGAAGTAGAAGTGTTTTATGGTTACAGCAGAGCACTTCAGTAAGATGCCACGCTCAAATATAGTCAGCATGAGCTCCAACTTAAAACACCTTAATCTCAGCAGAAGACTGGATGTTTGCTTGTTTTTTCCCCCTTCATTTGCTGATGGATACCAAGACTGAGGTCAGAATGAAGCAAGACAGGCATTAAGCAATTAGAAAAGAAAACCAAACTGTCCAGCCTTTCTCAAGATCTCCAGTACTTCCCTTCCAGCCATCGTGAATCCAGCAAGTTCTCCTTCCAGTTCTTGCTACACTTTCTACTGTTCTGGAAAAGCCATATTACACACGTGAACCACCCTTCCTCCTTTAAGCCTTGTCCTGTATACAAAACCCCACTGGGATACCAACACTGGTTGAATCCAAGCAGCCCAAATTGCCTACTGTGGACACCACAAAAGGCGTTTACACAGCCACCAGCTCGTACAAGGCCAATGTTCATGCACAGGCAATGTTAGGGCTTAAGCAGAGGTAGGTGGCAGAATATTCCCCTGGGAGACAGCTTTTGTAAGCTCAGTCCACTGGTCATAAACTTTACATAGATAAAGCATCTTTGGGTAATAACTACCTTTGAATATACTCCCCTCCCTCCCAAACTTGCTACAAAAACCAGGATACCTTTAGTAGGCATCTGTCTTCAGGTAAGCTGCTGTTCACCTGGGATGGGTGAGGCTGAACTCTTCACCCACAGACCACATGAAGACCAGCTTCATCTTCTATCACAAGACTGTGTTGCAGGCCAGCCTTACAAAAGGGGAAGCAGAACCCAAAAAGAACCAAAGCTTCAGGGAAGTTTTACTACAATCAGCTGCAATCCTTTTCAAGGTGTCTTCTCCTTCCCAGTTCAGCTTGTTTTTTCCAGAATTGCAGAATTGTATGACACCACATTATATATACTTTGCCTTTTTTTTTTTAATTATTATTTTTTATTTTTATTTTTATTTTTTTTCTGAGGGACACAATATCCTGGACATGTCTATTATACATGCAAGAACAGCATGTTTTCTGCAATGCCTAATGCAGACCAGAATTTACTGCTGACAGCCCAAAGTGCCTAAACTTGGCAGTGGAAGCCTCCTGCATTGGGAACTATACAGACTCAACAGAAAGCTACTAGTGAGTGGCATCTCTGTTTATTCCTTCTCCCTGGAAATTGTGAAATTCATAGGCAAAACATTTCCTATCCAAACTGCTAGCACTATAACTTCCATCTGGATTCCAGCCATCACACTGGCCCAAATACCCTCAAGAGCAACTTCACATCTGCCCCAAAACTGAATTAGCGAGGAATTCTGTTGAGGATGACTGAGAAAAAACTGAAAGAGATGTCTCTCTCATGTAGAACAACTCTGCAGAGTTACTGCACGTGCAAGCAGAGCAAACACATGAGTACAAGAAGCAGTCATCACTACTTGGCAAACAGGAATAAGCCGAGCAGCTTCTCTGGCTGGATGTGCCTCTTAGTTCAAGGCTAACATGGCTGCGATTTCTGTGCCTGCCAGCCTAGGCATGGCACCATGGGCACTTCATGACTCTGTCCATAAGAAGTGGGGCAGTCCCAGCTGTTAGGGTCAAAAATAAAAGACAAAACAGCCAAAGTGAGCCCAAGGTCTGGTGGGTACCTACCTCTCATAGTTACAGTCCTGTACAAAGACAGGAGTGCTGCCAACAGAGGAAAAGGGCAGTACTGAGGTCATGCAGACACAGGCACTGAAGACTGAATTGTTCCTCTCCAAAAAGAGGAGTATGCCATAAAAGCAGCTGAAGCAAAGAGAAGACTTTTTCTTAAAAAATAAAAATCTCCTGTTGGAGATATTTTTCACCAATGCCAGGGATTTCTCAGAAATAAGGCATAAGCTAAAAGCTCCAATATGTAGAATTTGACCACAAGAACTATGTTTCTGAGAAGTCTTTTTTTTTATTTTCCCATTAGGAAAATAGGAAATCTGACATGGAAACATCTATTTTTAATATGGGAACAATCTGCCACGAGAGGGAGGAATAAAAATAATCCTGCATTGGAAGATTATGTGCTTCATTCATTCCAGCTGCGTCTAATTCAAATCTGTGTGCTCAGGACAGCGTCAGGTGATAGCCTCATGCTCCACGGTGCCACTGTTACGCGTCAGATTAGTCAATAACCTCCAAAGAGTCATTTTCCATAAAGCATCCTAGAAAAAGAGTTTCCCATCAGGTTGTCTAGTAGTAAAAGAATCAACCACAAATGAAATGGGGCTTTTCACACTGGGACCTACCCTCCATGCATGCTCAATAGTAAGGCTGGTAGGAAATGAACAGCTGAGATAAAATGACTTGTTTAAACTTTGAGTTTGCTGGCGCTGAGCAAAAGAGAATGTGCAACTTACGATACTTGTGGTCCACATTCATCTGGAAATCAGAGCTCAAGCCTCACTCAAATCATTATGTCTTAAAAAATACCTGATGACTGATGGAGAGAAGACTGAAATCCCAGTCCTTCTCTCCCACATGCGTGTCTGAGTCACTTATGCAGAGTCATTTACTTTCTTCCTCTCTGATCCACTGAATATTGAAGGAACTGGCAGTGCATCACTCCAGAATATTCTGTAGCTTGACAATTAAAGCATAAAGAAGAAAACAAGTATTTCCTGGCCTGTGTGAATGCCCTAAGCCACTCTCTTGGTGGATAAAGAGAAAGAGAAGGTAAGAGAAGATATAGCCCCCAGCATATTAACCAGGTGCAACAGGAGGTTTATTATATTTGTCCAGTATTGGCATGCAGGTGAGAGAGGCAGAAGGCATCTCCTTTATCAGCCCTGAAAGCTTCTTCTTTATCAGCCCTGAACAAGCTCACAAGTCAAGCAATAAGTTACTCAGCAGTGTCCAGACCAGCCCGTGCAGATTTGCTGATGCTCATTAAATCCTCTCCTGAAGAAGGCTTAGACACTTCTGGAAGGGAGCTACTGCCACAGGTATAGGAAGGAACTGCTTGGGGGGGACATTGAGAGCTAAGTTTTGGATTTAACAGCACACACAGCTAAACTAAGAAGACATGCATATGCTAGTTTTCTGTGAACACTCACATTATTTCTGCTATTTAGAATATAAATACCCAACACAACCATATAGCAGCCAAAATATCAAAGGTGCAAATTGCCAGTTCTCCTGATTTCACTGGTGGTAGCAGTGGTAAAAGACTGACTGTCCAGAAGGTGCTGCTCCTGTAAAGCACCAGTGGTTAGCTGCTTCTAACTCTTCCTGCAATGTGCTAACAACCTTGGGGCACGTCAGTTTAAGCACTTTAATATCTGGTTCAAGTACGTGGCTTTCCTATGTGGCAATAATTAGCTCATACAGAGATTCCCTGCTAAATCAGTGATCAGGAGTTAGACTGCTGTAACCATTGCATAATTAACTGAGCTGGGTTTGGGCTAAAACAAACCGCAAAGAACAAGGGATCCCTGCAGGGTCAGCTGTAGCAGAGCCAGGGCTCCAGCTTGTTTCCTAAAATCCAACTCCATTATCTAAAACAGCAGTACCTCCACGGAATATATACACTGTCTTCTCTCTGCGTGCCAGGTGAGTCCAGCTTCTCACACTCCTATGCATCCCTGCATTGACTTCCAGGCCGGGATGCACACTAGCAATTAGCTGGAGCAGACAATTCTTGGTGTTCCTTGATTAAAAGGAAGCATTTTATTAGCGCCTTGCTAAAAACAAACCAGTCATGGAGCCTACTCAACAGCACTTGAAAAAGGAGGAAACAAAGCATCACTGTGGTTCTTGAGGACAAGAACCACAGCAGTGGAGCAAGTAGCAGATGTGCATTTCAAAGGAATCCTTCCTCAAAACTGCCTGCAGGGTTTGCTCTTTAGTCCTATTAACCTGTTTTCCCTGTGGGCCGTGGATAAAGTCTGGCTCCAAACAATACTACAGAATGCTACTGTTGATTTAATTTTGTTGGTAAATTCATTGCATTCAAAGACTCATCCATATATGTTTTAATTGCAAAACAATTTGTATCCTTGAATGCTTCTGTAAACTCATTTTAATGTATTATTTCAATTAAGTGGTTTCTGACTTTGAATGGTTTGAACAGCAAAATATTATTTTCAATAACAATTACTGTTTTCAGAAAACTTTTACCTACAGTTATGCATTAGTATTGCCCCACCAGTGACAGCAGACATGGGTACTGCCACAAATGAAAGGCTTTTGTCTCTCATGGACATGAGTGGTCTTTGAGGTCTCTTTCTCCTGTGTTTGTCCAGAACACTTAAGTCAATGGGGCCTTATCTGCATCTTAATTCTGCATCACAAATTTTAAATAAATACAAATATCAAAAGAAATGGTGGTAAAATAGGTGAGTATTTGATAGAGCCTTATTAGTTGTATCTGATTAAACCCACTTCATTTACTGGCATTGATCAAACATGTTGACCTGGGCCTGCAAAGCAGGAATCACCATTTGCCATATACTACCTAGATCCGTTCTAATTTAATTTAATTCAGGTCCTAAAATGAGACAGCCACACTGGAAGTTACAAATCACCAATTATGTGTTTTCTTTTTCTACCCAGGCAGCACTGCCAGACAAAAAAAAAAATCTGCAGTGCTGCCTTTACTGCAATTTCAGAGTAGGATCAGGTGGGGTTTAAATATCCTGTCCGAGTGTCTTCCTCTGGCTAACATCAGCCCTCATGTACACAAATTAAGAGGACTGGGGGGCAGGAAACTGCATTTCTCGGTTTAGGCAGAAAGTCGGTTTCACTTCTCAGTCCTCTTGTTTTAATGTGATACAAAGTTTAGGTTGCAAATTTTACTGAAAATAGTTTAAAACATTGACAGTAACAGCGATTACATCATCAGTCCTTAAAATGACTGTCTTGTTTTTTTTATAATTCTAAAAATTCCCGCATGTTTCTTAAATGAAGAAAGCAATATGACAGGTTTCATGAAACTGTCATTTGGTGTCAAAGGGTCCTCCTGAGTAGTCTGGAACACCCTGACCTAGAAATGCCAAAGAGCAAGAATTACAGGATTTTCAGGATCTTCCTTAGGATGTTCATGGCAACTACTAAAGAAGACTGCACTGTGTCATTCAGGCAGCTAACTATTCCTAATCACATCAAAATGAAGGCAGCCAATGGTACGATGAATTTGTGTAAGTAAAAGCAATCAGACAGTCTCAAAGCCAATGGTGGAACTGAGGGCATAGCAAAGTGTTGATTAAAATTGCTTCAAGGAAGTCAGTTTGGAAACAGCATATAAGACAAACCAAATTCAGTCTGTTTAGCCACAGAAACTTCTTTTCCTTTCCTTTCTATCTTGCAGTACTCATGGACTACTCTGGGGACTGGGCCACTGTCAGAACTATAGCATGACATAACTCTGATATTCTCAGTGTTTACCCCAAGGTGGAGCATCATGCCATGCTTTGTTCCCAGCATTTCACCTCTTTTATATATCACATCTTAATCACCAGCATCTGAGCACTCCAGAGACTTCACTGCATTTTAAGTGGAGATACTCCAAAGAAAAGTCAGTCTGACTTCAGGTTTAGTCGGCTGTATTGAAGAAATAGATGGCTTTCCTTGGAATTATGCAGTACACAGCTATTGGTAAATGTTAAAAGAAAAAAAAAATGCCATGACCAACTATTTTACTTAATCTGACAGATGACAAACTGTAATCTCAATGAAATACACTCCACAAACATCAAAAGAAAATCCTTTTTTATTAAAGGTTATGTCACTTACTTGTTTTTCATGTTTTCGTGTCATCTTCAATGTCTTGTGTTACAGTAAAAATTGATCTGAAAAACAAAGCAGACATCAGCACGCCATTTATGAGTTACTTAAAAGGTCATTATCGCTTTTGCTAGACGTCAGTAAACTGTAGGAAGAGCCACACTCAGGTCTATACATAGCAAAAAAACACGTTTGCAACAGAAATAAGAATGTGTTCATTAAAATGATCCCATTTCCATGCCTTTTTGATTCATGACGGGCAGGTTCTCTGCTTAGCTGTGGCAGAAGCACTGGCTTAGTCCCTTTCTGGGGCTGCTTGTAACATACCTGGCCATCCCCCAGTGCTCATCGTGGCACTGATGCTCTGCACCAAGCTCCCAACAGCTCCATGCATCCAGCATCCACAGCTGACACCCCTTGGCTTATCCTTTGTGAAAATGCAGTGGAGGCAGCACTGCCTGTGCCCTGATGGGTCTGCACGATTACAGCCGAGGTCTGGGAGACACTACAAGGCGGTGCCATCCTTGTTAGCTGAGCTGTGGATGTTTCCTTGGAAAATACACGAAGTTGGCAGAATCAAAAAGCCTCTCTAAGTCGCTTCTTTGAAACAGAAAAGCAGAGACTCTGCATGCATGCTAAAACTCTGGCTAAATTTCACAGCATTTGTGGTTTTAAAATCTCCATGTGGGTAAAGTACATAATTAGACCAAATCCAAAAATCCTGACATTAACTTGCACTTTAAATCCATTCTTTTACTGGAAATCCTGATAAGATCTTAACTACCTCTGCCATTGCACAAAGCAGCCAGCTTGCTCAGGATAGATAACACAGGGAAGATCAAGGCAGATTTATTTAGTGCTGGTTTGCATACACACCTCCTGTGTAAATACAATGGCCATGGGGGAAAGGATTTGCATTTTGCCATTCCCCTTTACCTCTCCCACGTGCCACCCAGTCATCCTCAGGTAACACATCCACTGCCCCCCCCCCCCAGCTACAAAATTGTGCAATTTCCTCATCAGCTTTTAAATGCCAGCTTCCCCTTTCCAAACCAAACACACCCAAAAGCTTCCCTCCTCCTCCTCCTGCACCACCAGAGCACAGCTCCCCTCTGGGAACGCACCGGGCAGGTAAACCTCAACCCAGGGCAGCTGAGCAAAACCCTCTTATTGTGAAAGGTGAACTTGCAGCTTTCTTACACAAACGTCTACTTGTGAATAGGGGAGATACAGGAGGTTTAGGCTTAGCTGTACAGAGCTTGGAAACGCACAAATTATTGCATAATTACGTATTTAGGTGAAGCCCAGCTCAATGCCTCTTAGAAACACACCTAGCTGTCAAAACACAACTCTACCTACGTTAACAAAATACAAACATATGCACACTCAGTTTCCTGGCCTTACAATTTATTTATTTTTTGAAACAAACACATCTTTGTCAGATTTCTGTAGGCTCAGTTATAACCAAAAAAAAAAGGATATTCTCACTCCAAATGTCCATACGTCAGACTTCAGAAAGGGTGCCACCAGCACAGCTCCCATCTCCATAAAGGTGAGGCCACCAGTTTATTTCTGCTCTTTGACTTCTGTAGTTGGAACTTCACTGATAAAAACACAGGGAACCATACTAAAAACTCCCCTTTTTTTTTTTTTTTTTTTTTTTTTTTTTTTTTTTTTTTTTTTTTTTTTTTTCTCCATGGCTTTATGCTTAACTAATCTGCAGGGTGATGGCAACACTCTGGGCAGGAGGTGCAGAAGAGCACCCTGACACTTGCTGGCAGTGCCAAACATGACAAGGGCCCTTCAGGAAAGTAATCAAGTTAGATATTCAGCTATCTGGCATGGCTAAGTGGCACAAAACAGCTGAACCAGGCCACAAGAACTTGGCTCATCATTTATTGTTACGAACACAGAGGTATTGGAGCTTTCCTTCGGCCCACGGCATGGAGAGCACTGTGCAGGCCTCAGGCTGTCACCAGAGGAAGGGCTGCTTCTGCCTGTTACCTAAACCAAATAAAATTAAAAAAATAACTTTTTTTGGGTTCTACCCCTCCCTCCCCCCCCCCCAAAATGTATTTTTTTTTTAAGGCAACTCATTTTTTTCCCAGTTATATATTTTTATTCTGTCAGATTCTGCAGCCTCTTTCTCTTCAGTCTCTTAACTGATTTAAGCAAGTAATTATGCAAGCCCCAAATAGCTCATTCCTGACACTGTTAGTAAATGACTGGGCTGAAATAACACATTGGGTTTTGCCTTCTCCTTCCTAATGACCAAGTCACGGGCTGGTGCTGGTTAGAAAGAAGAGTTTAAAATGCAAACAGCCACTGCAATTCTAAATATTTAATGGCTAAAGTTAGCATTGCACCACCAAAAAAGCTTCCTAAAATATTTAGAACACATCATTTTTTCATCAAGCAATCTGAAAAACTGAATTAGAGGAAGCAGAAGCACACCCTGGTACTTGGCTGTACATGCAGATACGTTGTCTGAGCAGACAAGAACCTACGACAAACCAAGAAACTGGATGCAGAAGGGAAGAAACTTTCTAAGCTGCTGCACTGCAAATATTACCCTTAGCTAATTTAATAGCAAAGATTCTCTTGCTTTAGGAAAGAAATACAAAACCTCATTCACAGCTTTTAAAAATGTGTATATTGGAACAGCAAAATGCATCTTCCATTGCACATGCTACAGGCAGGCTGGCTGCCAACATAGCAACTTCCACTGGGATTAACCTCATCAAGCCCATCAAAGCTGCATTTTTTTTAATTACACTGACTTCAGCAAGTCCAAGATCACCCCAATCACCCTGCAGGCAGTTTAAAACCTACTGAATTAAGTATTTGGTTGGATAGCATGACTGGTATTTTAGGACTTCTTTAGCGTAAGTAGAAGTTGGTGAAGCAGAACAGTCCAACTGTCCGCTTAAGATGTGTCTGGCTACAGAAAAACCCTACCCAAAATACCAGTGATGGAGAGAAGTAGCTTTCAAAAGACAAGCAGAAGATTGCTGGTCTTTTTACTCACAAAAATTCCATGAGCAGAGAAAAGAACCAGTCCTGCAAAAAAAAGAATCAAAAAAGTCAACGGTAGGTATGGTTTTGATAAACATTTGTACTGTGACTGGAAAAAAAAATGTCACTTTGAGTAAGTTTTTCTTCTGTTTCTGATCTACTTTTATTATTATTATTATTACTGCTTAGTTTCATAGACTTAATGTAACACCTGTTCCTATCAGTGCATGTTTTTGACAGCCCTTAATTGCATAACCAAAGAAACTCCCAGGGAACGGCTTCACAACTGCCAACACCAACAACCCAAAAGCGATAAGGTTGGGTAGGATGGTTTGCCTGTAGGAGAAAGGAAAAAAAGAAAAAACACTACACAAACACCAGGAACAAAACAAAACAAGTGCCTCGGTGTTTTTCTTAGGGATAATACCTAAGTACTATTAAGTATTATACATCATGTCGTATATTAGAGTTGCTTTTATATTTTAATATCTAAATTAAAAGAAACTATATTACTGAGGAATACCCTTTCATCTTCCTCCTCTCACAGGAGGAAGTAACTTCTCGCCCACATTCCCAGAATGAAAGATTAAAACTCAAGCAAGAGGCAAAGTAAATGACAGAGCCATGAGACCAGCGCAAACGAAGCCGAGCAAGGGGCACCTGGGGCTCTCAGCCTCGGGAGCTGATTCAGACTGGGGACTGGGGTCTCCAAGCTCATAAGTGAGCACAGCCCTCCCGGCTGCCTCGCTAGCAGCTGTGTTTCATTGCACTGAGGTTTCACCACCAGCCCATTGCTAGGTAGTGGCACAGGCAGCACGTTTGTCTGCTCTGGGATTGCCCGGTAATGGCACGTAGCCAGTGTTGATCTTCAGCTCAAGAACTACCCATCCATCCATCCACTCAGCCACCCACCTTTGGTTATCTCTAAAAATACAGCTAAATATCCGCCCTCAAGCTTTAGGAGGGAAGAGTGATTTATTTTTAGGCCTTGGTCATGACCGAAAGTCCTATCCAATTGCAGGCAAAGTCCTCAGCTGCACTTCCAAGGTTGTTCTGTCACCAGTATCAAATGAAACTTGCTTTCAAGGCTTCAGGTGACCAAGAGAGAGATCACAATTAAATCCTTAAATGCATAAAGATCTTTCCCACATTTTAGGTCTTGTTCCCAAAAGGTATGTCATCCATCTGGATTTGTAAGGAAAATAAACATGCAGGTGATGGGGGAAAGAAAGGGAAAGACATGAAGAATAGAGCTGTAATAAAGAAAGATGCTAGCTCTGGAGAGTTTATCAGTAACCGTAATAAACTGAAATACTTCCATGCTAAAGTGTAAGTAGCACTTAGGCTTAGAATAGGATAATGCAGATTTCTCCTGGGGAGAATGGGCTGGATTTGCAGAAGACTCAGCCATATAGAAATGACCATATCGAAGAAGGTTGCTATAGCTGTTTCAGATTAAAGGATAACAAGCAGCAGAAAGCAACATTAACCTGTTTATAGAACAAATATAACAACAGCTATACTGTATTTACCAACTGAAATGTCCTCCTAGTCCAGCAGCAACTTAGTTGGTGACTTGTGGTGGAGCCTCAGAGGATAAGAAAAAGAAACTTTTGACTGCTTATTTCCTAGTTTTGGAGAAAATATTCTGAAAACTGTGTGAAGGTAGCATATGCTAATACATAAAAAAGTAACATTTTGTGATGGCCACATCATTGCATAGCCTGGCATTTACAGGATTTGAGTACAAGGTCATCATCATCACAGAACTACTGCTCTCATTGATGGGAATCAGCAACACACATCAGAAGTACAAACATTTCTGGAAGAGCAGGGGGCTCCATTTTCAGAGCACGAGTGTGCATCAGTAAAGCACCACAAGTCGTATCAGCTGAAAACCCCAGCCCCGGACTAGCCCTTTGCTCCAGACCGAACTGGATGGTTCACAGCCAAAGTGCTGCGGGAGCCCAGGAGGGATACAAGCTATGGACAGGCAGCAGTGGCTCTGGTCATGGGCTGAAGTTAGCAATCTCAGCACACCTAGCAAGGCAGCCCAGCTGACATGCAAAACCATCCAGCCATAAAACAGCTATCTTCATTTTTCAGCACTGTCACGTTGGCATTTTTTAGCTTTTAAGTGTGTTACAAGAGGCAGGTGTGCCCACCACCAGCACCCTGTGTTGCAGCCAGTTTCACCTCCTCTGCATCCTACTCTAAAGCTGTTCCCCGGGTACTCAGGCTAACCCAGAGTGAGCAGACACCCTCTAGCTCACCTGGTCCAGCCAGTTTAATACCTGGGGTCAATCTGACAACATTCAGGTGAGGAGTCATGAGCTCTCCTCTGCACAAAGTGCATACACAGGAGGGTGAAGACCGTAACCTTGGGTTGTTCAGGTCATGGCACATCCTTCTTCCTTTCATAAACCATGCTAGTTACCTGCTTCACCATCCTCCTGCAAACCACTGTTAAAGGTCTGCTTGTTAGAAGTGAAAAACGTATGAAAAACATAAGCATTTTATTTTAATTCTGCACAGCGCTCAGATGTCTGCAGACTGCTTAGCAATGTCCACAAAAATTCAATACCCCTCCAGCAAATCCAACTCATGTCCCAGGCTAAAAGTACCCACTGCACTAGTGTGGCACCACAGAAGCAGCAGTCACTTCATTGCTGAGCAGGACACACGGACATCATCTAAAGAGCTTTTAAAAGATCAAGAGCTTTCCGAATCACCAGCAGAATTTGTAGGCCTTCCCTCCAACCACAACACTATAAAAATACGCACTTCCAAAAATCATGCCTTTGTGGCTGTGCTTCAAATTCTGACCTCCAGCTGTCACTGTCAAGACGCTTAGTTAACTGGTCTTCCCCTACAGGATTTCACTCCATTTGGTTGCTCGTTTACGGCCACCAGGTAGAAGACAACTCCTCTTTAAATACTATGCTGCCATTTTCTCTGTTGTGCTGCAATCTTCCCAGCTCTTAAGACCTGTTTAATCCAGAGAATGAATTTGATCCATTTAAAAAAACAATTATGAAAGAAATTTTCATTCATTCAGGAGAAACTTGAGAATCAAGTAATTAGCCAAATGTACCAATTTCCCCTTCACCCTCCACAATAAATACACAACGTGGATTACAGTGTCAGGTGTAGGTCACCGATATCCAGTTTCTGTAATATTATAGCACACTTTGAACTGCATGAGCTTAATAACATACTGCTGGACAGCAAAATGACTCACACGTCAAGCCTCTTTGGAGCTTCTAAGAGCTTAAAGATAAACAAGGAAGAAGTACCAAGAAAAGCATTCACAGTACATGGAGGCATTGGGTTTCTTCACTCTCCTATTCCTATTAGTCTCTAATTGCAGACGTATTATTGCAGCTCACCCAAAGGACTTCACACATATTCTGCAGCTTCAGTGGGTTGCTGATCCCAGAACAAGTTTTACATCGTTTTTCTCCCATTAGAAAATACTGATAAGGATAACTCTGGCAGATTCAGATTTAGGCAATGACTAGAGAGGGGAAATTGTGGGGAAAGACCTTGACAGGACAGTATGTGCCAGTCTTCATCTCGGTAACTAGTTATTACTCAGGGCTGATGTTTGTCACGATTTCCAGAAACTGTGTGGGGACTGCTCAAAATTCTCCTTCAGCTCAGACTCCTGTGCTCTCTGGGCAGCATATCAAGCTGGTCTGCCACGTTGGCCTACCTTTGTAACTCTTCCCAAAGATATGGGAAGTGTGTAGTAAGTAGTGTGTAATAAAAAGCTTAAACTACACTACATGATTCTGCAGCGTGACAAATAGTAGGGTTTGTTGCTGGGGTGTTTTCAGACTGCCAGTCATAGATGAGGCAGTCCGAATAGAAGTGTCGGTGACCTTCAGGATAAATTCTTAATAAATATCCTTGCTTTAGGGAACTTTGCATATCCCTTTTCTACAAACTAAGAAAAACTGATAGATGCTGAAATATCAGGACTCCAGAACACTGATTAAAATTGTCTCTCGTAAAATCTTAAATGCTGCTTCTGGAAAAGGGTCTCTGTTCAGAGAATGTATGGTTTGCTTCCTTCCAGAACTTCATGTTTCTTATAGGAATTAAATATTTTATATCATCAAAGCAAATTAAACTACCCTAAAAATATCATCTTCCCCAAGGTATCACTCTGTAATAGCTAAGTTTTACTTACCAAAGGAAAGATGGGTTGATAGAAGCTTTACTGCTGAATAAGCACAACAGAAATCAGCAAACACAACAAAGGCTTATTGCAACATTTCTTTTTGTCTCAGAAATGCAAATGCTGACATCACCTGACCCTTTATTTCCTGACTCACTCCTTGTAACATTTTGAATGTCACGTGGCAGAAATTTCTCATTTTTGCTTATTTTAAATGCTTTTAACTTATCATATGATTTTTCTCTACTGTCAAGCTCTCTTGCTGCTTAAATTGCTGATAGATATCACAACATGTCTTGTGTTGGCTTTCTTCCTGCTGGGGATTTCCTTATTCTAACAAAACCGTTATTTTTGTGAAGCACAACCTGGTCACATGTAGGAAGTGGTGGTGTTTGTTCTTGTCCCTAAAGAAGAAAGTGAAGCACAAGTGACAGTCCTGGTTGCAACCACAGCATAAAAACTACCAATCTAATCATGTGCACCTGGTGAGATGGACGTGTGAGAGCACAGATAGAGTCAAAAATAAAATTATCAGTTAAGTAATTATTCCCCAAGACAAATCAATCCTGAACAGTCTCAATAACTGCAGCTCAAAGCAGCGGGGAAGATACATACTCAGCCAATATAGCAAGTTCACCAAGCATTTTGATCAGGTCTGTTCAAAATGCTGTGTTTCTTAGGTCTTTAAGATGACCGAGCCCTTAAGAGATCATTACAATGATCCATCTGGATGTCCTACATGTGAGCAGTCCCTAACACAGGGGCAACTCATGCACGCTCTCTTCCACTGAAGAGCTCATCAGGATGGTCCATCACTACTGCAAAAATTTAGTTGTGTTGCATCCGTGTTGCTGCACTCGTACATTGCACTAGTTTGTCAGCTAGATTTACTCATAGTTAACTATTTAATAACATATTGAAGGTGAATTCAGCTGGGCAGCTTGCTTGTTGAACAGGCTTTGTTCTCTATCTCTAACTCTGTTAGCCTTTTGCTGCATGAAAACTATGTTTTGGAAGCAAATAGCTTTTAAATAATTTTACTCATTACTGAAGCAGACAGTTCTGAGGAGCAAACAGCATTTGGCAGGACAAGTTATTCATGAGAATGCCCGATAAAAAAGAAATTCAGACTGAAAATCAGTGATTCATCCATTACCACTGGATTTTCTGCTTTTCATTTCTACGTGCCTACTAAATATTACTATGTCATTTGGGGTACATTCACCTCAATTACAGTTCTTACCACTGTTACACTATGACCTCACAAGGTTGGCATCAGCCCCTGGCCAACTATCAGCATAGGAAGAAGTCTTCTAGTATGGGAAACTCCTTGCAGGAGCTAAGAGAGAAGAACAGGAGAAATGACAAACACAGATAACACGGTTATTACACCCATTCAACTCTGCAATCAGTCCTGTTTGCATATATGGCCAGATTTCCCTCTGTGGATGGAAAAAGGTCTCTTAAACTGGAACAACAGTGTCAATTTACATAATCACACCTTTAGTTAAATAAGCTGTAGCCTGGTTTGTGCGTTTGGACATATCTGAAGTCCCAGTTCATGGTCTTACTGGCAAATCCTCAATAAGCATCCGTCTGGTGGCTGCTAGCAGTTGCCAACACCCATGAGCTCCTCCCCAGCTCTGCTGCCCCGAAGAAAGGTGAGGATGCTGTGGGAACAATGGCTTCAGCTCAGGGTCACTGTTTAAACACACATCTCAAAACCGAACAGCAACCAAAGCAACTCAGCTACAGAAAGGTCCAAAACGGGCAGCAGCAGCCACACGTCTGCTGTAGATGGAAAAGAGTAGAGGAATCCTCTTTGGATGAGGGGGTATCCATCCTAACCCATCACCACCAGAAGCTTTCCTGAATAACTGATGCAATCAGGCTGCTATGGCTAACAGCCATGGAAATAACAGCACTCCTCAGAATTAAACTTTGCTAAAAATCCAGTCAATGGGTATCAGATACACCGAAACCCGTTATCATTTTCCACACTGCCTGCAGACTCACAGCTCAGATGGTTAGGGCAAGCCGGTCAGCACCCAGGTTATAACTACGGAAGGTCTGGTGATCCTCGGTTGGTCAAAATAATTCTGCTATGTCCAGAAACATGCTAGTGGTCATCATTGTCATCATTTAAGAACATTGGCAAGAGAGTGCTATAAGCAGAGGCAGGATCTTTTATGAGAGGTTGGACATATACCCGGAGAAACAGAACAAATAAATAAACTCCTGGTTTCATAGTCAGTTAAACTGCTGGGATTGTAAATGCCAAAGCTGCATTTTTTCCAAGCAGACTTGTTAGTAGAATAAAAAATATTTAACCCAAAAAGCTTGCCTTGGATAAGGAGTTCCCCAGCTCTGAAGAGCCTGGAGAACATGGAAGAATCAATTTTGAAACCATGTAAAACCATTGCTTTTACCCATATACTATAGTGTAACACATTGAGAGGGCTAGCTGCTCTCTTCCTCGCCAGCAGGCCAAAGAGATCTTCCTTCCAAATCCACCTGTGATTACTAGTGAAACAGCAGTCAGAAGGTTAGTCAGAAGGCTTAGTTTCTGTGCAAGGATTTGTGTCAAGCAGTTCTCCATTAAATCCCCCAAAGGGGCATTTTGGCTATAAAACCTGTGACTCTTGGATCTTACTGCCTCAAACCACTGTCACAGTCTGGGAGGTGGAAGGACCACGTAAGCCAGCCACCCGGTTGCTTTCCCCATCATCTTCACGGCAGCCCCCACCTTTACAGATGGGAGACAAGGGGCTTTGATCTTACCCCGAGTTTCCCCTCCTGGCTGCCCACCAGCCCTGCTGATTCAGCCCCACACAGCTACGCAGCGACCAGTCCTCACTGTGACCCACCAAATGTAAGGAAGCCTTAAATCCTCAGGCAGCAGAACAACTTGTGTCCCAGTCATCACATGCAGGCCTTAATATTTCACATCTGGATACACATCAGGGCACTTTGGGCTGTGCTCCTCCACACCACGAGAGATGAGGCTATCTGGCTGTTCTCAGTGTGAGTATGATCGCAATGACACCGCACACTGATGGGACTGTTTATATGTGTGGATGCCCAGTGTGTCACGGGCTCTGGTATTACCAGAATGCTCCACAGCACACGAGGCCCACAGCTACGTATTTCGTAGCTATTTCCCTTCTCCCTGTAAACAAACCCTAGCACGCAACTTCTAGCCTTGCTTCTGAATGCCTCCTGAGTAGAATTTAATTTCTTCTGGGAAGAAGCACACCGCTCCTGGGGAAACAAAGCCTAACCCTCTAGGAAGGCGGCTGAAGATCTCGTCAAACGGGTACCAAAGTCATGACTAACCCAAACCCACACGGCCCCATTATGCAATTAAAATGGCGAGGCTAATGGAGTGCCCCGAGTTATAACCCTGTGACTGCTGCGGCAAGGTAGGCCAGCAGCTAGGCCCCGGGGGAAAGGAGGGGCAGGAACGTGAACGCCAGGAGCCTGCTGACAGGAGGGTCAGGGTGTGCTGCTCCTCCTCGTCTCGGCAGCAAAATGGAGGCTTTGTTGTAGGAAGGAGAAAGGCACCTGTTCTGCCATGAAGTACAAAATACCTCTGAGTGAGTGTGTCTTGCAAGACAACTCTCCGGCAGAGAAGAAAGGGAGAGCGAGGAGTAATTTTCTCAAGCCACAAGACCTTTAAACACCAGGGAACGGGAATTTCTTCATACCACTCGGCACAAAAAGCCAACGCCAAAAGCAAACTGCATTCTCTTTCTAAATACAACAGTTGCAGTAACAAAATCATTCTTAGCTTATTTGTTCTTAAACAAATGAAACTAGTCAACTTGCACCCTGCCGAAGCACTCTGTGGCAATCCATCGTGTCAGTCACAAACACTGCTTTCACAAAGTTATTGGAGCAAAAAGAAATGCCTTTCAAAGTGATTGAGCCCTTCCTCTTGGGCCAGACCCACAGGGTCATGCTGAGTAAAGGTCTGAGCAAGGTTCAGGTCTACCGATGAATGTACCTCTCCTGGGTCACGTCCTGAGGGAGGCATCTGAAATAACCTGTGCTGAAGGGCCAGCAGCCAGCAAACCCTGCCAGCCCACAGACACCAACCTGCATGACACCAACCCCAAGACAAAACCTGTTCAAAGACAGGCTTTTGGTAGAAGAGAACAAGCAAGGATTGATATTATTTACACAACCATCCCCCAAGTAGTGAAGGAGTGCATAGAGCTGGAAGCGAGCACAGTGTAAGCAAAGAGGTTGGCAGACAGAGCACGGGCTACTGGCTTCTTTAGCACACACTCTGTGGAGAACATGACCAGCAAAGGCCAAGAGGAAATTGCTTTCTGGGACTAGAAAACCTCCTCTGGGACCAGAAACCCTTCAGGCACTTAAGGTTTCTGTGAAGACTTACCACTAATTAGACCTCAAGAAGAGAAATATCATTTTGAAGTTCTCTAAGTTGAATGAGAATCATTCAAGTAACATGGTGGGAAGTACAGGACCGTTTGCAATGTTTTTCTTGTATTTTGTTCTCTTAAGTCTCCCAACAATCCCCCTGTCCTGCAGAAACCCAGACAAGTAGGATTTGGATACCTAAATATATGTATATATATAATATAGTGTTCAGTGTCTTTGTGGATGCTCACTAGATATTGTACTTACTCTTCAGCTGCTGCCCAAGAAAAAGGTGGACCAGCTGCTGGTCAAGTGTCATGACACCAGCCTCATACAGACATCTGGGTCCCCCTGGACAGCCCCTGAATGGCCCCAGTCACCTGTGTCAAGGCAATGTGGTGCCACGTGCATGAAGATCCCTACACACTGCAGCCTCTCCCACCACGAGGCTCAGTCTCTGTGCTTGGACTGTCGCAGGGGGTCTTGGCTCTGAGGTCTCTCTGCAGTCCCTCCTCTTGTTCTTCCCCTCCTGCAGGGGCTTGACTTCAAAAGCCCAAAGAGCCGCTGACCACGGCTGTGAACATGTTGGAGCTTCTGCTGAGGAGCAGAGCATGGTGACAGCCTTTGTGCTCAAGTGCTGTGACCACTCATGCAGACACTACCGAGATGACAAGCTTTTATTTTTGCTTCCCTGTTTCCCAATGTCTCTCTGTATGCAAATCGTGAATGTTTCATAACCATATAAATTAATCAAGGGGGTGGTTTGTTTTTTTTTTTGTTCCAAGCCGGGGAAAGCTCATTAAAAGCATTTCTATTCTTAAACACTGTGCAGATTTAGCAAGTAATATTACAAATACACAGGCCCGGTGCCAAATAGCATGCATCATACTTGTACATGTAGTTCTCTTTAACTATGTTTTTGTTTGTTTGTTTTTAAGAACAAGCAAATACAGCATGATTTGCTGCTCTACCCCAAGAGTTATTCCGCCAACAAGTCAGAAAATTCTTAGAGGACACAAAGCTGTGCTTTCCTCTTAGTATTTTTAGTAACAGAAAAATAAAACAAGTTGCTGAGTTAGTTTCTTTAGATAATAAAAAGATACAAAATGTCTAACAAGCGGAAAAATAATCACAATATCCTAAATTAACCAGATCCTGCATTTATCTGTTTACAAAAAACAAAAGCCTATGCATTCTACGCACCACATGCATGGAAGTAAGATCCATGTGATACATTGCAGAGACATGATGCACTGCATTTGTCACCTTTCCTATCCTACCTGTCAACTCCCAGGAGGCAAGGAAAGCTTCCTCCAGCAGTCCGTGCTGCTGAGCAGATGCTCAGTGCCTTCTTTGGGATTAAATTTTAAAAATAACAAAACAAAACACCATCACCACCAAAAAAAAAGAAAAACACACACACACACAAAATGCCAGAGAAGTGTTTCCTTCTTTCATATGAATAAATTATAAAACCGAATTATAAAAGCAAAGGTTTCAGTTGCCTGAAATTATGGTAATGGGGAAAAGTACTGAGCAAAAATTGACTGAAATGGGGCTGCAAGCATGATTCAGCTCTTTCCTGTCAGAAGTGCCCGACTTTTATACCAATGCTCTTGACAGGAATGTTTTATTGCACACGATAAGAGGAATAGCAGAATAACAGGTGAAGCAAGCATATTTGGCAGGGCAGGTGCAGCCCTTGGGTGAGCAGGAATGATGCTGTGTGCAGGGGGAATAGGCAGCAGGGGAAAGGAGGGAAGCAGCAAGAAGTGCTGCAGGGTTGCTCAGCTGGGAACAGGACGCAGGAAACTTCAAAGCAGCACCTGCCATGATCCTCTCTGGGTAGGAAAAGCTGTTTTTTAAGAGTGTCACGTGCAGCAGCAGCATGAGCTGTGTAGAAGTGTCTAGGAACGTCACCTTTGCCCTTACTATGATCTGGTCCTCACCCACACAGTGCTACTACCTTACACCATGTCACCGGTCCCTGCTGGATGGTGACAGTTCTCCAAGAGCATTCACATCACGTTTTTATCAGCTGATGATTCAGTGCTCCATCCCTTCCCGTGCCTGAGAAATATTCTGTTTGAGCAAACAGCCAAGAGGTTTTTGCTCTATACCGCACATTGCTTCAGAAAGGAGACCCCAGAGCGCTCGGAGCCTGCAGCTGAGCACTGCTCTGCTGGTTTCAGACCCCAGCACTGCCCCTGTGCTGCAAGTGGATGTACAGAGCTGTGTCCAGGTGCTGCCTTGAGAAGAGCTGCTCTTCATTAGCTAACATGGAAACGCACAACTGAAAACAACTTCTAAGTGTATGAAAGGTCAAAGAGAGAGGCCTTGAAGAGTAAGGGCAATGTTTACCCAGCTCTGCCTGCGAGGCAGGGAATGGGGGAAAAACAGAACCTGAAGGGCTGCCGGGATGGGATCCAGGCAACGTTTCATCAAACACTGTGGTGGTTCTGCTGCAGCTTTCTACCGGGCTAACCCTGACTGACTGAAGCATAAGCACATCTTTAAAGAGAAAAATGAGAAAAAGAAAAATGCAGCATGGAAATCAATTACTATCTTATGGAGCTGTAAGAATTATTGCGGCAGGTTCTGTCACAAAACACCTGAGTTTAGGAAGGAGTATCTGCTAGCTGGCAAATATTGTTTTTCAGTGGTGAAGAGGCATTAATCATTAATTCCAGCAGCCCAGCAAATAACTGCAGTTAGGCCATATAAACAGACATAAATGAAATAGGAGCTATGACACCCATGTAATTTATAATGGGTTTTCCACTTGTCTGAACATCAAGAGGTATCTTATTAAACAAATATTTTTTTTGGTCTATGTTTAAAGTCTGTTGTTTTCCTTTTATTTCATAAATTCTTTGGGACCAATGACTGCCTGTTTGCCTGTGTCTGTGCCGCTTCTACCACAGGGCACAAGTAAATAAATAAGGCTTCTAGGTGCTACTTTCTTCTAATTACAGTAGAGCATCATAGAGGTTATGTTGTTAGTACTTTAGTAATAATATTTGCAGAACATATTTCTGCTTTAAAAAAAAAAAAAAAAAAGGAAGCATTTTATTTCTGCAAATAAAATTTTGAGTCATAGTAGTCTATAATAAAGCTCACATATACTACAAGCCCTTAGAAGTATGTTCATACAAGTACGATACACCGATATAAGATCTTCTAATTGAAATTAATTAAAGATAAATCCTGCATAGACTAGGAATAAAATATCCATGATATGCAACATGCTTCTGGATTTCAAATCACAAGTGTTACTCTCATCTTCTGCACCTAGAAGACACCAGTATTTCAGTTTTTCTGCGGCATGGTGTGTTCAGCTTGGGTCACTCAGGCTTTTCCTGCATTACTTTCGGTTTCAGTTTCCCCCCACAGGTACAGGAAGAATGTCCCCTCTACCCCGAGGTCCTGTCCATCTGACACACAAGTGGCAGACACAAACCCAGGCCACTGCTCCCCTCCCGCGATGTCCAAGGAAGGGATCAGACATGGGGCGAGCGGGGACGTGGCCGTGGGCCAGGCGGGGATCCCGAGCACGGGCCAGACCCTAACCCTCCATGGTGCCACTCTGTGCTCTGTGTGCCATCAGAATTTGGCAGCACAGCCCCAGCACGGTCCCACAGCAGAAGTGTCACACAGCTGGGGGGCTGTGAGGATGCCGGGCCAGCTCGGCGGGTGCGGGACGAGAAGCGAGGAAGCAGCCACCCATCCCTCCATGCCTCCATCCGCAGGTCACCGTGCCCAGCTCCGCTGCCTGCCCATGGCAGAAGCCAGCAGCACAAAAGCTGCTGTTGGCACCTCCTTCCTTTTACAGGTTTTATGATGTTTTAAGCATATCACCACCAGCTCGCTTCCCACGCTCCCCCAAATCCTCAGCGCTTTCGGCAGCACGCGATGAGGAGTAAAAACAAGGCCGTCTCCGGATTAACACAAAGAGAAATACGATGCATGAAAAATTCATTATAATGCATTATAATGCATTAATACGTATACATACAGCATATATTTATGTAACACGTAATTCCGTGCACAGAGTATCTGTATGACACAGCGCCCAGCTGCCCGGCGCTGCACCCTCACCTCGGGGCGCAGCGAACCCCCCCCCCCCCCCCCCCGCCAGCAAGCCTCGGTAACGCACCCTGGGTCTGTCTGTCCGTCGGTCTGTCGGTCTGTCCGTCAGCCTGTCGGTCTGTCTGTCTGTCTGTCTGTCCGTGTGTCCGTCTTCACAGCCACCGCAGCCGGAGCCGCCCCTAGGCCGGGCGGTGCCTGGCACGTCAGCGGCACCGGGGCCCGGCCCCCGGCCCTGTCCCTGTCCCCGCCCGGCCGCCGCCGTCACCTGGGGCCCGTCCCCTCGGCAGGAGGCAGGGACGGGGACACCCGCCCCGAAAATGAGCGAAAAAAAGGTAAAATTGGGACCGCCGGGGAGCTCCCTGCGCAGGCGTGGAGAGGGGGCCTGCGGGAGCTGGGCTGCGGCGTGGGGCGCGCAAAGAAAGGTGCTCTGGGGGCCTTTTAGCTAAGGGGTTAAAAGTGATGGTAATTAGGACAGATAAACCCAATTTTATACACACACACACACATATATATATATACATCTTTTTGAGGAGGAATGAAGTCTCTCCTGAATGTTTATTCCCTCAGGAAATCAAAATATCAATCATTTTTGGGGGGTTTCACTTTTTTTTTTTTTTTTCACCCCGATCACATCTTTGAGAGCTAGATGTTATCGTTTGAAGAGTTCTTTCTTTATTTTATTTTTTTAATGCTTGATATTGTGTGAAATATTGGAGATGGGCCTGGAAACAGCATTGTGACTTCATGCCCCATCTCTGCAATAGCCTGTCCTTGGGTAGTGCAGTTGGGTTCCTAAAAAGGAGCTTAAGGTAGCTCAATTTGGCTTCTAAAAGCTACCCTAATGAGCCTAGGGGGATCAGGAAATGCTGGTCTCTTGCTGCTAATGATAAACATGTCTTTTCTTTTTTTCACCAGTTCCTCCACCTGCTAACACAGGGAAGGCCTTGGAGCTCCTGGACATGTTTCCCAATGTGCGCAGGGAGAGCAGATCTGCAGGCAGCATCCTCCCTGTGAATCGGCAGTCCTGGAAGACGCTCCTGGGTGCTGGAGCAGCACTGTGCACCTCTGGCCTATGCCAATTTCCAGGGACGTCTGGGGACTTAGCATGGCTCAGCAGCCAGTCCCAATATACAACTCATTTGGACCTCTGTTCTGGAGCAGAACCAAGATTACTGAACTGGACAGGGGCTGTGTCAGAGCAGCTGCCCTCTGTTAACAGAGAATAGCTCTGCTCACATACAGTTTACTGCTGTAAAGGGAAGCAAAAACAAAGTACAAAGAGGGCCTTTGAGCCCCTGTTATTGTCAGGAGGAATTCTCTGAATGAGTAGGCCTGGAAGGTAAAGGAAAATAAGGAAAATTAGGAAAATACCTTCTACTTAGAGTAGAAGGTATTACTTTTCTGTTACAACAAGTAGTAAGGGTTTCTACTTCCGAAGTGCTGAAATACTCTTCTTATCTATGTACTGTTAAAGAATCACCAAAGAATCTGAGCAACTTCTCTGATTTTTAAAAAGGAGAAGTGATTTGAATATATGTTTACTTCATTCCTAAATACTGAAAAACATAGAATATTGTCTTTTTATGTAACCTATGGGTTGATTTTTCCCGTAAGATACGAAAATATGAAGCAAGTTCTGGGATTAAATAAAAATTATTAATTTATCTTGCAGCAGAATACCCCAAACTTTATTGGATAAGAGCCATTACGCAAAACAGTACAGAACCGTGTAGAGATCAATATGAACAACTTATTCATAATGATGAAGTACAGAGAATTCCAGAAGTGTTACATAAAAGTGTCTGCAGTGACCTTTTTGTTCTGAAACATTTGTCACTTTTGTTTCGACAATGAACCAATAAACCATTTTGGTTCCGAGAAATGATTGACAAAGAAAGGCCAGATAGAAAAGACAGAAGTGAAAAAGGAAGACCGAGGCTAGCTGGCAATCAAATAGCTTTCTGCAGGATTGCTAGTATAAACTAGTTTTCAGAAGGCAAGTTCCTGTTACACTTTAACATAATAAAGATGATTATCAATGAGATTTATAAATCTCTCTGTTATTTCAATACATTTGTGAAATAATGCTGCCTCTAAACCACACAATTTCGCTAGCAAAAAATCCCAATTCGATACAGTCACATTTAGCAACAGAAGATGTACAAGCAAGTGTTCTTAATGAAAAAGGAAAAAAAAGTAATTATGATAGGGAACATGTCTCTTTCAGAGTTCTGTTCAAGCTTCTGAACTGTTTGTTTATACCATTTCAGTGCTCAATTCCTTTTTAAGGCTTTTGTTGTTGTGTCCCATTTCTGTGTCATATTGCATTACCTCTTTCCATAAGGGTACGGTAAGCAGATATTTTCCAGGAAAGAAAGGAGATTGGAAAACATCAGATCTTACCAAGATGACTGTTTGCAGTGAGCAGGAGAGCATACATGTAAAAGGACTGGCCGCTGATCATCACACATCTACATTTTGTGGTTCTGAAATGGAAGATCTGTCCAAGACCTCCTAGATTAATTTCTTCAAAGAAGTGTGTTCTTTTGTGGGGGGATCTACTTAATTCATTTTATAGCTTAATTTGGTCAATACACCCACAAAATTTTCCTAATCTCAGTCATCTGCACTGAAATTTCCTATTTTATGTTCCGTTCTCTATTTTTTCATGGATGACTGGGGCCATATGCTCCAACTCCTTTCCATTCTTCCTCTTGCCAGCAAAACAGGCTCTCAGTTTGCATTGAGCTCTATAATGCTGTCTGGTGAGAGATCCAGAGGGACCCATTGGATATTACTCAGAGCATCTACAGCAGGGGAAACAGCTTTCAATTCAACAAGCAAAATTTGGGATAATTGCAGCAGAAAAAAAAAAAAAATCTATTAGTATAAAATATAGCATCCTAGGAAAACACCAGGAAAGACTGAGAAAACAAGAGGGAAAACAGAAAAAAAAAAAAAAAAAAGGACCAAAAGGACTGGGAAAAGAGAATAAATATACTGTGGAAAGGGATAGAAATGAGAAGGGTGGAGTCTAAAATGGGTGTAAATAAGGGAAAGTGATGACTTAGGCTAGTTCTGTTGCCAGTTCTGAATTTGCATAGAGGAAATAACTGTACGTTTTCTGTAAAGTTCTCATGCTATTTTTGTCCCAACTGTTTTCACACCAGTGGTGGTGTGCCATGACATGATTTCCACCAAGGTTTCTCTGACAGCTTCCCAGGGATGCAGCTCTGGTGCTGGTGTGAACGGTGGAGGCTTGCTGCTGACATTGTCTAACCCGCTGATCTGAGGGGATTTCTCTTTCTACACCTACAGCTCCTTAATGCTGTAATAAATCAATTCCAGTTACTGAAGCATAAGATATTTTTCTCCCTGCTTCTGCCAAACAAGAGGGACTTGATTCTACAATAGCTCTTAAAATTTGCACTGAAATAAAGTACTACTCTGCTATCGTGACGTCAGTTCAACTTATTTCAGATTAAAACTGTGACACCCATTGCCTAAGAAGGGCAAACCTGTGTGCGTCTATGTTAGCATTTTATTGCAGTTCAGTTACATAGTTTTGAAGCAAATTAGGTTGACCTCCTCTCCTCCTCTTTGTCCTGTTTGGTGGAGCATCCCCAGGACACACAGAGGAAACATTTCACCTGCAATGTAGCAGGAAGCTGTGCTCCAGCCACAAATGGAGCAGCCTAGAAACACAAACCTGACCAAGCAAGCACAGCGTGGATGCTGCTCTCCCGCTCAAATTAGGGTGCAGTGCAGAGCTCTTCCTGTGGTGCCATCCCGCGTGCTAACACAGTGATTAAAACACAATGATGCTAGCCCCATGTTTATGGCCTCAGCTATTTCCCTAGGCTGGGGTGAAGCTCGACACCCAGAAGATGCTGCAGGACTGCTTGGATCCAGACTGCTTGATCACATTATGAAAAAAATAATTTCAGATGCAAAACAAAATTCTTGAGTGCACCAGATACCCTTCCTTGAACTAGAGCTGCAGTTTTAAAAGATGCTTGGTGCCTCGGTGTTGTGGGAGGTGTAAGGATTAAGAGAAGAGTGAGAAGAAAGAAAGGAGCTCTTCCAATATTTCCTGTTATTTGTTTGTGTTCTATGGTGGAAAACAATTTTCCCTTCACAATGTTGTCATTTTGTATTTGGCAAGTACTGATTTTTTTTTATTTATTCATTTTTTTTAGCTTGTTTGCAGTAAAGCATGAAATGAACACGTTTGCTGGTGCTAGTAATTTTTAGCCCTTTTCTATGTGTATGTATAACAGTAAGCAATCAAATAGATTTCAATAGTTGTATCCAAGAACACAGCATTCCTTCAAGCAGGTTGGACAGATGCGCTGATACCTAAAGTTGCTGGAGGATTGAAACCCTTAGCCTTGGGTTTTATGTGAGCAAAACTAAGGGAGTTTTAGATGAAAACAGAACAAGCAAGTTATTAGTACACTGGAAATTTTAATGCCATTAATGTAGTAGATTTAAACTTGATTTTCTGAGTGCAGTGCTCTCATACTCAGCAGCATCTGCTAAGTTTGCAGTCTCAAAGGTGCCTGCCATAGGAAAACAAGGTCTGCTCAAGCAAAATTGGGTCAGACAGAGGGAGGGAGGAAGGGAAAGAGGGAGGGAGAGAAAGAGTATTATCAGCATTCACATGGACCATGAGGAAGGACTGTTTATTGTGTTTCAATTTTTCCCCCTTAAATAGTTCCAATTTTCTGTATTATATCTCATGTGAAGACAAGCTAAAATGGAAGGCCTCTCTGTTTCTAGAGTGAGCAGGAAGGCACATATCAAATGAGAAGAACAATTAGTGAAAACTGCACACTGTCTTTTCAACTCCAGCAAAAACCAAATGCTTTATTAAAAACTGAAAACCATCAAAAAGAGCTACGACCCATTGCCATCCTTGCTGTTGCAAAAAGTTAGCTGGCCAAACTGCAAGTCTTGCATGGCATTCTGAAGTACAAATAAGCCAGCATGAAATAAAAAAGAATATTTTTAAAGGGACTCCTCCTTTACACATTTGACAGCAGCAGAGGAATACAGGCTTCCTTTTCCCTTCTCCCCTCTAACTTTGTTTCCTACAAGGTGTTTGTTGTTTCCTTGCTATATTTCTGGCCAATTTGGGTTCTGTTTGCTTTTGTTTTTCTAGGTCAGATTTAACAGATTAACACAGAGTCATTGTATTTATTTGCACAGATTCACCAGGCTGACAAAATCAGCACCCAGGGCAAATGCCTGAGCCACAAAATATACAGCCTGCAAATCCTGCTCGATACTTAGGACTATTTCAGAGCAGATGATAATAGTGTAAAACAGTGGCTTGCTGGAAGTGTCTCAGGTGCTGTTTTTCCATCAGTAGTTTCTTTCTGGTTCTTTGCTGGCTTCTGAAACAGATGCGTATGGCGGTTGTTCAGTAGTCCCCCAGCTTCTGTGGTTGGGGCAGATACAAAAATCTCCTTCAGACGTTTCAGGTTGACTATGATTTAATTTGTCCTCTGAAAACATCTGGGTTCCAGTGTCTCTAAAGGCAGCCAAGGGCAATTTTATACCTCAAGAGGGAGGCATCTGGGTCAGACTGTCTGTAAATGATAGTGTTTTTTTTTTTTTTCTTTTGGCCATTGGCCATTTGGTAAGCACAGAAACTGTGTGGCATGTGAAAGGCATACGGACTACTCTTCACTCTCCACCATCGTTCTGATACGTTCATAAAGAGAGGTGGAACAAGAACAAACTTGCAATTTTACCAGTCCAAGGACTCTCAGTTAGTAAGTCCATTTCCTTTATTTGTGTTCTGTTTCTTCTTTTGATGCAAAGAAAATCCTCGTGCGCCATTTATTTATTTATTCCACATTTGAAAAACGATGACAAGATTACCCATCCTTTATCAGCCTTAGAGGGAGACCTGTTCTGAGCAGATTGTGCATGTGTACTTCTAAACGAGCATCTGTTTCATTTGGCAGATTAACCTACAATTTTCACCACACCGCAGAAGCCTGTGCAGAAACCTCACCCAGAGCCAGAGGAACAGAGGTGGGGCTGCCCCGCTGCCATGACTTCTGCTGTAGTCTTCCAGGCAGTGTCCATGCAATGACTTGCTGAGAAAACTTCTTGTTGCCCACAGGCAAAAGGAGTTGAGAGTAACTAGCAAGGGGAACCAGGGGAAGCCTGAAGGGAAGCCACTAAAAAGCCAGGAGGAATTAGTAGTTTTGAGGGGCATTTGGTTGATGGTTTTTATCTGAGATGAGCACAGACAGGAGGGACCAAGTTGGCAGTGAATATTTTAAGAGAAGCTGTAGCAAGGTGGCTACAAATGAAGATTAAGAACAGCAACGTAATTAGGAGAAGCAGGTTTGGAAAGACAAAGACCTAGTGGGCCTGGCATTATTGACAGAACGGTGGTGTTACTGGGGAAGTGACCACTTTTCATAACAGCTGAAGCATGTATGCTTGTTCTAGTCACACACTGAGAAGAAAGAATATTTCCCACTGGTACTTTGACTGCAAAGGGTCAGGACTTAAACCTGTGTTGAATATCCAGCAGCTGAACAAGTTACCACACATCAGCTGAGTTACAATAACTGGTACTGGTTCATGTAAATGCCATATCATACTATCTAATTTAGCAGGCAACAAGAAGGATTTAAGTGACTGCTATCATCTTGCATTCCCTTGCTTTGCGATCATAGTTTGTGGGCAGCTTCCACAGCACGAAGAGCAGATTCCTGCTACTTTGCAAGAATTCTCATGCCATTATCTTCCCTTAGCCCTATTGCATGGTCTTCATGGACTTATGCTCTTGTACCTGTCATTCAGGGGGCTAACCAGAATAAACCAGAATATAACCAGAATAAATACACTGGTACAATTCCTGTTAATAATGTATTATGCTGTTTTAAAGCTATTGCAAATTAGTATAACTCACCCTTTCCTTAGCACAGATATAAGCTTATCTAGTGCCAACTTAATGAAGTCTTTGACAAGGCTGTATTATTTTAGACATAACTGTAGTCAGAATGGTACTACTCTCATATGAGGGTACTACTCTCATCTGTAGAAAACTCTATTTTTGGTTCATCTCAAAGGGTCTCGTTTAGTCTCTCAGCAGTTAGTCAAGTGTATCAGCTATCTCCTCCTGCTCAGCACGGCTACATCAGGCAGGCTTCACCCTGCTTCTTGACCATGGTCTCTGCACATTTCAGAGAAGTGCATCCATTGCCTTAAAGGCACTGCACTGAATAAATGCCATTTTTTTTCAAGTCTGTATGGAATAAGCAGTTATGCTTACGTAATATTTAAACTTTGATAAAATTTACATCATATGCACTAGTATATTTGAAATGGTGTTTTGATTGTCCCATAAACAGTCAGAAAACACATTCTAGGGTGCAAGTGGTGCCGAACTACCGTTGCTTCTTGGCAATCAGCAGACTCCACTTTGTGAGCTGCCTGGTTGACTTGCAGCAGTATCTCAGCACCCCGAGCAGCTTCTGGCTAGCTATTACCTCATCATGAAGCCATGCATTCAATGGGTCGATTTCCTTCATTTTGTAAATTTACAATGAAGGAGCAGTGCACTTTGTGCTACTTTGCATTGATCTATATAAGGTGGTTACTGTGAAATGATCTCAAGTGGGGAATTCAAAGCCCAGCAGGCACTGTGCACCAGTTCCTCACATAGATGCACTTGTTTGACATGACGGATGCCTTTGCTTTTAACATATTTCACTTCTCATGTGTATTAAGTGAAACCACACAAATGCATACTTATGGCAAAAGAAAGTGCTCCCCCAGGGAGGTGTTGCAGAATAGATCCTCTGCTGTACCTGGTCTGAGCTATTTCTTGTGCAGGCAAGTCCTAGGGTGCACATGGTGGCTTTGTCTGCTCTTAATGACTTTAATGGGAGGTTTATTCATTATATTGTGTGGCCAAATAAGCTAAGGCCAAAGACTCTGTGACAGATGTGTTACTTAATTAGATATGCTTTCAAGTAATTGAGGGACTCTTCAGTTTCTGCTTATGCCTAAATTACTTTTTTCTGATCCCAAATTTCAAAATATATTTTTTTTAGTTTTTTAATTACCTTGTAATCACCAGTATGGATATCAGGGGAACTTTTGTGGTGGAAAGAGTGGTAAGAATTTCCTAGTCAAATTGCTACAAAACCCTTTGGTCTGGCCTTAGGATTAGCTGGCGCAGTAATGTGAGTAAGGAGGATTGCAATGCCTCCTGTCTTCAATCAGCCTGCGGCAGGGGATTCCCTCGTGCACTTGCTACAATTTCAAATAAATATTTCCATGCTGCTCTGTGCCATTCTCACTTCATTAGCACAATTAAGCAAGGAAATAAGTCTTGTTGCATGGATTTTTTCCCCATAAAGTTGCTGTATTCAAAATAGAGGCAGGCAGTGAGCAGTCTGTACTGCTGTAATTCAGCAGTTTCAGATAGCAAGTAACACAGAGGATGATAAGAAAGAGTGAGAGGCCTTCAATTGTTTGAATTTCATTTCTCCACTACTACAAAGTATCTCTTGAGTTTGTAATTGTGTCTTTGAAATGTTCTCCAGTACCGCTAGATTTATGTACATACATTGTCCTCCACAAATTCAAGTTTTAGTACTGCCTTTAACTTCAGTTTTGCCTTTGTAATGCACTGCCTAACAAATCAGATTGCCTCTTAAAAAAAAAAAGAAAAAAAAAAAAGCTTATCTTTATTTTAAGAGAAGCTAATATCTATCATTTGAAAGAGGGACTAGGAATTAAGCCTGCAATGGTCTCAGCATTGTAGCATTTTTGTAATAATGTTAAGACATGAGGAATGTTCCCTATGTCTTCTTTCCACGTAACATCCCCAGCATATGCCATAACCATTCCATCTGAATGGGTAAAGCTCCCTCTGCTCTGCGCATCGTTTTTCTTCAGCCACTTTGCTGCATCCCCAGCCTTGCCTCAGCAGGTCAGCTCTATGAGTCCAGTCCAGTATTTACCAGTGGTATTGCAAAAGGATGGGGAGTGTTTCAGTCAGAACTGTTCCAAGCGCTATTTTAGCATGAGAACTTTCTTGGAAAGAGAGCGATTTATCAACGTGAAATCTTTCAGCCAGTTTGGAATATCTGCATTGTACGGAGGCAACATTTCCAACTGCTAAGAAACTTTCCCAAATCTGCTTACCAGCATTTGCTGCGGTTGTTTTGCTGCTCTCACTCAGGAAGCAAACAGATTCTCCCAGTGCTCAGCATTGCCACAGAACAGCTACCCTGCAGTTCCCATGCTTGCTGTCTGCTGCTACTCCACAGCTGTCCCAGATGAAATTAAACAGCTCTGCTCTCCTGCCCAAAAGTTCAGTAAAGCCAGTTAGAAGCCAAGGGAGCAAGTAGTAAGTTGGATCTCTTAGGATATCACACCACCATCAATGTGAATACCAGCCATGAAACCGGCAGCAGGAATGTAGCCATGGCTCTCACAAAACCCACCCTGAGCAGCTGTTATTTCTCACAAGAATTATTGGTGGGGTAAGCTATTCCATTACAACATCTTCTCTCTGCTAAGGGTTTGTAACATTTATTAATGTTACATCTTTATTCAAGTTTCAAAATGCTGCTGTATTTAAATGTTATCATTTAGTCATTGTTCATCCTAACAATACATTTGGAAACTTCAGCATGGATGTTGCATGTCTGCCAAGGGATAAAGAAAAACAGCGTCTCTTTATTCCAACCTTGAACCATAACTAAGCAGTTAATATTGAGCGCATAATACGACCTTTATTCCCCAGGCCCAGTTACTTCCCTCTAAACGAACACAACATCCTCTTAATGGAGGCACAAATCTTCACGACAGGAGCTCCAACTGCTGATCTACTGGCAGCGAATTGATCAGTAAGCAGCGAGCAGGGTTAGATTCCTGAAGGGGGGCATCAGTGCCTGGCACCACCTTGAGGGAAGTTGCTGTTCACCTCTGAAATTCTCAGGGCACTGCTTCCCATTCCACTTTTGATACTCATGTCCCAAGAGGAGCATCACAAGGAGAAGGCCCTACAGAAATATCCACTTTCACAATCCCTCTTCTCCAACGGCTGTTGTACACAAGCAGGTGTGCTTGGAGAGCTCCTGTGGTTCCCCATCATGGGTTCCTGGGTTCCTCGGGGTCTCCCCAGCCAGCAGGGGTGCAGGCACCCCACCTGCTGGAGAGGACAGGGTGCAGGCAGATGCCCAGCTCAGCCTGGAGTGCCACCTATTGAATCACCACACGGTTACACACTTAAACCCAGACACTGCATCTTGAACCACCCCACAAGTCGGCATCTCATTCAAAAAAAAGATATGCTTAACTATTTTTTTCCTAATCTGAGGGGATAGCATACATTTTCTGAGCAGTGATCAGCAAAATACTGACAGCCTAGGGTCTGTGACAAAACTACAGAATTTCAAAGGGCAGTCCATGAATTCTGTAGATATGCAATCTCCCAAATATATACATATATATTTAAATCTAAGGCCTACAATGTATTATTTTATTAAAGCAAATCTTTGAACACCTCCACCTGGCTTGTTAATACTATAATTATTAAGATTGGAGTGGCACTCAGGCGAATGGAAGTGTTTCATCTGGCTTTTGTTCAGAAATGTTGCATCTTGCCTAGATTACCAGGGCTCAACGATGGAAGAAGCAAGTAGTTTCAGTTCTTTAGCTTCTCAATATATTTGGTGTAAGCAGCATTTTGCGGATCTAGGAAAACCAACAACACAATTAATTCCCTGCCTTTTGATTGTTATTTTAAAAGGTGGGGAAGTAGTTCAAGCATTCTTTTTATTTCAGATATTAAAGAAAAAAATTAGCTGTCTCATTCTGTCTGAGTTTCAGTATTACGTCTTTTCTACGTGAAGACAAAACTTTCTGATTGTTGACCAAGGCTCAGTGCTTTTTGATGAAGACTTGGAAGCAAAAATACACACACATCTCAACTCTGTGCAGAACAGGGCACCTGAAGGAAACCATTTTGGGGAGGGAGGAATGAGATCCAGAAGCTAACGATGCCTCCCCTGCTCCAGAAAATGGGAGTGATTGGTACATTCAATAAAGAAAACTAACCCTGCCTTCCAGTACAAGACCCAGAAGGGCTATCTTTTCACCAGGTAAAAATTCTTTTTGCAGACAGTGCAATGAATGTAAGTACTTGACCACTTACTAGAACCATCATCTAATTAAAAAAATCATTGCAGTAAGTTATTGCATTCTCCAACACCACGCCATCAACACCAGCGTCTTTAGACCTCGGAATATGAGCTCCCAACTGGATGGTGCCATCTGGAGCACTGGGAATCATATCCGATTCTCTCACCAGGTTAATAAATCCCACAGCACCTTCCAAGGAAGAAAAGCACCCTTCCTTTTTGTATGGGGGTAGATCAATTGCAGGCTCTTTCTCTGAGCCTGCAATTGATGTTTCTTTTTTGCATGTACTGCTTTTAGTTTAAACTATTGTCCTGGTTTCAGAAAGGACAGAGTTAATTTTCTTCCTAGTAGCTGGTAGGGTGCTACATTTTGGCTTAGGATGAGAAGAGTGCTGATAATACACTGATGTTTTAATTGTTGCAGAGCAGTGCTTACACCAAGCCAAGGACATTTCAGCTTCTCACTCTGTCCTGCCAACGGGTAGGCTGGGGGTGCAGCAGGAGCTGGGAGGGGACAGAACCAGGACAGCTGACCCAAACTGGCCAAAGGGGTATTCCATACCTTATGGCATCATGCTAAACAATATATAGGGGTGGCTGGCCATGGTGGGGGTGCCAGACTGCTCGGGGCTAGGCTGGGCATTGGTCAGCGGGTGGTGCACCACTTGTTTTGTACACGTTATTATTCTTAGCACTATTATCATCATTATTGTTATTATTATTATTGTTATTATTATTTTTGTCTTAATAAACTGTCTTTATCTCAACTCACAGGCTTCACTTTCCATTTCTCTCCCCCATCCCAGAGAGGGAGGGGGGAGGGTGAGCGAACAGCTGCGTGGTGTTTAGCTGCTGGCCGGGTTAAACCCCAACCACCATCTACCACTTATTTGAAATATGAGCCCTGAATGCTTTGATAGAAGTCCCTGAGATGGATTTTGGAGATGTTTTCCATTTGAACTTCAAAAAGCTCTGATGTTACCCGAGTTGTTGGCTGGAATTGTCCTAACAGTAGCATGAGCATCGTAAAGCTCAAAGCTTCTGCAGCCTCCTCCCAGGTCCCACTGAGCCGCAGGTACCACCAAACACTTGTGCCTCATGTGCTGCCACAACCAAAGTCTGGGAAAACAGCAAAACACTGTTAAACTGGACGTGCCTGTGAACAGCATACATTTGAGAAAGGTAAAAGCAACTAGTCAGCGTATTCACTCTGCAAAACGAAGCGCTGAGGCACAGCTCCTTGAGCTACCAGCGACACATCTTAATAAACCATCAGAAGTGTGGCTCTGCTTGACCCTACAGTTTTGGTGCACTTTGGTGTAAGGTGTGGTCAGTCTGTGCAGCAGGGTGTTTTGTGGGGGGGAGGCACCTCACAAACTTGGGGGCACCTTAGGGGTCCAGGCTGAGAGGCCTCCCTCAGCAGAGCAGGCACATCTTCATGGCATCAGTTACATGCAACAGCTGAGGAAAAGGAGGTGGTGCTTGGTGAAGAGATTCCAAACCAAAAACATCAAAGGTAAGGAAAATGCTGAGGGTGTTGCAGGCAGCTTTTAGAACAGGGAAGGGGAACAATCTTTTAGAGCGCTAGAGCCTAATTTAGGTGCGTAAATAATAAGATAAATAATAACTTGCAGTTAAACAAAAAGTATTCTGGTTACACTTGAAATTACAGCAACTTACAGTGAGTCCTAAATGGATATAACCCATTAAGGAAACTTCAAGCAGTTTTAGAGAACTGGATCACGAATCCAGAATTATCATTAAACACATAAAATTGGTTTCTGCTGAACTGATAGAATTAACTTGCAATGCTGGTTGCTTATTTTGCATATACTAAAAACATTCATTTCATTCCATTTAGCAGCAGTTCTGCAATTAGTTCACTAAGGAACAAACCAGTCAAAATGAAGCTTGTGAAGTGATCCAAACTGGATCAGCTAATGAAGTGATCCAAACTGGAAAACTGAAGTTAAAATTTCTCAACAAACAACAGCGTGGTTGTGTTTAAATCGAGGGTATTTTCCTCACTCAGGGAGAGGGGTAGTATAGGAGCAAAGACAACCAAATACAACTTCCTAGGGAGTGTGGGGGGTGCTTTGGGGGTGGGTTGTGGTTTTTTTTTGGTTTGGTTTGGACAGGAGCATCAACACAGAAGGATAATGAAAAGACAGCCTGAAATCTTTGTTTCGGTATCAGGAAGGACAATGAGCAGAAACCTCCGCACAACTCACTAACTACAGAAGATATTTCATTTATTTAATCAGTTAATTTTAAATTAATAACATTTGATAACGTCTTTTTGCATATGTACCCAGCACATTCAGCATAATTTTACATAACTTGTAACTTTAAAGTGTTGCATTTCATTACCGTCAAAATGCAGTTTGACACAAATTGAGGGGAAATAAAAAGGAAACATACCAGTCAGCATTTCTACCAGCATAATGTAAAAAATTAAATTTCTAAGTGTGTAACAAGCCGTATAGTATTTCAACGTGAATACAGTGCATTTTTACGGATAGTCAGAAGGAAGAACCAAATATAATGTAAAAGCTGTACCTAGATGCAAAACCACATTTTAAAGGTTACAAATTGTTGAGCATCAACCTTTCAACAAAAACCTTTACGTCTACCACTTACAATAACCAATAAATTGACTTTTTAACCTATATTGATTCAAATCAGCAACTTCTTATGAACTTGATATCCACACTTGAAACAACGTAAAGAAACTGCAAAGTTCAGACAATCAAACACAAACTGCAAAATAACTACCTTAAGACTCGGAACTGAAAACCACTTCATACTGAAGAAACAGGCAGGAAAATGCATGCTGCTTTAGGATTCTTGTTTAGTCTATTTCTCAGACAACTGGGTAAAAAGAAATGCTTTAAGAATAGAGGCCCCAAAGAATTAAGCCATGAACTCTGTAGAAGACTTGCACATGTGACAGATGCAGGGTGATTTGTCAAAGGAAGAAGCAAGAGAAGGTAGCTAAGCAGTGAAATTTATCGTTAACTGGAATAAGGGAACCCCCACATTAACACAGATCCCAAATTTTTCCCGCAGCCACAGTGACTGAACTGTGCCCAAATTCAGTAAGAAAAAAATCTTGATAAGGCAGTTACATATTAAAAAGGTAATTTAGCATCAGTTTAACCACCGGTGTTTAACTGCAATTAAGTGTTTTACAAGTTTTAATTCACTACATAAATGGCTTTTGAAACTACATGAGAACAAGTATTTTTAGTCATGATTTATGAAACTCTATCAAAAGAACATCAAGCATAGATTAAATTCCTTCATTTGCTCCTCAAAATACCACGTGAGGGTTTCCAGGAATATTTTTATACATTTTTTTTTTTTAAAAACTTTCTAAGAAAGCATACTGAGAGAATCTTAACCATCTCTCCTAGGACTCTGCCAGTAGCACATTACATGATCATTTTAGTCAGAACTCTAAAACTAAGAGGAATTCTGAAACGAAGTTGGCCATTGAGATACAAAGAGGCAAAGCTCAAGGCAAACTCTGCCATAGTAATCAGAACACAAATTAAAGAACAAGCATAGATGAAAGCAAGTGAGAAGAAAAGCAGGAATGACAACTGGAAGAAGAATGGAAAAAGGCAACTTTCTTCCTCCTGAGTTTCCCACCCCTTACTTGGCCCTTCTGAGGGCATTCCCCAAGAAGCAGATGATAAACTCATTTTAAAATTCAATCAGAGAGAGAAACAAAGTCTCGTTTAAAGTACATGACTTAGAATCTTGATTAAAATATTAAACTTTAAAGGCAGAGGGCTATGTAAGTATTTTCAGGCCACTGCTTGAAGCATAATTTTACCTGAACCATTGCTAGTTATAGTATAGCCCTGTATTAAGACCTGAAATTAGAGCAAAGGCTGATGCTGTCAACAGATCATTATTTTTTCCCCCAATACAACCACAGAGGCCACTTGGCCTTGTGACCAACAACCATACTCAGGCAGCACGGCTGCTATCTGTGACTTAAACAAGTACCAAAGCACATTCATTTCGCAGCACAAAAAAGTTGGCCCTTCCTGACTGAAAAAAATTATACCCCAGGCATTGTTCACCAAAAATATAGAGAACCACAGCCTGGTACTGGTCTGGTATTGTCATTAGAGAATAGCAGTGGGGTAATATTAATCAATCTACCCCCAAAAACAACTTACAGTTAAATACATTACGAATTGAGAGCTTAACATATCAAAAGTTCAGAAATATCATACCGCTTCAAAAGAGTCACAGCCTATCAGTATAAAGGAAGAATATAAAACTATTTTATTGACCACTGTTCACCAGTATTTACAATAAAGTAAACAATATACAGTCTGATAACATTCAAATTACTACAAAGTTAGTTTTCACCTGGTCTTCTTGGGACCAAGTGATCCCAAATACTAAAAAGAATGATTCTACAGGTTTTAAGGGCTAGGTTTGGGTAAAGAAGATACATGCACATCAATAGTATAGAAGACTACAAAACATCTGTGAGTTTGTTTAGACATTCATTATGATTCTGTAATAACTATGGAAGTTTATGAATGTTTTATAAAAGCTTTTACCTAATATGGAGGAAGTAGTAGTATCAAATGCTCTCTCATGATAAATGAAACAAGTTGCAGAAAGCTTTTATTTACTTGCTGTTGATGCAAAACACACTACTTCAAAAAAATATCAAATTTGAATCTTGTTAGAATGTATGCTTCTCACATTGCTAATAAATCAAATTTCAGGTTTTAATATTCATATATATAAAAAAGCAATGCAAACAATTATTGTGCTTCATCTTCTGGGCATGAATGCCAAGTTAGTCGCTCCTCATAAAAAGCGATTACGATCTGAGGACACTTCACGTTAGCTTCTTTGGCCAGCACCAGATCTGCCTCATCAGAGTCTTTCCTGATGTAGAAGAGAGGGGGGTTTAAGAAAACGCATAATTATTAATCCAGTACCTTATTTTCATACCAGGGCACTTTATTTTACAACAGTGGGTTTCAGGAAGCATACATATTCATAGAAACTTAGCAGCTCTAAGAATTTCCACGCTAATGGCAAGATTTCATAGCTGTATCTTCCTTTCCTTCCCAGGTTTTTCTGTTTTAAGGAAAATGCTGTTCAAAGGCAACTGTTCGTACTGTTACGAATTGCAGTACATAATGAAGTAAGTGTAACTTTGCTAATTTTATTTTTAAAGCATAATCAAAACTTCAAAGTGAAACGCAGTAGCATCAGTCTTAAGAGGTGCTATTTACATCCAAATTGTATTAAATGTTTATGCAAGTAACTTGCTGCATTTTATACTGCCATTCCTGGTGCTGTCTTGGGGTTACAAAAAAACATTCCAATTTGACATGCTTCAGGCTCCTTTTTAAAGTGTATGCTGATGTTACAAACCAGCTTTGTGCTTACATACATCTATGCTTTTTGCTTACGATCAGTTATGGAAAAACTAATCAATTACAACTGAACTACACAAAAATACGCTCCTTTTTAATGTTTTCCTTTGTGTTTTATTCTGACAACTATCCCTGTTTTCCATATTTTCTTTTGAATTTCTACTTCTGTATAACTGAATCAAGAGAACCTGAAGTCATTTTGGTTCTGGAAGAAAGGGGGAGTAAGTACTGAATGATTGCACAAGTTCTGTTTTTCTACAAACACAAGGTTAATAAGCAGACCACCAGCATCTGGCTGCTGAAATGACATTTTTTCACCAGCTAAGTGCCTGCCCTCCTGTAGTACGGACCCAAACTATGGATGTAGGACTTACCATTTCATGAGGAACATGAGCTCTCCGCTGCTATCCGTAGCCCCAATTATCCGCTCAGGATCAAGACCCCTCGCAAACCCTCTTGGCTTATCAACCTATTGAGAAGTTAGAAGATCATTATCTAGTTCAAGATAAAATTGTATTTTGGCTTTAGAGCTAGATACATGCATTTGTCTGCATGCATAACAGAACAAAACAAAGCACAGCCTTACATAATTACAAAAGCTATGATTACATATAATAATTGCCTGAAGATGACAATTTCTTTTCCTCATGACTGGTCTTCAGGTCAAAGCGTTTAGATGCGGAGTAAGAATAAAGGAATTCTACACCAACATTTCTCCGTTATTTCTGAATGCTCAATAAATGAAACAAGCAATCTAAAATTCTTATAGTAGACAAAAAAAACAAGGATGGCTACGAAAAGCAACAAAACGGGCAAAGCCAAAATGCAGTCCTGGCAGCGGGAAGAACACATCCTTTTCAGCAGAACAACAGACTTGGGCGCTTGGCTTGGCCTGAGCCAACTGTGCAACTGCACCCACAGGGAATACCTCAACTCCTCTTGGCTCACTGAGATCGCAGCAGTGGTACAGAATATTACGCCTGTTTCCTTTATTATTTCCTCTAGTTTCACAACATCCTTTTTCAGAGTGTGACCACTACTGCACTGGGTCAAGCCACACACCTGACTTTAAATACTACAAATAATATTTTGTTTTCTGTATGTCAATATTCCTTCTGATGCCTTTGAATGTCACCTATTTTTGACAGCACACATCCTAGAGCTGTCTTCAGTAAACCACTGATATTGCCAGCCAGATCTGATTCAAATTTTTATAGTTTGAAAGTTTAAAGAGGAAAATGGGAAGTTCTGAACACATATGTACATTATTTTGCACCTACTAGCACTAAGCTTACTATGTTCAATCATTTAAACTGTAGGCAAAACCCAGACCTTTACGTAAAGGTAAGTTTTCTTCAGCCACCCTTTCTACACCTTCTCCACCATCAAGTCCAGTATTATCTAAATAACTGCTTGGTCTTCACATTTTTCCACCTTTCCACTCACCTATTTAAGCATATACTTCACCATACAGGAGCCAGAACACAACTTCACCTCGTTCCATTCATGAGCACTTTGCTCCAATACAAACTGACCCACTTCACATTGTTTGTGAACCAGTCTTGCTTTTAAGTATTCAGCAAGCATCAAGGGACAGTGTCAGAACTTTTGGTCATATAGAGGAATGGCAAGTGATCATCTTTTACCCACTATTTTGACACTCTCATTGACCGCTACGTATCATTACAATTTCCAACCACGGTTCCAGATACTGTGAAATTTTTACAGTTTTAAACCCACGTTTGTTTCTAACTCTCCAAGTCATAACAGAATTTTGAGGGCAAGGGATTGGACAGACAGGAAGAGACACAGGAGAAACGAAGCTTAGTGCACAAACATATACTTACAGAATCACGTTTTTTCTTTGATTTACTATCATCGGATTCGCTATCTGACAAAGATTTCCTTTTGGCACCATCTGTTTTTTCTTTTCCAGCTTTCTGAGAGTTCAGAAAAGCTTCAATTAGCTCTGGACAATCTAAGTTTTCTTCAGGTTCCCACGTGTTGTCAGCACTGAAACATACACACATTTATGTAAAACTAGGAAAAGAAGAAAAACACAGCACTAGCCACATGGCTCACCTTAAGCAAGCCACTTTTTTCTCATTACTTAAGTCATCTTTCTTAAACCTAGGTAAGGATGCCTCTCATCATCTTTCACAACTTTCACGTATGGAACACTTGAAGATGGAAAGAAGTAAGCTCTGCTAGCGTGAAGAATATTTTTGAACTCTTCTTAAACACAAGGTACAGAATATGCAGCTCTGTTAAGTCCTGTGATCTTGGTGGGAGCTCAGACATTCAGCCCTCAACCTACCAAAATCTACCCATCCATTTAAACTGACTCCCTGCCTGGTTTCCCTAAAGACTGTCCATGCAAACCAACTATGCTGTAAGAGCACAAACTAAGACTTGAGGAGAACAAAGAATATATAGCACCCACTGTAAGTGGTGTAAGTATGTACATCTAACCTTCTCTGTACCAGAAATGCTCTCAAAAGTTGTCTCTGAGCTTAACTCTATCTCCCTTGTTTGGCTGACTACAGAGAACAAGAGCTCCAGGTCCAGAGCTGGGTACTGAAAATGCTCCAGTATGTACTTTATTATTCTTATTACTTTATTTATTTTTAAGTCATCCATGAATGTTCCCTACAAGAATTAACACTCCATCAGAAGTCCTCACACACAAATACTGACACAGTACTACAGCACGAACAAGATATCTACAAATTATTTTCAGTGACTAAAACATATTTCTGCAACTTTAAACAAGGCCCCTGCATGCCAACACACTGCTGTTTATGCGCTCATCTTCACACAGATTTTAGGTGACAGAATTGCAGAAAGTTGCAATGCAACCGCTTTGAGAGCTACGCAACAATAAGAGACCTGCACACTTAACTACTTATTTTCAAATGCTAGGTAACAAACATTCGATGCACCCCCTTTTTCCAGCCGGTAAAGCACAGCTGTGCTTACACAAGGTCTGGGAAAGAGACTGACAGCTACCTTTTGGGTATGTCTAGTTAAAGCAACCATGCCAGAGAATTCCTTTGGTAAATTCACCTAATTCGAGAGAAGTTCAAAGAAGTAAACTATAAGCAAAGTATCTGCCTTGAATGCACCACTTCAGAGCTGCCTACAGTTTAAACCCCTGCAACATTTATTTCTCAGAAACAATATTCATTCTACCCCACGTGTAAGTATACCTATATTATGACAAATGTCAGTCTAGCTTACCTTGATAGATATTGACATAGGCTAAGTCAAAGAACAACGGCAAAAGAATGATCACTGAAGACTTAGCAGGGACCCTGGAGCACTTTTATGAAGCATGAACACTAGGCTAGATATCTTCTGTCTTATTTTCATACTCGACTGCCCCTCTTGAATACATGTTTATGGATGTCCTCCCCTTTCCACTCTATAAAACGCATCCCCCACCATCCAACCCCCCATCCACGCAGTTATTTCAAACAGATGGTTAGTATTTAGCATTGCATCAGAAAAAAAATACTGGGGAATGCCTTACTCTGTAAATCCTTTCCATTTCAAGTAGTATTCCACCTTTCCATTCACAACACGTCTGTCCAGGACTTTCTCCACAACAAATTCTTCAGGCTCTGCCTCTTCAACTTTTTTACCTTTGCCATTTTGTTTCTTTCCCATTTTGTGCTACAAAAGAAATTCAGATTGCCATTATTCGTTCTCCTGCTTCACACAGTTACTTCACTGGCCAAATCCAACTTTGGTCAACAAACAGCAAGGAATGGGGTACTTATTTACACTACAGCCAGGAGCTCAGACTCTTTTCACGTTAGTGCATGAGGTCGGGTAACCTGAGCAAGACATGTTAATATTTTGGGTTTTCTTCAGTCACTTAACGAGATACCCAACACTTAACAGCAGTTTTTATAAAGGTGAAATATTTTTGTCCACACAATTGGTGCCTCCACTCCCCTTATAAATTTCATTCCCAGAGTGCTACATGCTCGAAATTTTATAAAGCTTCTGTAAGTTAACTCTACGCCTGTGAAAGGGCAGAGGGCAAGAAACAGCGTAAGGCAGAGTAAAGAAAAGTAATAAGGGAATTGTGAAAATGCATAAAACAGAAAGGGGATGCTACTCAAAAAAAAAAGGTGGTTACTACGTTTTCCAAAAAAGGAGAAGCTGATGGGAGCAAAGTTCATGATGTAGTGCTACTATAAACAAGTATTCAATAATGAGTGATAATTATTGAACGGAGTGCATGCTCCAGGATGCATGCTAGGAGCATTCAACTACTGCAGTCCCTCCTCATTCTCAGCCACGCACCGATGTAACTTACATTCAGGTGTCACAAAGGCGCAAAACTTTAAGACAGCTACACTTAAAGTACAGCACTTAACATGTAAATGAAGTTTTGCTAACTTAAAAAACTTTTAAGTGTTTTAAGTTTACATTTGATACTTTAAATAATATTCTTCAAAGTTCTTAAAATAAATATTACATCCACATCATCCTCAAGGCATTCCCAGTTTAATAAGGCACAATTTAATAGTTATAGAAGGACACATTTCAGAATTTCCTTGTTTGTAGTCTTGAAAAGGTTGGAACAGGTCTGTAACATCGCCATATCACATTTCTGGAGCACTAACAGACCAAAAAAAGTTTGGTTGCCATTTTGGATTGCTCCTTATAGGGAAATTGTTAAAATGGCAGCCATAAATTAACGGGAGCATTATTAAGCTCCAAAAAACATAGTCACGCAGCACCCTAAATGAAAACTACTTCCTCACTAACACACTTCCTACCCATCAGAAGCAAACGAGCAAAAATCATGGATCACTGATGTTTATGGCATTTTCCTAGCCTTCTCTAGAATTAACTTGGGTTAGCTTGCGAATACCGTGAAGCAATTTTGAAACTAATTTTTCGACTTTGCTGAATTTTGTCTTGATGTGGTGAAAGGCAGAAAAAAATATCGGTTAGGTGCGAAGAAAACTGTCTTCTTTTTGTAAACTGAAGAAGCTGATGCTGTCTTTCCAAAGCCTACTCTTTGTGCTCTTCCTTTTTTTGTAATCAATTTTTCCTCTCCCTCCCCAAAATACCTTTACTCTGATTTGCAACTGAAGGTGCAAACAACGAAGTAAGGCAAGGAAAAGGTTCTAGTTTCCTTTTCAAACAGCAATTTTCTGTATACAATTTGTGTGACACTTGTTTCGATTTGGGAGTATAGACGAGATTATTTAAAACAGAGCATGTACTTCCAATCAGATTTTAACTGCCTGCACACTCCAGGTGTATTTTGGAAGACAGTATTCATGTCTGAGAAGCGTCAACTCAACCACACTGGCTTTTTTTTTGCCTGCACATGAAAAAAGAACGCAAGACCGAAATTAAATAAAAACATGAATATGCCCAACTCATCTAAGAAGGCTGCTTATTTCGAGAAATTAAAGTATTAAAAAGAGAAATGGGTAGAGATGAGGAAAACAGCAACAAAAAAAGCAGGAAAAAAGTGACACAGACTCACTATAGCATGGCATTATACTAATTATTGGCGATGAAGCAAGCAGGCTACAAGTGGAACATCTCAATCTGTGCTCTCCACTGGACTGAAATTCTCTAATTCCGTGGAATAATATAATAATTTCTAATACTGTTTTCAGCTTCACTCATTCTTCTCGCTTAAATGGTTTGGACCTCTGTATGAAAGTAACCTCTTTATTTCTGAAAACTTTTAAAGACCGTTAAGTATCTGTATAACCTTCCATAGAAGAAAATGAACATTATGGGATCTGCTTTTTTTTTCCCTTGAAGTTCAGTAAGCAAAAGCAATGTCAAGGGTACGTTGCTTTTCATTTTAAATATTAGTGGTTTAATTACATCTTCTGAACAGCACTACTTTCTGAAGTGAGCCTTCTTGAGCCTTTTCAACCTAGTTAATAATATTTAACTGCAGTGCCTGGAGAAATATTGAATGTTCTTTAAAAATTTTAAGTTCTGAGATTATACAAGCCCATGTAAATCTCAGCTTACAGGCAAGTGCAGCAGCTGACTCTGAAGGTAGAAATGTCCAATATAGCCCTGAAGGGTCCCTTCTTTAGGGTGACCTGTTTTGAGCCTTATTTTGGGCACTTAACCACTGGATACTCATCTATGGCACATTTCCCACCCTGCATTCAGAAGCCACCTGTGCCAGATACAGATGTTCCTCAGTGGATAATCGCGCTTTCTTTGAGGGGCAGTATGAGAACGCTGCCACGACGTTGTGGTGAAGTGTTTCAAGATACAGGAGGTAACAAAATCAGGATTACAGTTCCAGAGCTGAGCTATCCCCTAATATATGTCGGTTTCGCATGAACTACAAAATGAAGCAGAATTAGTTACGGTTCCCATGGGAACCATAACTGATTTTCCTGACCTGTGCGGCAAAACCCTGAACAACATCAAAATATTAAAAATACTGCATTCACGGACTCGTTCCCATCCCTGAGGCACCTCCTCCCTGAGCTGGCTAACCACTACACTTCCTCAAATTAGGGAAAAGCGGGCCATCAATTACTGACACAAAGTTCAGACATTCATCTTGATGAAATCCTTACAGCTGTTTTTTATCATATCATGTAAAGCAAGCACCGTGCTGCACTGTGAAGCCATGAGTTGATGCAAGTTTTTAACGTGCCTCAATCTGGGTCAATTAGCAACCATTTTAGGAAATTTAAGAACAGGCCTTCTGAGCGCATTGCAAGTCAGTTGTTCTGCTACCCAAATGGTGACTTGTGTGTGTGTGCATTCTTCCCTAGCTCCCTGCCTCAACCAACCTTGGATGCATCTCATGCTCTGTTTTTTTCAGTTCTTTCACACACGTGTATCTATGCATATATACAAAATATCTAGTTAAACGGCAATTACATCAACTTCTGCAACCAATTGCCCTTAAAAGTTCATATTTTAACATCAAGCAAAGCTTTACAGGACTTGAGATCCATGAATGCATCATTAAAGTGGTCCAGGAGGGGTTGGCATCTGATAATCTCTGCTCCTATGAAATTCAAAGAAACTGTTATTTGTTAACAATCATGTAAAAGGGCATCTTAACTACACCACATCATTTCCCAATAGTTATTTTTCTTCTATAAGGACTGCCTTTTCTCAGACAATTAGTTTTTCCTGAATAAACTGGAAGAAATTAAACAAATACATTACTTTCATTTCATTTTTACGTATATGATAAATTACATGGTATCCTGAAAGGAGGATAAAAAAAAATCCTTAGTGTTTTCTACTGTAGGACACATGAAATTGTGCAGAGCTTTTTTTTTTTTTTTTTTTTTTGGTCTTTTTCCCAATGCATCTCTGCAGAAATGGCAGATTTGTTAAAGCCAAAGATAAATGTCCTTTCTAGTAGCCTTACTTTCTGGATCTGAAATTTTGGTCAGAACAATGCTGGGGAGGGGAGATGTGGATGTATCTTTTAAATGGAGATGCCAAGTTATAAGTTTGAAGAAAAATATGTTGATTAAATCCTTACATACTTTAGGTGTGCATGAACTTACCAATGTAGTTTTATTGGAGGCCATTTTTATTGCAGACTTGCAGAGCTTTTACTAGAAAAATGCATGACAATTAAAAGGAAGTTTACATTACTCAAAGAAAGGCATCCCAATACAAGCATGGTCCTTGTTCCAACCCCCAGGTATTCATTGCATATAACATTTCTAACACGGATTAAATCCAGAACAAAAAGTAGATTACTACTTTGTCTGGCATAACCCAGCAACACACTTTTACCTAGCCAGGCTAAATGACACTGACAAAGTGGTACATATGGTTGGAAAAAAGGCTTTTCCCAAGGCCTACTAAGGCACAGAGATGTTTCTAGGGAAAGGGGGGAGGACCATCAGGGATGCTTATTTCCTTAAACCCAATGGAACAAGAGTTCAGATTCTAGCAGTTAATTAAAACACATGCTTGGATGTGTTAACTGCGAATCTGGGGGGGAGCAGCTACACATCTGCAGTGTAACCCATCACTCTTAGGTGGGAGTGAGTGCTGATGAACACGTATTTATCTTAATGCAACTGTAACGTTGCCTTCTGAATCTCAGGGTTGCAAGAACCGAGGTCCTACGCCAAAACCAGCTCAGCTACGGTGTGCAGATTTAACCTGGGCAGATTCAACCTGTGTCGGCCACAATCCATCCCCTTTTCCACGGCATTTCTCATCACCGGCCACCTCTTTTCGGCGTGCATTGTGTCCCTGCCCCACTGCCAACTCCTAAACTTGAGATTTTCCACGTACGCCTGGGCAAGGCGCAGAGAGAGGAGCCCTCCGAGGCCGGCCAAGCCCCCCGGGCTCCCCGATCCCGCCCCGTTCCCCGCCGGCAGGGCCCGGGGGCGCTGGGAGCGGGGCCCTCCCGGGGCTCGCCTCGTCCCCGTTTGCAAGCAAGGAGAAAAGGCGGGGGGGGGGGCAGGAAGGGGGAGGAAGGGGGAGGAAGAGCCAACAGCGCTAACGGAGAGGAAAATAAATAAATAACGATTAAAAAAAAAAGGGAAATACTCTGTGTGTGTGTGTGTGTGTGTGGTGGTGGGGGGGTGCTGCACCCCCCCCCCCCCCGTCCCCGGTCCCATCGCACCCCACCCCGCCACGTTTCCCCCGGCCGGAGGCTGCTGGCGGAGGCCGGGCTGCGGAGGCCGCCCCTCGGAGAGCTGGCGGGCTCCGGCTTTGTCTGCCCGGCGCCCCCCTTCCTCCTCCTCCTCCTCCTCCTCACCCCCCCCAGCTCCTTCCTGCCTCCCCCACGGCACAGCCCGCGGGGCCGCCCCCCTCCGTCTCTCCCTCCCTCCCTTCCCGAGGCCTTCCCTCCGAAAAGGGGGGGGGTGGAAAAAAAAAATAAATATAAAATTAAAATTAAAAAAAAAAAAGGGGGAAGAAGCGGGGTGCCGGCCCCGCGGCGGGGTCTTGGGGGGGGGGGGGGGGGAAGGGGGGGAGCTGAAGGATACAGACTTCAATGGTGCTCGGCCGCGCCGCTCCCCCGTCTCCTCGCGGCTCTCGCCCTGCGCGCACTGAGCTGCGGCGGCGGCAGCGACATCCGAGGGGGCTGGGGCGGGGGGCGGGGGGAAGGCGGGGGGGAAGGGAGCAGCGGCGGCGGCGGCAGCAGCAGCAGCAGGAGGAGGAGGAGGAGGAGGAGGAGGGGAGCGGCGGCGCAGGGCTGGGCTGGGCGAGCAGAGCGCGCCGGCGGCTGAGGGGGCAGAGCGCACGCCGCCGCCTCCGCGCCAGCTGCGAGCTGCCTACCGTCGTCGCCGCCGGCACAGGAGGGGGGCCAAGACGTCTCTCCAACGGGGGGCGAGCGCAGGACCGCGCCAGGCGTCCAAAAGAAGGAAGATGCCTCGCGGCGACAGGGAGAGCGACTGGGTGAGGAGCGGGGCCGGGCCGGCCGCCCCGACAGCACCGCCACCGCCGCCATTTTGGCCGGCGCCGTGAGGGAGGCGAGGAGGGCGGCGGGGCGCCGGGGGGCCGCTCGCGGAGGGGGCAGGATGAGGATGAGGAGGAAGCGGGGGGCGGCCGCAGCGCTGTGCCGGCACTCACCCTTTGTCGCGGGGCGTGTGGAGAGGCAGGGAGGGAGGAATGGAAGGGAAGGGAAGGGAAGGGAGGGTGCCCCCCCGCAGCGCGATGGCGCCCGGCCGTGAGGGGCAGGGGCCGCGCTCTCTGTGTGTGTGTGGGGGGGGGGGGGGGGGGGGGGGTGAGGCCGTTTTACCCCCCCAGCCCTGAGGGGCAGCGCTTCGGCAATTTCCGGAGGTGGGGGGGGGGGCACGGGACGCGCTGCCGAGCCGGTTCGGAGGCGCTCGGGCGCGCCTGGCGGGTGCCGTCCGCCGTCGGAAATTGCCGAGCGGGCTGCGCGGTCTACGGGCGCTGCGGCGTTTTCTCTCCGGAAATTGCCGAGCGCGAGCCGAGCGGCCGCCTAGCCCGCTTCGGAGCGTTCCGGAAATTGCCGAAGCGAGGCGAAGGGTCCGCCGGCCGCGCTTCGGCTCTTTCCGGCGGTGCCGAAGCGGATGAGCTCGGCGACGAGGGCTCCTTCGGCTCATTCCGGAGACGGCCGTTCCTGGCGGAGCCCATGACTTTTTATTACGTGATAAAAACACAGAGGGGCGTTACGCAGAAACACTGCCCCTTCGGAGATATCTAAGCTCCGGCTCCGAGCTTTTCTTTTTTTTTTATTTATTTAATTTTTTTTTTAAAACCGAGCCGTCGGCAGGCAGGAGGAGGAGGGCGCTAGCAGTGCGCGGAGCTCAATTTCAAATTACGTAACAGCTCGGGCGGCCATTTCTGACGGGTTGCGCGGTGCTCCCGGGCAGGAACGCCGACACCATGAAGAACATGGTACGTGGGCAGGGCGGCGAGCGGCTCCTCAGCGGGACGGCTCCTCGGGGGGGCACCCAGCGAACCTCCCCGGGCCTTGGTTTGGGGGGGGGGGAGCGGAGCCGAGCTCCCTCAGCGGGGAAGAGGGGGGGGGGGCGGGGGAGCGTTAGCGGCGAGGAAGGTTCTGGAAGCGGCCGTTGGCGCCGCCGCGCAGCCCTGAGAGGAGGAAGAGGAGGAGGAGGAGGAGGGAGCGGTGGATCTGCGGGCGGGCGGCGGGCTCGGGAATGTGTCGGTGGCTGCCGGCCCGGCCGCGGGGGCTGGTCAGGGAGCGAGGCGCGGCCGGGCCGCGGTGGCGCCGCTAAGAAATGGCGGCGCTGAGGGGGAGGGGGAAAATGGCGGCGGGAGGCCGGGAGGGGAGGGGGGGGGCTGCGGTCCTCGGGGGTTTGCGGGGCGGGGAGCGGCTCCGGCGGGCTCTCCCCCGCACAGACCCGCGGCGCTGGGTCTCACCGCCGCCCCGGGTGTTCGCCGGGGTCGGCGTTTCCGCCATCCCTGCCTTTTTCCCTGCCCGCCTTCCCGCCGCACCGCCGTGGCTGCGGGCGGCGGCAGCTGCCGGGCGCCATTTTGCTCGCCCGGCTGCGGGGCCCTGCCGGCCTGGGCGCCGCCACATGGCGGAGGGGGGCCGCGGGGCTCCTGCCCGGGCTGGAGAGCCGGGAGAGCCTTCTCCTCAGGGCCTGCCGGGCTTTTGGCGGGCTTGGCCGCTAGCTGCTGCGAGATCCCACCCACCTCCCGCCGTTAACCGTTGTGGTTACTCGGGGCCCGGCTCCGCAGAGCTCTGCGGGCAGCTCGGCGTGTTAGTGCACGCGTTACTGCTGCGTGAAACGCGTCTCACTGCTCTGATGGTCAATTTTCCAGTAAGGGCTTCACGTTTTGCAGTCCTGTGAAGCGTCGGTTTAAGGCTACGAAAGAAGGTTTAACACAAACTAACGAAGATGCCAAGGAGTTCATAAGATTTTCTCTGTCTCGCTCTGTTCCTGCCACAGCATGTACTATGGAAACTTCTAAGGAGGTCTTTCTTCCAGCTTTTATACTGGGGGGTGTGGGAAATGGCTAATGTTTTTGTTTTGTTTTTTACTGACTCAGTGCTTTCATCAAGATTCTGAGAGGGACTGGCGTAATCATACTTTCTTCCAGGCTTATTACCGTTTTAGCATAAATTTAGGATTATCGAAGATTACTGGACCCTCATGGGAGTTCAATCCCAGACTGTAGCCAGAGTCTCCTAAAACTGACATGGTTGAGACAGCCCCTCTGCATTTGAGCGGCTGTGCATGTGTATGAGCAGAACAGCGTGTTTAGGACATTGTCACACACAGGTTTTCATTTAAGAAGCACTGAATTTCCTTTTTGCCATGTTCAGACCTGTGTGTGTCTAGATGTTGCTTCAGGTAGAGCATGTGCACTGTGACAGATTATTAGGAACTTCCCAGAGGTTTGCTACTCTGTTTAATGTTTATTAGTAATGTGTGGTATATGTTTGCCTTCTAAAAAGCAAGTGTAGTTGTTACAGCCATCTCAAAGATGGCCTTAGTTTTTGAAGCTATTGAATTAATATTTTTAAAAGTAAGTCTAATACTTATTGGAAGAATCACTACGCCTTCTAATTTTGTCTAATTCTCACCCTTTTTATCCTAGTTCTTTTACTAGATATAAAAGAATTGATTTTATAGGGAAAAGTGTCTCTTGTGGGCCTAGGAAACTAGAAAGTAGTTCCTAATCTTCAAGCAGTTGTACTGGAGCAATTTAAAGAGAGGAAGTTTTTTGGCAGTTAGTTGTGGGTTGTTTTTTTTTTTTGACATTTTAAGCAATCATTGCTTAAAATTTCTCTGCTAGTCTGCTCAAACGAGAAATGATGGTGTGGCTTCAGACCAAGTGTGGTATGCAGCATCCTTTCCTTTATTCCATTTAGGAGATGATATGAAAGGAAGCTTCATGTAGCATGGGTTTGTTGCTTAAAAACTCAATCTGATCTAATTTTAGTCATCTGCACGGTGAGGAGATAGTATTAGCTTCCTGCGTGTTTCTTAGAAGAAAAAATACTTGGAATCTGCTGTTGGATGTCGTGCTTTTAAGTGATACTGAAATAGAATTTTCTCAAATGTAGTAGTTAATTGGAAGGGAAAAAATGGATTTTATAACAGTTTGAGTTCTTGTCAGCTGGTAATAGGCCAATAACAAAAACTGAGGGGATGTTGTTGTCTCTGGTAATGGTGTTGTTCCATGCTACGTGTTTTTACATCATGCCTACCTTTGACAACCTCAGAAACCATGTTGGTCTTTCTGTGGGCTGGCTTAATGCTTTTGAAAGCATTTGTGCACCGCACTTGTTTACTAGATGTTACTTTAAAAAAAAAAAAAAAAGGCAAACGTTCTTCGTTTTTAGAGTGACCAACCAATATGAAGCTGATGCGATCTTTGCATTTGCATTCTCTTGGGATTAAACCTGGCAGGACAGTTGACTCCATCAAACAAGATTATGAAATTATTACGTTCTGTGAAAGAGGGTTAATATTCAGTGCTTTTTTTTTTTTTTTTCAGTTTGGTATTTGACGTGTGGACTAGTGAAATCTGTGATACAGTGGTATTCCTGTTACAGTGATGTGATATCTTCTTAGTATATTTTTTAGAGGGTTGGAAGGCTGATGTTTTTGTGTTACAGTACTGCATACAAAATAGTAAACGTAATACCTTCTTATTGGTCTTGGGCTTTTTCAAATGATACAATTGTCATTGTAGATATTCAGCATAACTAAGTTCAATGAAAATTGCTCTGAAATGTAATGGTCTTTTATTAAAAACATACTTTGTACCCATAAAGGGAAATGTAGTTTTTCCACGGAATTCTGATATCCCTGATGTTGAGAGGGGATGCAGTTAGCACTAACTCACTCTGCGGTTCAGAATACAAAACAAATTTTACAGGTGGTCCAGCTTCCTTCATTTTAGTAATTAATGAGGAGATATGAATCAGTGACCCATTTGAGAACATATTTAGCCATATTTATTTATATATTTTTAATGCCTTGGTTAAATAGTATCCATGTGCAATAATTTAACCATAATGATTTTTAAAATTGAATGAATAAAAAGAGGCAAAATGCAAAAAATTTGCAAATGGGTTTCTGTTATTTCTAATAAGGACACTTTGGTACTTTGGAGTGTTTTTTTTCTCCAACACAGTTTTAAAAGCTGTCTAATACAGGTCTTTGGGAGGACTTTTTTCCTGGAAATATTTAAATTTGGCCCTTTGCTTTTAATATTTGGAGGAAGAGATGGGAAGAGAAGCACATTATTAAGATCTGTTTCATAAAGTTGGACCCAGAGAATCGTGTATGTTGCTTAATTTCTCGAATACTGGTAGAATGCTTTGAAGAGCCAAACCTAATTTTGGGAAACATCTCTTAGTGAAAGTTTTTGACTTCTAAGAAGGTCTTTCTTACTGTCTGATTATGCTGGTGCAGGCAAGTATTGTAAATTACATTAACGTAATCGTTTTCTCTGTGATAGAGGGAAAAGGAGCAGTTCCGCAAGCTGTTCATTGGCGGCTTAAGCTTTGAAACAACAGAGGAAAGCTTGAGGAATTACTACGAGCAATGGGGCAAGCTTACAGATTGCGTGGTAAGTTATATTAGTGCACAGCGATGACATGGAATTTGTAGAAATTGTAAAAATGGGGAGTTGTTTTTTTTGAACAACTTAACAAAGAGGGCGTGCACTTTTCTTCAGTGTACGTACAGTTGGTTCATACGTAACAGTGCATCAAAGCTTTTTGCAGGTTTCGTCTTGCGAAGTCTGCTGGTAATATTAGCAAGCATTCACAATCTGTTTTTTGTAAAATTTCTCGTTTTACAACCACTTGTTACAACTGTTCAAAATGCACTTCCAGTGATGACACTGAAATTAGCACATAGAGCATGACTGCATCTGCAACAGTGTGATCTGTAACCTTTGGCAGAAAGCTGATACCATGGTAGGCAGCCCCATGAACCTGGGGAAGGATGGCTTTCTGCAGCCTGGGATCTTCTCTACGTTTATTTTTTCTATTACAGAAGTCGTTCCAGTGAATTTGTTCTGGAAGCAGTAAATCCGTATTTCATGAGCCAGTTTTTAAGTGTGCTCTTCGGGGAGTTTGAAAGAAATACTTGAGTTCAGAGAAAGCAAATACAAATCTAAACATGCATCACAGCTATGGGTTTTTTGTTAGCAGCATTTCTGAGTTACTGGTAGAGAATGAGCAATGTTCTGAACTTCTGTGATGCTAAGCAGTGCTGCTTGTGTCCTTGATAGCTTGCTGCTTCATATGTATTTTGAAACCAAGAAATACTTGAATTAGGTTTGTATGTTTTCTCCAAATATCGTTACTGTTAAGCTTCACATGAGACACGTAGATGTGGTTTAAACTTGCTCATTGTTTTTAGGTAATGAGGGATCCTGCAAGCAAAAGATCAAGGGGGTTTGGTTTTGTAACATTCTCCTCAATGGCTGAAGTTGATGCGGCCATGGCTGCAAGACCTCACACGATTGATGGAAGGGTGGTGGAGCCTAAGAGAGCTGTGGCTAGAGAGGTAAATACGTGTTTGAAAGCAGATCCTCATGCTTTGAGAAATGAACCTCTGTTTTGGTCAGAGTACAGATAAGAACAAACAAACCTCTGCTTTGTTCTTATTTGAAATTGTCTGGGCTTAAGTGCTCTTGGTTAAAGGGTGTGGCTGGGGCACCGTTCCCACGGTTTTGGTTTGTTAATTGACTATATTACATAAACCTCTATTATTATAGTAAATTCTTAGTTATTTTGGTTGTGAATCATGTCTGCAAGGGGTGCAACTGGGGTCTGGAAAGTATTGTTAGCTGAAACGTGTTGAATGTAATTATGCAAATCCCAAACCAACTCTTCTCTGGAATCGTTACTACATCTTAAATTAATGAGCTCCTGTCAGTCTTCTGGGTATTCTTTAAAGGTGACTGAAGTGACCAACATATAGTGCAGGAACTTTTTTTTTTTTTTTTTCCCCAGTGGTAGTATTCAAAATCAACTTAGGGACTACTCACGTTTTTGCTTCAGGCATATTTGGTTTTAAACTCCAGGCTATAAATGAGGTGGGTACACAGGAAGGCAGCGTAGCATACCTGTAGGCTTTTCAGCTGGGTTACTGGGGCACAGAGATACTTGAGGAGCAAGTACAGATTCTAAGTGACTTCTGTTCACTGCCTCGTCAGAGCTCTGGGAGGATATAACCAGTTCAAGAGTAGTATTGGAACCATTTTTTTAAGGTATTTGGATTGATGAAGTGGAATTGAATGAAGTGCCCCATAGGTCAGGGAAAACAGAAACAAACACAAACATTTCTATTATTAACGATCCCAGTTTTCTTCACATTCCCTGAAGAATGCAGGGTTAATTAGTATTTGGGAAAACATAATTAAAGCAGTGTATGTACATATTGTTTATACACGCAAAGCTGCTAACGAGCTTTAGGGCTGTCATACTTAACTACTGCAGTGGCTTGAATGTAATGCTCAAAACAAAGTTTTTGTTTTGTTTTTTTTTTTTTCCTTTTTAATTCCATTATTTTTTAAAAGGAATGCAAGGAGTTGTGTATTTGTATTTTGGAGAGGCTGAAGAGCATGACTGTGGATTTGCTGTAGTTGAAGCTTTGTTGAGATGTGGAATGTGGGCTTCACTGCTGGTTGGGAGGTGGACAGAGAAATCTGACGCACTTCCATTTTAATTAAACTAGAGCACAATTTTTAATTTTTCGTTACTGGATACCTTCAGTTCTTTCAAGCAGTTGGTCTCACATTTTTCTCTCAATCTACTTGAAGGCTTTTTATTTACCTTTAGGCATTTAGTAGCACTTGAATGTGTCTTTGTCAGGGCGTTCAAAACTTTCATGCAGGTTGGGAGAGTAAAAGCATTGCCTTCCACCCTACAAAGAGGTTTTAGGGACATACGCTGTAAGAGAAATACCTCAGTGTCTGAAAGTTTTAGTTTATTAGTATTGCATGCCTGAAATCCTGGCAAAATAGCAATTGAAAAAATTGCCTTTCTTTGTGGTAATTTGGAGTATTCTTGTAACAGGAATCTGGAAAACCTGGTGCTCATGTCACTGTGAAAAAACTATTTGTTGGTGGTATTAAAGAGGACACTGAAGAGCACCACCTTCGTGACTACTTTGAGGAATATGGAAAAATTGACACTATTGAAATCATTACTGACAGACAGTCTGGTAAAAAGAGAGGGTTTGGATTTGTTACATTTGATGACCATGATCCTGTGGATAAAATCGTATGTGAGTAATCTTCATGTCACTGTTCCATCTGATAATACTAATGCTTACAGTCATGGTAATTGTATGAAGCTAAATTTTTAAATGCATGAACGTTTGCCATGTCATATTTCTGTTGAGTTGTGTGGGAACGCTTATTTTTTAAATAAAGTACTGGATTCTTTGTTTAAATATATTTTTGGCATTCAAGGTTTTAAAACAATGATGAGAAGTGTATGGATTAATTTGGAAATTACTTCATTTTTGGTAGTTGGCGGTTCTTGTCTGTTTCCAGAGGAGCACTTCAGTGCTCATCGTATTTTATCTCTTGTGGTTACAGTGCAGAAGTATCACACCATCAATGGCCATAATGCAGAAGTAAGGAAAGCTCTCTCTAGACAGGAAATGCAGGAAGTTCAGAACTCTAGGAGCGGGAGAGGAGGTATGTGCAAGTAATGCTTAGTGCTTTGTAGTTCATTTTTGTGTTCGCTTCCTGTGATTTCACTGCTTTAAAACTTTCAACTGTTAATAGGGAACTTTGGTTTTGGTGATGCACGTGGAGGTGGTGGCAACTTTGGTCCAGGGCCTGGCAGCAATTTCAGAGGGGGAGCCGGTAAGACAGGCATGTTTGTAGCACCTTTTTTTCTCATTTACATCATCCTTCAGATTTCGGGTAACTTTGTAAGCTACTTCTGTTCACTTTAAATGCAGCTGTAACTGCTAAAGTGTTGTGTTTTTTGTTTTGTTCTGTTTTTAATTTTTTTGAATAACTTGTAGACCTCTTGCATAGTATGCAAATTGACTATGTGGCTATTCATGTAACTCAAGTGACCTAATTTTAAAAGAATTTTATTAGATGCCAAAATTAACCTAAACTCAGTGATTCTGCTAAGGAATTCAGAGACTTAGTGTCTGTAATCATATGTGGCACTCATGAGCTCTATGGTGGAGGGGTTCTCTCTTGAACATGCAAATTATGTGCAAGCTAACTGGGTGTATGCTATGTCCAAATGGATTTCAGTCCTTTACAAATGCAAGAGGTAGAGGAGTGATTAGATGAGGTGTTCGACATGCATTTTTCTAAATCCATGTGTCTGTGAGATTTGGTTCTTACGGTCATAGGGGTTGGATAATAAAAGAATTCACTTAAATTCACCTGTACCAAATTACTTGTTTTTTCTTCCTCCAATAGATGGATATGGGAGTGGCCGTGGATTTGGTGATGGGTATAATGGATATGGTGGAGGACCTGGAGGTTAGTTTACTTCTGTTGTGGGGTTTTGTTTTTGCTTTTTTTTTCCAGTTTTATTCTTTTTCTTCATTCTGAAATGTTTCTACCTTCACTTACTATTCATGTAAAACTTAATTCAATTGCCAAAGCTATTTTGTTGGCTTTAAGAAGCACACCTAGGTGTTGGCTCACACCACAACCATACGGTTTACCATATAAAGATGCATCTTGATGACTATGTATGCCCTTTTCTTTAGAATGGCAGCATTTCTTAAATTGTCTGGAAAAAAGAGATTTAAGTCCCTTCATTGATGCTTTAGGCAGTCTGACTAGTGGGTTTCACTCACAATTCAGTTAGGATGGGAGTTGGATACATGCCTTCATAAAACTCCCACCCTTTTCTTCCTCTGTAGACTTGTAAACAGAAACATATCCTCCATTTAGAATTGAGTTGCCTTTTACACTGAAAGGTTTATTTTAAAGGATTGTATTGTCATAGGTGGCAACTTCGGTGGCAGTCCTGGTTACGGAGGAGGAAGAGGAGGATACGGTGGAGGAGGACCTGGATATGGCAACCAGGGTGGGGGCTATGGAGGTGGTTATGACAACTATGGAGGAGGTAACCTACTGGCTTGAAAGGATCAAGTGTTTCAGTTGTAAATTAGTGCAAGTCGGTTGAGATTTGGGAGGTGTATGGGTGGGGTTAGCAAGCTCAACTTTCCAAACAAACAAAAAAAAAAGCAGCTCATATGCTGCTGGAATCATTGTACAATCTTGTTTTATTAAAATGTATAATAATGAGATAATCCCATGCATGTTTTAGCTTATCTGGGCATTTCTACTCTTGTGTTAATAATGCAGGCAATTACGGAAGTGGAAACTACAATGATTTTGGAAACTACAACCAGCAGCCATCCAATTATGGTCCAATGAAGAGTGGAAATTTTGGTGGCAGCAGGAACATGGGGGGACCATATGGTGGAGGTATTGTTTGTGTCCTGACCTGCCTTTGAGCCAAACAGAGTGGGGCAAGCTCTGGCTCTTTGGGGAGGTGGGAGGGAAGATTGATAGGTAAAAATAGCTAGAGTCTTTAATAGCTAGATTCTTTAGCAGATGCACAGTACCTGTTTTTTGTCTGTGTAGTTATATGAGTTGGCTACAATTTTTTTTTTACAGTTCTTTGGACTGTAAAGCATGTACTGGGGAAAATGCATCCCTCTTCCTCCCCCACAACTATTACAACATGTTGTACAGATACCAATCTGTAAAGATTGGTAGGAAAGCTTTATCTTTGCTTTCATTGCATACTCTTCATAGTCTACTTCATACTCCAGTTAATAATGTCCACTAAACTTCCTGAGATTTTTCCTGTTTCTCTCTTGTTTTAGTGCCAATTCTTTTTTGTCATTTCCTGCTTTTAGTTGTCTAAATGTTATTTAATATGGTGTATAAAGCCTGTGAAATGGAAACTGAAAGAAGAAACCCTTTCTTGGTCTCAAGACAGTACAGGGCATTAAATTACATGTGGCCCTGCTGAATCTAAGATTTCAACCTGTAGTTCCTCTGGCAGTTTATTTTGGTGTTAGTAAGGTGCAGACAGTGAAATGTAAAATCTGAGTTGGATATCTCTGGAAGTAAATTGGATGCTAATCTCGATAGAGTGATCAGAAGCATTTTTAATTTGAGAAGTGTACAGATGTAACTCTTCTGTTGCTTGCTTTCCTGTAATTGCAGGAAACTATGGTCCAGGGGGCAGTGGAGGAAGTGGTGGTTATGGAGGGAGGAGCCGTTATTGAGCTTCTGCAAGCTTGCCATGGGTAAGTATGTTTTTAAATGCTAAAATTGCAGTGATTCGTGAGAGTAGCTGCAGGAGTTAAAAGCTTTTTAGGATATTATCTTTCCTTTAAAAAATGGTTAGATGAATAATTTCATAACCTATTTTTTTTACTCTTTACTTCTGTTGAAACAGGCTTCACTGTATAAATAGGAGAGGATGAGAGCCCAGAGGTAACAGAACAGCTTCAGGTTATCGAAATAACAATGTTAAGGAAACACTTATCTCAGTCATGCATAAATATGCAGTGATATGGCAGAAGACACCAGAGCAGATGCAGAGAGCCATTTTGTGAATGGATTTGGATTATTTAATAACATTACCTTACTGTGGAGGAAGGATTGTAAAAATGCCTTTGAGACAGTTTCTTAGCTTTTTAATTGTTGTTTCTTTCTAGTGGTCTTTGTAAGTGTAGAAGCATTCCTTTGATAATGTTAAATTTGTAAGTTTCAGGTGACATGTGAAACCTTTTTTAAGATTTTTCTCAAAGTTTTGAAAAGCTATTAGCCAGGATCATGGTGTAATAAGACATAACGTTTTCCTTTTAAAAATTTAAGTGCGTGTGTAGAGTTAAGAAGCTGTTGTACATTTATGATTTAATAAAATAATTCTAAAGGAAATATTGTGTAATTTTAGATTTTTTTTTAATATTGTAAAATAAGGCAAGGAGTGGGTAGCATAAGGTCCCACAAATAATATAAAGCTTATTGTTGTACATGTAAAATTAAATGCTGGTCAGAAAAAAAGTATGTTGTCTGTAAATGATCAGATTTAAATATCTAGATAACTTAAGGGATATCTCTGCAAGGAGAAACACGTTTTTAGATCTTTTAGATGCTGCTTCTTCAATGGCAAGGAAAGGAAATATCCCCAGCGAGGTACTCTTCCAGGGACACAGGTCTAGTACAAGAGAACTCTTGAAAACGTCACTAAGTTCAGCCAGTCTTAAAAAGCTGCGCTGTATTTCTGCAAAGCTTTAACTACGGTAGTGTTATAAGGATGCCAACGAAGGCTGAGGGTGTAGAGCAAACTAGTTCTAAGCATCAGTTAAACTTCTTTAGGTAAGATCTTGTTTACTTTTTCCTTTCTTACTGTTCAAAAAATGAGAAACTAATTTTATATGACAGTATTCTTTCAGTATAGTGATTATCATTATGTAGTTTAACATAGCAATAAATTGAGTTAACAATTACCAACTGAAGAGAAATTTGTGAATCCTGTTTTCTTGTATTATTAAATTTTTTACAAACAAATTTTTGTTAATTTCAGCTACTTAACATATTTTTTTCCTACTGGAATCTAGCTATGATATGAACCCTGGACAAGCATAGACTGCTGCCACTGTACTCTGCTACAGTTGAACAAATGAGACCTGCAAGTGTCCATTAGTAAAGCTTTGCAAGGGTTCCATCCCTGGTGTTGGTAGTTAAAATGGTAGGTCACAAGTTAATTAAATCATACAACTTTATTTTTGCATCCTGCAACATTTTATTTTTCTTGGGAGTCTATGCGTTATGGTGGTTGCAAGGTAATGCAATGAAGGTAGCTCTGTGCTGTTGAAAATGAACGATGTTGTTATGTGTCTTGTCTACTGTAATCTATTTTATATAACACATTTCATCCTGAAGGTTCCCAAGTAACTTTAGACTTTACGTGTAAGGAAAAAAAATTGCACCACAGAATACATCTGCCTCTGTGAAGGAATGTGTCGTCCATTCTTATAGCAACTGCATAAGCAGTTCTTTAGGAGGGGAAGTGAAAACTTCAAATGAAACTGCAGGTGGTATTTTATGAGTGTATAATGTAATTACTTAATTTGGAATTTGGCTAGAATGATGAGGTTTCCACCATTTTTTATAGTTCTTGCAGCTAATAAACCTTAGTGCCAAATTCAGTCAGCCTTACTCGCAAATGCATTCAATGTTTGCTCCTCAAATTAATGAAAACTCACCAACTAATGAGTTATTCCGAGTATGGGTGGCATACTCTTCTAGATCTGTTTTTTAAATTAAAATCAACAAAACCCACCAAGAAAACAAAACAAAAACAACAAAACAAATGCCCACACCCTAACTTCAAAGTTCCATTGCCTTTGACAGGCTACTACCTACTGAAGAACGTGGACTCAGCTAACAGAAGTCCTGTTCCTTTTGTGTTAGACACACCAGTGAACTGCTTATTACTTAAAAAAAAAAAAAAAAAAAAAAGGCTGAAGTTCCCCTATTGGTAATTTGGTTTAGACATATGTGATAAACATCTTCAGATACACTTTTTTTTTCTTTGGCAGGAAGGTGCCATGCTGCAGGTAACTAATGAAGAAGTGGTCAACCACAGAAACGCTTCAAGAAATAAGAAATTCTGTATCATCAGAAAATAGTTGTTTTTGCTGCCTTCATTAAAAAACCTAGAGGTTAAATGAATACTGATAAAATATCACAATTAGTACAGCTCCCTGTAATGCTGGGTTTTTTAAATGATAGTAATAATTGTCTTGTAAACCTTTCGAATAAAATCCAGATTCGGTAGGAGAAACAAATTACTAATGTTAAAATAGCAAACATTCTGTGAGTTGAAGGTTTAACTACATATTTTTATAACTTTCATAGCTTTAAAATAAAGTATTTTTATACCAAAATAGTTCTAGTGTAATGCTTAATAAAACTTAGTGTGTGTCTAACATTAAATAATGTTGATGTGCAGCTTTTAGACCTTCCATGATTCGAAACATGCCATTTTGAGGTGGGTTTAAAAACCACATTAATTTGGCAAGTGTATGCACAGAACTTGTACCTCTGAACACAGGCACCTGTTCTCTGTTGGGAGAAACAGTGCTACACATGAAACCTGCTTATTATTTTTTGCTTTTGGACAAAATTGCTTTAAAATAGCTATGTTTTTTTTACCAAATTTTAAAAATATCTCCTCCTTTCCTGTTAATGAAACTAACCACAAGACAGTTCATCAAAATGTGTTAGGTAAATAACTTTTTCCTTCTTACCTTTAAAGAGATTTTAGCATCAATAGTGAAAGACGGAATGGAAAAAAGAGTTCCTGCTGTACCAGAACTGTATTACTGATAGCTGCATCTTCTGAAAAAAACAAGCATGAGCTTGGGAGAGCTCCAGTTGGGAATGTATTGCTTGCATAATTTATTCTAAACTTGAAATGTATATGCTTAGTAGAATTGTGATGTCTTTAACGTTCTTTATATAACTCAAAAGTACTATTTAATGATTCAAAAATATTTTTTGGTATGTTTTTTAAGTTGAACTTTGAAATATTTGCATAGGTGTCCAGTGGGCTGCAACGGAAGCAGAAAATGAAGACGTTCAAAATCTGCTTTACTTTGCTCTTTCCAGCAGAATGAGTTGACCAGTTCATTAGGAATTTGCCTTCTTTCCTGGAACTTAGATTCTAGTTAATGGAAGTTTTCTTTACAGTTGACAAGTCCACATTCAGATCACTTAACTGAAAAAGTACTTCAAAGGGGAGTAATTCTTCTTTCTGTTTGATGTGTGTGCTCTTTCAGTAGCTTTGCAACAAGGTTCCAAATTTCCTTAATTATGTATGTTACATTTTCCATGTGAATGTTTTACTTTCCATCTACTGGGAATGGGCATTATCTCTAGGGGTAGTAGCATGCAAAAACTTAAGTTATTGGATGTCTGAAGTCTTGAAAGCTTGGAGCATTTGAGTAAGTTTCCTGTTGTCTTACTGTTAAAGCTTCCTTGATTTCTTTTTCTTGGTGCGTAAGAGTTAAAGCAAATGAAAATCAGTGTTTTGCTGATGAGTTCAGTGAGACGTGTCATCACTGAGTCGACCTAATACAGCTAGCAACTCTGAATAAAAACTGAATTGGTCAATTACCGCTCCTTAATTTTTAGATAATGTGTGTTTTTTCTTTTAATTTATGATAAGTTGGTTTTATGTCCCTCTATAGACTCAACTTCACTTTGAAAATGGAAAGTAATGTTGCTGTTCGGTATGTTGAAATACTTTAAGAAAACAGAAAATCAGGTTGTCAGTTGTAGCCACAGCTTGCTAAAGCAAACCTTTGCCGCAAATAAGTTGAACGTGCAAGACAATATAACTTGTTGTTGGGGTGGGGGAGGTTGTCTGTGATCTCAGTTATTAACAATGAAAGTTGAATTTTGTTCACATTCCCTGCTATTTGAGTTTTAAGCGTTGCATTGAAAGTTGCTTAGAAAATTAGAGAGTTTTCTGGATACTATAAAATTAGTAGGGATGAAACTTCGTCATGTGTAGGGAAGAAGATCACATTCTTTTAGTCTTGATTAACATGCGTATTTTCTGGGGGATGAAATCATATTACTGGGGGCTGGGGGAAGGGCTTTGAAACCAAACCCTGAAAGACACGTGTATTTTGAAGAGTGCCGTCAGCAGAGTTCATTTTGACAACTTGGCGTTAGGGAAGGAGGATGACTAGCAGAGAACATAACGAAGCAGTACATTCATTCCCTGTCACCTCAGTGTTTTGATTCTGTTTCAAAGCAGAATGCATGAGGCAAATGAAATCTTTAAGTGTTGTTACTTTTTTTTAATTCCCTTCTCTCTCTTGAAGGAGATGTCAGGTTCTCTTCTCCTTCATACAATGATACTGGTAGCAAGGAGCTTCCCTGGGACCCCCCTTTCATGTCCTGTTGACCTGTCTTGCCAGAAGCCATACTGTCCCTTTTAACAGTTGTCCTCTTGCTTTGTAGCTAGCAGTGTCCATTTGCATTGCAGTAGGAGTTTGTGTTCACAGAGGTTATTAAAATGTATGAAAGCAAGAACTAGTTAATTTATCAGCAGTAAAAAATGAACAGTTGAAACCGTGTCTGACACTGACTGCTATGAACATACTGGGTCAGTAGTGACTGGGGACCGTGTAGTTCACCAACATACTGTGTGACCTCCCATGCTGCTACCTTGTGTGAACAGGGTGGCTTGTGGCTAAGTTCATTTAGTATTGCTCTTTCATTGAAGTTTTCACCAATACGTGTTTGTTTTTTTTCTTCTCCTTTGCGCACTCGCTCTTGGTCACTATCTAGACATTCTTGTATGAAAATGAGTGGCCCATATATTTGGTGGATTTCCTGTAGCAGTACTACATCACTGAAGTTGCAGTGTGTTTACAAGGTACACTACAGTAATCAAAGGCTTCATTGTGTGTGTCATCTTGGTCCTTGATTTACCTATAATAAATAGTTTCTCTTTACAAGCCGGTGCCGTGTGTCCTGTTACCTCATTAATAGGCCTCTACATACTCAGTTGTCAAGATTCTTGGTATGGAAAACAAAGGAAGGCTCTGAGATAGGTCGTGTGTACTTTGGAACAAGTACCAAACTTTTCAAACTGACATCGATGCGTTGTCCTTTGTTTCCTCTCTGAAGTTTGTAACTCCTGTTTACCAGACCTAAAACTAGATTGTAAGCTCTTTTGCAGAAACCGTCTTAATTTATAAGATTCATCTTCTGTTTTAAAAAAAAAAAGGTTTATTGAATAAAACACAGATGCGAAGCTAAAGCTGCACTTTGTTGCAGTACTGCTACTGGTCTTTCAACGTGTGTGCAATGTTGGGGCAGCAGGCTGTATCCTGCGAGGGATTGTTTGCAGTGTTCCTCTGTCTAAGTGTTCGGCCTTGGTTTCATAACTCTGAGGGCACTGCATTCTAATAAAGTACTATGCTTATGTCTTTTTTTCTCCTCTGACAAATACTCCATAGTGCCTGTAAGTGTTGCTACCAGCAGTAATGCAGGAAGTCCAGTCCCACCATCTATTGTTTTTCTCTATACTTTGATCTGACCTTATTCTAACTGTATATACTACTTTCCATGATTAATTTAACAAATTTTTAGCACTCAAGGATTATAGAGACTGCTTTACCATAGGAGTGGTTTTAATGAAACTCCCATGTCAGTGACAGGTTAGTTGCAGAAAGGGAAGATACTTCAGAGATGTACTGGCAGCTTTTAAGTGAAATTAATGGCAACCTACTAATTGGAAGGAAAAAAAAATCAGGAGCTTGTTCTGAGTTCTGCCTATAATTTTGTCTTTCCTGGGGGTATGTACCTGAAGGTTACAACTTGCAGTCCACTCAATAATTCACTTGAGAGCTGTTGTAAAGGGGTATCATTGCTAGCTGAGTTCTTACAAATTGATACTTGGTAAATAACAGAATTGTTGATCAATAATAGAAGTGGAATTGGCTAAGGTCAGTTCATGCTAATTTCCAATTGCAAACTTACAGGTATTTTTGGAACCAGTGGAATTGGGCTTTTATTTTGTATGTATGAGCTGTAGTACACTGCTTTTGATTAGTAGTATTGCTCTCTGTAAGAGTTCAATATGCTTCTTTATTTTCAGCATGTACCCAAATTTAACCATGTAACTTACCCAGCTGGATGCATGCTTCATTTCGTTAGGGGCTGCCTTTGCTGGAGTTCTAAGAACCACTCTACTTCTGTTACTGAAGGAGCAGGCATCAGTGTTTATATTTTTTTTTTTTTCCCTCCCTTTTTTATAGTAGGGACTTGCTTTGTGAGGTCCTGAAAGAAATACTAGGGCTTCTGGTTTAGTTATGGGACTAACTTAATAACCATCAGAATTTGTGCACAGGGGCCAGGAAATCAACCTTAAGACCTGGTCCTGGAAAGGTTAGGTGCATAGAGTCTGAAATGCCTCTTACACGTCATTTAATTCAAAGATGACAACCATGATGACTTTCACATATAAAATTAAAAAAAAATATCTGGCTCTAGAAGTGAGACTTATATTTAATCCTATGTATCTGTTACCTGTTCTGGATTTTGGCAGAAGTTCATGAACTAGTGATTAAAGAAAGTCCTGGTAAGTACCAGCAAGCACAGATACGCCTCACAGTGATCATTAACTAACATCAAGAAATTGCAGGGCCTTGCTGATGGAAAACTCCCCTTTGAACTTCCCTTATCAATTTGAAGGTGTGTTAAAATTGAGCGGTAAAACAACAGATACCCACATACACAAACAAATCTTTTAATACAAAAGGTAAATTGTTCAAAGTGACCGATCTTGGTAATTTATTGTATTTTGCACTCTGAGGCACTGCTTCCTTTTTAGAAAATACCAGTTGCCTGCTTTGCATCTGCTGCTCACTAGTGTGAACGGCAGTGCAAACGTTATTTAGATGCTGAAGACATAGTTCATTTATTTGAGAGATACCGTGTCATATTTAAAATATTACACGTATGGTTGTTTTTTCTGTTTGGTGGGTGCACGTGCTTTAATGTGCCAGAGCATAAAGTTGCTATATTGCAATCATCCCCTAAGAGCTTGTCTTTTAATACCACTTTTATGGGGTTTGCTTGTATCAGAAGTATGTGTTGCTACCTACTTCTTAATGATGATTTTAACATCTCAAAAACTAGTATCCCTCTTAACATTCCTTTCTCACTAGTACATGTCTGACTTTTTTTAGGCCATCTTTTAGAAACGGATAAGCTATTGTAAATAAGCATGTAAAGGGATAAATGTCTCTTTTTGTAGCACAAATAAACATCAAAAACAACAGGTAAATCTCTTCATTCAAAGCCATTATGAGAAGTGGAACCTCATCATTACATGTACAGATAAATAAATTAAATTCTAGTCAGTTGTTTAAAGATAGGTGTTGAAAAAGTGTTTTTCGCCATCCATAAACTGAAAATATTAGGTAGTTACAAAATACCAGTTTTAAAAAGTTAAAGAGAAAACCTGAAGTATTTGTGTTGGGAAAGGTATCCAAAAGGAAAGGAAAAATGGAATGCACATAAGTAAATGTCACAGAATAGGAACTTATCACCCACCTCATCCTCAAAAAGCTGGGGAATGATACAATTGCAGAGGTAAGAGAGTATTGAATCAGGTACTAACTACTTTTCAGAATCTATTTGCAGAATGACCACAATAGTTGTAATCTTATTTAGTATGTTACGTTTGCATATAGCTAGAACAAAGTACATGAGAAAAATGCAAGTCTCCTGGGCTTCTCTCAAAGGAAAAGTGGAACCTTTCTGAACAAACCTAAAGCACAGCATCTCTCCTAAAAATGTATAAATTCACTAAAAATTAACTTAAGCTACACTGTCTTTCATTGCTAAACAACAATAACAGAAAAAAATAAGGTGATGTTGGATGTTAAAAATCAAGTACTTGGGCCTAAAACACATTTTTCTTCTATCTAATTTTGATCTGAAGCCTGGTGTCCTCGTTATCCCCCTCCCCCCAGTATTATTTTTACTTTGGTTTCTCAATCCACAGCTGTTGGTGATCACAGAATCACAGAATCACAGAATTTCTAGGTTGGAAGAGACCTCAAGGTCATCGAGTCCAACCTTCAACCTAACGCTAACAGCCCTCCACTAAACCATATCCCTAAGCTCTACATCTAAACGTCCTTTGAAGACTTCCAGGGATGGTGACTCCACCACTTCCCTGGGCAGCCTGTTCCAGTGCCTCACAACCCTTTCAGTGAAGAAGTTCTTCCTAACATCTAGCCTAAAACTCCCCTGGCTCAACTTAAACCCATTCCCCCTCGTCCTGTCACCAGGCACGTGGGAGAACAGGCCAACCCCCACCTCGCTACAGCCTCCCTTGAGGTACCTAAAAAGAGCGATAAGGTCGCCCCTGAGCCTCCTCTTCTCCAGGCTGAACAAGCCCAGCTCCCTCAGCCGCTCCTCGTAGGACTTGTTCTCCAGGCCCCTCACCAGCTTCGTCGCCCTTCTCTGGACCCGCTCAAGCACCTCGATGTCCTTCTTGTAGCGAGGGGCCCAAAACTGAACACAGTACTCGAGGTGCGGCCTCATCAGAGCTGAGTACAGGGGGACGATCACCTCCCTAGCCCTGCTGGTCACGCTGTTCCTGATACAAGCCAGGATGCCGTTGGCCTTCTTGGCCACCTGAGCACACTGCTGGCTCATATTCAGCCGACTGTCCACCATCACTCCCAGGTCCTTCTCTGCCTGGCAGCTTTCCAACCATTCCTCTCCCAGTCTGTAGCTCTGCTTGGGGTTATTGCGCCCCAGGTGCAGGACCCGGCACTTGGCCTTGTTGAACTTCATGCAGTTGACCTCAGCCCATTGGTGCAGCCTATCCAGATCCTCCTGCAGAGCTTTCCTACCCTCAAGCAGATCGACACACGCACCTAACTTGGTGTCATCTGCAAACTTACTGAGGGTGCACTCGATGCCCTCGTCCAGATCATCGATGAAGATATTAAAGAGGACCGGCCCCAGCACCGAGCCCTGGGGGACGCCACTAGTGACTGGCCTCCAACTGGACTTGGCTCCATTCACCACGACTCTTTGGGCCCGGCTATCCAGCCAGTTTCTAACCCAACGAAGCGTGCGCCAGTCCAAGCCAAGAGCAGCCAGTTTCTTGAGGAGAATGCTGTGGGAGACGGTGTCAAAAGCCTTGCTGAAGTCAAGGTAGACCACATCCACAGCCTTGCCCTCATCCACCCAGCGCGTCACTCTGTCATAGAAGGAGATCAGGTTCGTCAGGCATGACCTGCCTTTCATAAAGCCATGCTGACTGGGCCTGATCGCCTGCTTCCCCTTCAAGTGCTGCATGATGACTCTCAGGAGGATCTGCTCCATGAGCTTCCCTGGCACTGAGGTCAAACTGACAGGCCTGTAGTTTCCTGGGTCTGCCCTCCGGCCCTTCTTGTAGATGGGCGTCACGTTTGCTAGCCGCCAGTCGATTGGGACCTCCCCCGATAGCCAGGACTGCTGATAAATGATGGACAGTGGCTTGGCCAGCTCCTCTGCGAGTTCCCTCAGTACCCTTGGGTGGATCCCATCCGGCCCCATCGACTTGTGCACATCTAAGTGCCGTAGCAGGTCACCAACCAGTTCTTCATGGATAATGAGGGCCACTTCCTGCTCCCCATCCCCTTCCACCAGCTCAGGGTACTGAGTATCCAGAGAACAACCGGTATTGCCGCTAAAGACTGAGGCAAAGAAGGCATTGAGCACCTCCGCCTTTTCCTCATCTCTTGTAACTAAGTTTCCCCCCGCATCCAGTAAAGGATGGAGATTCTCCTTAGTCCTCCTTTTTGTGTTGATGTATTTATAGAAACGTTTTTTGTTATCTTTAACGGCAGTAGCCAGATTGAGCTCCAGATGAGCTTTGGCCTTCCTAATTTTGTCCCTGCACAGCCTCGCTACTTCTTTAAAGTCCTCCTTAGTGGCCTGCCCACTTTTCCAAAGCTTATAAACCCTCTTTTTCCTCCTAAGATCAAGCCACAATTCTCTGTTGAGCCAGGCCGGTCTTCTTCCCCGCCAGCTCGTCTTTGGGCACGTGGGAACTGACCGTTCCTGCGCCATTAAGACTTCCCTCTTGAAGAGCGCCCAGCCTTCCTGGACCCCTCTGCCCTTCAGAACCGCCTCCCAAGGGACTCCACCAACCAGTGTCCTGAGCAGTTCAAAGTCAGCCCTCCGAAAGTCCAATACAGCGGTTTTACTGGTCCCCTTCCTGGCCTCGCCAAGAATAGTGAACTCCACCATTGCGTGGTCACTCTGCCCGAGACAGCTCCCGACGATCACGTCCTCCACCAGTCCTTCTCTGATGCTCCAGTATCTTCCAGTAAACTGCCTTAAAAATCACGGGGAAATGAGATCTTTTATACCATGAATGTACAAAACACAACCGCTGTTGGCATGTGGCACGAGAAAGCAGAAAGAAAATGAAGAAATGTGAAGGGAGTTTGATTCTATGATCTTCATGGGTCCCTTCCAACTTGGGATATTTGAAGATTCTATGTGAGGAAGAGGAGCAGCAAGGACTGATGAACGGGGAGAGGTAGAGATGGAAATGTTGCTAAAGGCACATCAAACTGCAGCCTATGTATTACATCTGATCTACAAAAAGGTCACTCTAGGAGCGCTGCTGGCCCTGCCCCTTTCCTGGCAGTGGTATGGCAGATGATCATCATTTCATTCCAGGGTGAGCTGGTTCAAGCTGCCCCAGTGTTAGAAAGTTAATGTTGAAATGAGGATAAAGAGCTTATCTGCAGAACTTAACTAGTGAGCACAGTGATGTAAGAGAGGGAAAGAGGTTTGGAACTTGATTTTAAGGTTGTGCTGACATGGTGTCACTGCTTTTCTTCTCAAAGCTTTTGGAGCTGCTAAATACATTTGGCTCAGCTACTTCTTAACTCAGGTCTATCATCTTCAGATTTTAACTCAACTTCTTTACTAATCCATTTGAAGGAAATATCCCCTCAAATCCATGTTATTCATGCCTTCTGCACCTGTTTTCTGCCTGGGAATTACTATTCAGTTTTTGTCTACAAAAATAAAGCTGCTACATGATTCCTCAGCTTTGAAGTCCAAACAATAAACGAATACTGCAGCAGAATTAAGGTCCCCCATTTGCAGGCCTGTGTTAGAGTTTCTGGCTCCTAGAAATACAAAACCACTGCACAAATTTACATCAGGGCACCCACTGACAAGCAGTCATAAAATACACTTATTTAAAAAAAAAAGCTAAGATTGTAAATACATCACATAAAAACCATATGCTATGATTCCACCATAACTAAGCACCCCTACTGCTGTGCAGGGGAACGCTTTTCTGCCTGCAATGCACTGAACATTCATCATAAATCATACTTTCCATAGGAAAGCAACAATGCACTGCAAATACCAGAATGTCTTAAGTTCTCTAAGCTTACGGGGAGTTCAGGTAACAGAAGGAAGTCTTGCTGTATTTTTCCTAGGCCACCTGTAGTCTGAGAGACAGAGCCGATAATTTCATTTAAGCATTTCTTAAGAATTTATTTCTTTTAAAAGCAAGTTAATATACCTAAAAAATCCCCCATGGTGTAAAAACTTGCTACCTGGTAAAAACAAGCATTCAATTTTCAACAGATAAATTGTCACAAGATGGCAGTGCACTGATAGTCTTAAATAAAATATGTAATCATGTATTGTTATAACTGCATAAGGGCTACAGCCAAATTCCTTTTGAATTATGGAAAGAACAGAGAAAACTGTACCAACAAACTTCTGAGCCCCGATAATGTGGAATGCATTACCAAAATTGAACAGAGGAGGCAGCTAATTTATGGGGCAGGAGGCACTATCCAACCTGGAGATTCCCAAGACCAGGTGTTCCAGCTGTAAGAAAGAAACTGTATGGAAAACACTAATGAACCTATAAGGCTCTTAGAACAGGAAGCATATGTAAGATGCCACAGGAGTACTGCAAAAAAGCAATGTAGGGACTGGCTTCGAGGCTAATGATTGCAGCTATGAGCTGTGGGAGAAGAGGGTACCTCCAATTAAGATAACTATTTTTTTTTTGGTGAGGATGGACATCCAGAAAGTAAACAATAGTACCAGAAACCCAAAAGGTAAACAAAGTAAATAAAATGCTTTTGCTGCTAAGGCTGATTAACCTGAATTGTAGTAAAGATAGGTTTGTTCTCGAAGACACTTTTCTCATCATAAACACAGGGTCAAGTACATACAACAGTAATCTTTGCACGCGCTTATTAGCTACTAGCGTTGAATAACTTAGTGTTGTGTTAGAGAAATACACTAAGACCTGCTATGTAAATACAAATTGGTATTAGGTTTCAGAAAGGAAATCATTAGCTGAACTAATTAAGTAAACCATAGCAGTTCCATCCAACTTTGAACATTAGGTCACGTGAAAGACAGGACTTTGTAGTTTTCAAATCCCAACAAGTTATTGAGGAAAATTTTCAAGTCAAGCCAATGACAGCTGCTATACAAGGTAGCTTGTTTAAATTCTTCAGGTAAGTTTCACTGTATTAATTTGCTGATATATTTCCCATTTTTTAATTAGATAAAACAGAGTAAATCATTATCCAATAACCACTGAGTGTATTCTAATCCATTAGTTATACATGTGTTTACACATTTACCTCTAGCACATGTTCTGTCTGCTATGACAGAAGCTGGAAATAATCCTCTAAGGACAGAAGGGAAATCTACATGGTTGCTCTTGCTCTGTGACAGAAAAAACAGAAACACTCTGTAAAGCACACAGTTATCTTACACAAAAGAAGGTAAAAACAAAACAAACAAACAAAAACCAAACACACAGTCCAGGAAAGACCACAGCTGTGTATCATTGAACCACAGAATAGCTCAGGTTGAAAGAGACCTTAAAGATCATCTAGTTGCAACATATCTGCCATGGGCAGGGATGTCACCCACTAGATCAGGTTGCCCAGGGCCTCATCTAACCTGGTCTTAAACACCACCAGATCATCTAACTCCAGCCCCGAACAGCTGGTGTTTGGGATTTCACCAGCTGAAACACACTGAAACACACCAGCTGAAACCCCACTATCAAGTCTTCATCCCGCTGAGACACTTAGCAGAACAACTCCATGGCAAGAGCGCCCTGCTCTGCCCCAATAAGCAGAACGGAGCTTTCCTTCTCTTTGGGACTGCACCACCCACTACCGTGATGAAAAAAAAAAAAAAAGCCAAAGTACCAGGGCAGTAGTGAACAGAGGGGCTGACAAGAAAACCAGATCTGATGTTCTCAACCCTCATAAGGACTCAGTAAGAAAACACTTTGCATAGTAGCCTTCCGACAGAACAAAAGATGAAGGGCATCTGTTTTGGTTTAACAACACTAGAATCTTTTTCTAACTTCTGGTTACAATATGTACCTTCAGATCCAAACAATGAAGTTTCCCAAATGTCATTCTGTAACTGAGCGTAAAGCTTCACAAAAATAGCGAAAGCAGTGTAATTTAGTGTTCATGTCTCAAGTGTTTGCATTAAAAAAACAAAAACAAAAAACAAAAAACATACACACATCACCTTCATGATGTAAAAAATTAATAGAGTAATTAGTTAGTTACAAGTACTTTCTGTAACTTTTAGAATATTTCAACTATATAAACTATACTGGAACAGGGAGATTTTCAGGAAGGTGAACAAGGTCATATTTTAAAAAATAAAGTCGTAAGTCAGTCTTCCTTTCCTGTCCTTGCAAAGGACACCTCCAAATCCTAATGAAAGAAATCAAATATTCCTTTCAAACCATTTACTCAGTTTCTTGCACTACTTCTACTTCAGTGATAAAATCTACATTCTCCATTACTTCCACTTTAAAGTTTTCCCTTCTTTCATTTTTTTTCATCATTTACTTGATTTATGTCTCCTTCCTCCTCCTCCTTTTCCAGTTTCAACTGGTTATTTTCTTGGTGTGGACAAGAGTTATCCAAAGCTTCCTGACATGCTTTCAAATCAACATCCTGAAGACAAAAATAAAAGTCCTATTAAGAAACACAATAACAAAACTCATCTTTAAGCACACTTTTAATTTTTAAACATCTACAGCATTTCAAGTAAAAAATACACTGACCAATTCATTCACAGAAATTAATTAAGTATATGCAGACTTTGGGGGCTGAACGACTTTGGGGGCTGACAGCAGCTTTGCTTTACGTATGCAGGCACTGAACCCATCCATGGTAGAACAGGACATTCATAATCACTGGCAACAAACTATTCTGAAACAGACATGCCATGCTGTGATTTCATGGGGAGTCTAGGCTTTCAGTATCATCTGGATGTCATTGCATAACAGCATATCCAGACCAGTTACATACTAAGTGATGGAATTTTAAAATAGGCAATTAGAAACATGACCAGTTAGCAAAATCCTCCTCTTCTTTCAGGGAAAAATATTTTTTTTTTTCATCTCCAAGGATGAATTTATTCTGATTTAGTGTTCTCAGAAGCATTTTTCAAGTTATATCTGCAGTTGTATTGGCAGAGATTTTTTATTATTATTATTTTAAGGCTGGGGTATTGCTGGAGTGAAAAGGGATCACTGCTAAGCATTTTGCATATCTGAAGGCAAAAAAAAAAAACAAACAAGCAAAACCAAAACAAACAAGCAAAACTGTCATATTCCAGCTTTAAAGAGCAAGTCTGAGCTATTAAAATGTGAGACTGCGGAATGGCAGCCAGGAAACCAGGTGGCTACTCTGCATTAGTTCTATACATTCCTAGGAAAATGCTATGGCCGTTGCAGAAAAGCTCTCAACAGCAGCAAATGTAATGACTTAATGTCCTCTCTTCTCAAGATCAAAGCCTAAACTATATAAAAACTGCAGTTGTAACAGTCATCAAAACGTGTATGAGATTTTTTCAATTATTTTCATACAAAACACATTCATAAATATAACACGAGACTCTAAAAATAAGACTCAGAGTTAAATAACATTTGAGAATAAATTAATATTTGTTTTAATTCTATTACAAATATTTATTTTTAAAAACATTAGCATTTTTAAACTCTTTATTTCACTTGTTCTTAATTTCTTTTCATGAATAAGAAGGGACATTTAATTTTATAAGCAGTCATTTCTAATAAATAGATATGCATGGCCATTCATCTCTCTCTGATGTAAGAAATACTTTCCTTCAACAAAGCCCAACACAATTTCTACTTACTAAAAATGCTATTCCAATATATCAAGTCTTCTTTGCCAGTTGAAATTAAAATTGACCAGTTGAGTTATTGTTGAATCTCAGAAAACAAATGTGCTTTTCTAATACAATCACACAAAAATGCAGTACTCCTCTATCTAGTAAAGGAGCAGGAGAGGGAACTCACTACAGAAGACGCTGCGTACACAGTAACCAGCTACTTGCAAACATTTAAATGAGTCCAATGGAGCTACTCGTAGGCATGAAGTTATTCCTTCAACTGCATTTGCAGGATCAGGGCTAGTCTTTAGTATTACAAAGCACCATCCTAATACTTGTTCAATTAATATACTCCATTATCATCCTAACTGATAAAATCCATCATCATCAAAAACAAATAAGTCAAGGACAACAGCTATTAAAGACCTTAAACAGCTCCTCTTGAGCTGAGCAGCACAGAAAGCTGCTGCTGTAAGGTCGAGCATTCACCTCCTGAATAACACAGCAAATCCATCACCCTACTGGCTGATTAAGAGGTAAATGGAGGAAACAGAAACTTATTATCTATAACGTGATGCCTCAAAACCTAATTGTAAGCACGGGTTTTGAACAAAGGAAGTATATGGATAACAACTTGATGGATTCTATTAAGATGACAAGGGATACGAATCTATTCTAACACCAGGGAAAACAAAGGCTTGCAGAAATTTGTAAAAAGCCCACAGTGTGCCCCACAGATCATTCAAAACCCTCACAAGTCAATTTGCTGAAGTATACAATGGAGACAGTCCTTCCCAGCACCATCACAAGGAAACCTGGATTTCTGAACTTCTGGGTCATTTCAGTGAAGTGCTCTACAGGGAAATCATATAACACAACTGGAAGCTTTTCCTCTTCATTACTTAGTTTTGTTTTTTAACAAAAATCTCGTGGATTATGCTGCTAAACATTTACTCTTTGATGTTAGTCTTTCCCAGTGGAGGAAAAACAGCTGGAAAAAAATGCTCAGCAACTGAATGCTTTTTTTCCAAGCCTGTGTATCGCTTGGGATGATTGCTGGGCTGCTGCTATGGGGAGAACAGAAAGGCCTCCTCCAGAAACAACCATAGAATGTTCTTGAATACAGCATTTATTTAAAAATAGCTTAATTTTCAGTCTGAATATACAGCTAATGACAAAAAGGGATTACGTGTAAACACCACTTATTCAGTGCTGCACTGCCACACCTTGTGTTTCTGTCCTGTTTCTTATTTCATATTAATGGTAGCAGAAGAAACAGAAATACAGTCATAGTACAATCACCAGGAGCTCAAAATCTAGATCAGGATCACATCAGTCAGTCTCTGCACAGAGAAGACAACAAATTCTCTTCTCTCTTGATTGTGGAAGGCTTAGTATTACAGCCAAGTACATTTATTACAACAGCAGGTGTGGAAGTTCACACCTTACGCACAGCAGGCTGTTTACAAACTAAAACAGTAACTGAAGACACTTCTACTTACATTTGGAAAGATTTCTGCACAAGCAGAAGACAGGAGATTTACAGTACATAAAATAAAACAAAATAAAAAAATCCAAGTATCTCAAACTCTGATCTTACTTCTGTCATTTACTTGTTTGGTTGGGCTACAGAACACAATCTGAGATTGTCTGATTTAGTGAGTTATCTATCAGCCTCATGTGACAGAGGGCTGGGTTCCAGCTGTGCCCTTTTCCTGAGATATGACTTGCCACAAGCCAACTATCAGCTTCAGTTTGTGAGTCTTTGAAACATGAAAAATATTTATTTGTATCAAAACTGCTAATTAAGGTGGCCCCGAAATCAATGCAGGGGTGAGAGGAACTACAACTTTATGGGTAGCCCAACCTATGCTTCAATTGGAAGAACGTTGCCTATTCCAGCAGTTTTCCAAAACATCTTATTATGTTAAATATAAAGACTTCAGTTTCCAATTAAGTGCACTGGAGTACTGATCTCAGTATAAATTGGGTGCACAGTACATCAGACTGTCTGCATGTATCTCCACCCCATCCATATATTATTTGCTGTCTGTAACATAAGACGGAAGGAGCAGCACCTGTAAAGATAACAAAATATGAACAGGTCTATTGCAATGCATTGGATCAGATGAATAGGATCCCCCTCTAGATGCAACAGAAAACATAAGCTCTTGTCCGCTATTGGTAAGCATGCAGTTTGCAAACAGGGCTAAAACCACACAGTTCGTGGCTACAAGTGCATAGAAATATCTGAACTATCTTTCCCTAAGATAGAGAAACACCTCACTGCAGCTGGGCAGAGCACACAGGGTGATTTGTCTTGGTGTACAGGAGACACCAGGAGGCAGGGTGGACTAGCCCACAAGGAGTTTTCCGCAGTGAGATTTTGAGTTCTCTCTACAAATGTCTGCTGCACTGGTGCAAAGGTATATGACTATCATTATTTGCAAAAGGACACTACTTTTTCTGGCTGATTATTAATTTATTCTGTTCACATGCTGTCTTCTAATTACCCATTTTCAAATTACAATTTCCTTATTTTATTTATCCAGTTTCAAACAGAATTGCTCCATTACTGTCACTGATCCCTGATGTGCTTTTCTGTGAACTTGTATCCCTTCTCCTTTATGAGCTGCACTTTTCTATATAACTGGCACACACTCTTTGGTATTAGCTGAAAAGATGTCACAGGCCTTGTGATCTTTTCCACATTTTAAACCATTAAGTAACTTTTCAAAAGACAGTCACACACCAGTACAAGTTCAGCAAGGTTACAGCATCTAGGAATATAACCAGCAGTTTTACATGTACTTTACAACCTTGTAGACTTAAATATGATTTTCATGCAGCTCTCGGGTTACTGATGTTGCTCTTTGCTTGTGTGCTTTAAATATGTGATGATAATTAATTTTATAAATTGATATCTACTTAATTTCAGCTAAAATGCAAAATGTACTCTGCTGTCCCTCTATATTCATAATGAGCTCTAAAACACCCTTAATACCTGGGAACAGAAGAGTAAATTTCATTGTGTGAAATGTGACCAGCTTTTAGGAGGCAAGAAAGGTGGAACGGCAGTTGGAAACACCAAATATCCCCACATAATAAAAATTACTATGATATGCAATATTTATTATATTTTTATTGTATATGGATAGGCTTAAAAATGACACTAAAGCCGTGCTAACTAAATAATGTATTCGATTAAGTAAATCAAACTGCAGAACTGTGAGTCCAAATGTGGCACCTGTCAAATCTCCATGACATCTATTCTAAACCCTAATATAACTACCTTTGCTGCAAACAAATGCACACAGTTAAAGACAGTCCTACTTGTTTCAGAGAGTTGTTAGAACCTAGCCACATGCATTTCTGAAACTAAAGCACTAAAACTTTACAGAGCATGGCTCAGCTATGTTGGACATTATAAAACAGACATACTCTGCACTCTCCATCTTCAACACATACACGGAATTAGCACCAGCCTACTTCCAGAATGGAGGCACAGATGGGTATCAGATGAAGACACAGACACAAATTGTATCACTAATTTAAATTAAGACATCAGTTTTCATAAAGCTGACTTGAAGGTGGTTTGATATCCCCTAAATATCAATCTTCTAAACCACTTCTAGAACATAAACCACATTCACATTCTATTTGGTCCTGTGCTGAGCTTTTGCAACAGCAATTGAATCCATCCTAAGGCATGCAACACCTCTGACAGTAAGCCTGATATGAAGGTTATTACATTTATTCAGTCACTCTTCCAGACTAAGTATAGTTTAAAAACGAACAAACAAACAAAAAAGAGCTCTTTTTATGCCTTTGCTGTCCCAAGACGCTTTCTATTGTGGTCAACAGTGGCATTCTATAAGAGACTTTCTCCACCTTTATGCAGGCTGCATCGGTAGTATATCCTCATTAATACAACATAATCACTAAATGATGCATTGAATAAACACAAAAGCATTCAGGGAACACCCCTTCAGATAAAACTTTGTCCACAACTCAGTTCCATTTTTCAGACGTCTTTCTTTTGATCCCTGAAGGCTAATATACTTTTCCAGGTACCCAGCTCATAACTTTCTCAAGTTATCCATCTCACTGTAGTTAACAAATGCCCTGCCAACTCTGAATAGGATCTGAATAAGGACAGCTGTTAAAATCCACAGTCTGATATCCTAGCTCCTCTGAGATGTGAACATCATGACATCTCCTTTCCCACCATACATAATTCCTCTTCTATTATCCACGCTCATCATGCTAATTCTTTCTTCTTCGTGCATGCTATTCCCCTCATCCCCTCTCATGTACACTTCTCATGCACACTATGCACGCAGAATATGTTCCCCTATCTCCAGGTACCAGGAAAATGGTGGTATAAGTGAGCCCCACAACACTCATTTGGCGACACTCCTCTTGGCCACCTATGTGACTTGACTTTTTAAAACCCTCGTACTTTCTGCAGCACACTGTATTGAAAATCAAGATCACAATCTCCAAAGACCTCAAATGTGTGAGGTTCTTCTTTTAGCCCACTTCTCTCTGAAATCACTCAGCCCTTCACACTCTCTCTTATTAAACCTAGGTAAGTTCTGGCTAATATGGAAGAGTCATCCAATGCACAAACCAGTGCCATTCATCTACTTGCAGACAGTAATATTGCTCCACAGCAATACTATTATATCCTACTCTCTAAAAAGTTAAAAATAAATAAATAAAATTGAAAAAATGTTCTTCTGTGTGACTGTTCTCAAAGGGAGAAAAGCTTTCAGAAAAAAAGCCTACCTGGTTTCTACTTTTTTTTTTTTTCTTTTTTAAACTAAGTTTTGATACCTTCCAAGAAAACAAAACAGAACAACAACAATGTATCTCAAAGTATTCTCAGTCAGTGTAAATATTTGAAATGGTGCCCAAAATCCAAGACGGATTCACTGCATCCAATCCATTTTTAATACTGTGAAATTCTGCCTTTGCACTGTGTTCAAAAACCTACGCTTGTAAAAGGTCTTATATATCGTGCTCAAAATGCCTTGCCAAAATATGAACATAGTGATTACAGTGCAAACAATAACAATTATTCACCGTACATTTTCTTCCTTAACTTTATTAGTTTATAAACAACAGCAACGTTATGCTGTTAAGTATTAAATACAGCAGACAATCTTCAACCTAGCACCAGAGTTCAGCCCTTATAAAGGGCTACAGGATCTGTTGTACAGAATGTAATGCATCCACATATGACAAATATTTTTGGTTTGGGTGGGGGCAGACTTCCTTCTCTGTCTCGCCCCAAGTTGGAGTCTGCCCTATGTACTGGACTGCACAATGACCCAGCACTGCAACTGCTGCCCTCACTCAGAGATTGGCTCATTGGCTGACGTGGGCAGCATCAGTGTTCAAGGGGTTCATGCAATTTGGAAAATAAAAGCGTTTTTCCAATGAGATTCAGGCCACAGATAAACTGAAGAGCTCCATAGTCCATCCCTGGTAATCTGAATTATTCCCCATGTATATTCCTTGAGAGATAAAGAACTCATCCAAATTTTATACTCCCTTTCTTCACGTCATGTCTGCATAAATATACACATTAATATACACATGAACTATCTGTACACAGATAGACAGGGGGCAAAAAGTATAAAAGTATTGAATCAAGCAGGGCAGCTCTTCACTCTTGCAAGGTATTTGGCCAAGACTCTGTACTACAAGCTCCTTGCGACTTTCTATGGTTTTGCTAATACTACTACCATTTACACTGGACCTCTATCTATGCTACACACATCTTGTAGCACCATGGCCTACTACTTCTACACGCACAGTTTCTAAGTTGCTCTGGAAAACCCATCTTGTTCATTTTGCATACGGGCCTGTGGCTCAACCTGACAGCTTCGAGAAGCGTTGTCAGGGCAGGTTTACAGTAGGAAGCCTAAGAAGATCACAGCCTTCTTTTGGCACAGTGGGGTATGGACAGCATCCCAGGTTGCATGCCTGTGGGATAGCCTATCTCCTTTTCCCATGGGTATCACACCTACATCCCATGTCAGCTGCATGTCTTTTTTTTTTTTTTTTTTTCCCCCTGTATGTTTTATTGCTTTTTCTATGCTTAAAACTTTAAAATGTACATCCCCACATAGTGTCTCAATTTAGTATTTTCATTACAACTCATTCCTTGAGCAATCCAATAATAATTTGCAAGCACACAGGAATGTCTGGTTATTTTTTCCCTGTCTTTACCTGTATGAGTAGGTCAATAACCTACCAAATGTGACCTCCTTGTGTGAGCAGGCAACAAAAACAGGTTTTCAACAGCAGAATTCAAACAGACAGAATACACTGTCAGCATTTAAGGTGTAAGTGGTTCCAACTTAAATTCTTCCTTAAAAAAACAAGACCACAGTCTATTTCCTGAGCCCTATGAACAGATCTACAAACCATCTGTTATGACCTGCAGTAATGCAGGACAGTGAATTAAGTATAGAATTCAGAATAAGAAACTTTTTAATTCTGTCTCAGCTTTGGTACAAACACTCTTTCGTGACCCTGTTAAATACATCCATCTAAGAAAGCAGGCAGCAAGACTGAGATCATATGTTTATTTTTCTGGTTAAAAGGTGTATTTCAGAATAAATGTATTTTGTTATTTTTATTACCAAGGTAATAAAAAGCATTGTGGAGTTTACATTTTATTAGCAAACTTCTATTACAGAGGTGGGCTGAATGAAATAGTTTGATTAAAACAGTTAATACAAAGGTGAGAGCTGATCTCAGTCTGTTGGGCAGCAAGCTAAACGCAGAAACACACCTGTTAGCTTTACTCATTGTCAGACTAAGTGCTCAAAGTTTTATAACACTGCGTTACATCTTAGCACAGAAAAAAAAAAAAAAAGTAAAGCAATCCCACACACTTCAGCATGCCCAAACTGTTTATTTCAGCCACTGAATTCATTTTCTTTTTCATCTGCATTCGTCTTCCAGAGTCATTTGAAATACCAGTTCCCTAAGGATGAGAATCACCAGTTCCCGTGGTGTTGCCAACAACATTCTCAAGAGCCCAATGAATGAAATGAATCCAGGAGTGGATTAATCTGATTGTGTAAAGCTTTGATAAGTTAGCAATCACGCAATAACAAGCGGAACAAAACCATCACTTTGATCTGTTTACACATAGCCCTAAGTCTGGCCCTGATCTAACAGAGATAAAAGAAAGGCTAATAATACCTCTGGTATACTTTTACAAAAGGCAAAATAAGGGTTATAAATCAGCAAGAACACTTTGAAATTCATTCTTCTGTTGCAATAACATTTTGACAGCACAAGTAGATGTATTCAAACTTACAGAGGTCAGCTTTAAAACTAAGATCAACTTTTCCCTTTGCATTTCTTTTTTTGGACCTGTCACGCACTTTGAAAGAAACCTGATGGAACAGACATGGTAGTTTTCACTTAGAAGTCCATTTATATCTTAGCTTAAGAACTTAACACTACCATGCCTTGGTCCGATCATTCTTTCAACTTAAACAAAACATGCATTAAAGAGAGAGATCCAGACCTACATTTAGCAAAGAAATTCATCATCTCTCTACAGAAACAAGTGATCCGTTACAATTAGGGTGTGGAAACTAATTTTGCAACTACCTTTCAAAAAATTAGCCAAGTGAGTGAACACACGGGGAATAGAAAAAGAAAAAAAAAAAAGAGAGAGAGGAAAAAGAAAAGGAAGGGAAAAACGAAAACCTACTATACAAGACAAATTTAGCAAGTATTAGTTGATGCAGGTCCTGTAATTCATAATAAGCACGAGTATTCATAATCATTCAAAATCAACTTGAAAAATCTCAGTAGTTTGACTTGAGATTTCAAGACGTACTGATTATCCTTCTAGGTCACAAAACCATCTTCTTGGCATTACAGCATATTTTCTATCTGCAGAGGGTATCACAGAAGTATCGGATCATAAATTAGATCATAAATTATTCAGGCATAACGAAACTCTGTGCCTGCCAGTGACTCGATCCAGAAAAGCAGTCCCTGCAGCTGAATGGCTCTGCTGATCTCCTTTAAGTTACAGATGTGCACAACACTTCCACGGGTGTGGGGTCTGAGCGGGGGCGAACAGACAGAAGTGCAGTAAGAACTGCGTCCTCTGCAACTGAAACTGGCCATCACCTCCAGGCATTCATTGCCTACCTTACTTTTTAAAGGTGCCACACTGATAACGGAGGCAGATGAAATGAGGCTAGAGTTTAGCCACAGCACTGTAAGGAGAGTGACACTGAGAAATGTTACTGGCAAGCCTAAAGACAAGACTGTGACATACACGTGCCCTGCAAGAGGTGATCCGTGGGTTAAGTCGATAGCTGTGACACGCTGTGGAGAAGCCGTATTTCTGCAACTCTTTGACATTCCTGAGCTGCCTGTATGCCCGCATGAAGAAAATGAGGGCAATTCAGGGGGAAACGCCGAGTACAAGCGAAAGTTGCAATCCCACCTTGCAATCCCGACCTGCAGGTCACACACCACGCTCGGGACACGGCAGTGCCCTCACCGGGGGGGGGGGGTTTGAGCCAACCCTCGCTGCTCCTGCGCCTCGAAAGCCAGCCCCTGGGTTAACAAAACGAGACACCGCGTTACCTCCGGGCACGGACCCGCTCCCTCGCCGCGGCAGTGCCAGCACGGCGCGCCGCCGCCCCCCTTACCTCCGCCATGGGGCTGCCGCCTCCCTCCTCTTCCTCCCCTCGGCGCCCCAGCGCCGCTCCTCAGGGGGCGCAGAGCCCGGGGCCGCCCCCTCACGGCCGCCCCACAACGGCCGCCCTCCAACGGCTGCCCCCTAACGGTCGCTCCCCAACGGTCGCTCCCTAACGGCTGCTCGCCCTGAGGCGAGGCGAGGCGAGGCGAGGCGAGGGGAGCCGCGGGGGGCGCCGCCGCCTCAGCGCCCCCGGAGGGCGGCGAGCGAAGGGGACGCGTTGGGAAGTTCGTTAGCTTGGGGGAGAAATAAAGATAAAAATAAACATAAAAAAGAGGTTTTCCGTCTGTTTCTGTAACCAAACTTTTTGTCTCCTCCGTGCTCTGAAAAAGCCGTTTGCTGCTTCTCGCCACTGCACATTATCAGGACAGCTCAGACGAGTTTTGGTGTTTGTGAAGTGTGAGGCTGGCTGGGCAGTGTCACCTCTTCAGCAACATCTGCGTGTGTAACAGATGCAGTCCCTCAGTTTTCTGTCATCACAAATGACATCTCATCTTTTCATGTTATTCTGTGTGATGCTATGCAGTGGGTGTGTTACAATGCTCTTGGTGCTCTCTTGCACCTTATTTCTTGAATTCCGATAAAATATTTTTCTTTCAGGAATCGAAAGGAACTGGAATCTGATTGCCAGATTCTGTTGTCTTCTTTTCCAGGCCAAAGTGACATACCTCGATTTTTAAGCAGAAGCATAACCAAAGGTAACAATGTTTATTTTGCTATGGTAAAAATAAATTATGTGTCCAAAGCCAAATACAGGGGACTTCACATTACATCTCACAGGACAAATGCAAAGACAGACATTGCTAGAACCGGTCCTTATATTCCACGACTTTATATTGGCAATACACAACATCTCCAGTACCACCTGAGAGATATTTGTGTTACAGCATATGGCACTCTTACGCCTGGCCCAGCTCTTGGTGCATGGTTTGGCACATCTCACCTCAAAGGAGACATGAGCCTGTTTGGGGTCACCATAAACCACTACAATGATGTACTTTACATTAGTAGACCTATTTATTCACTTAATATTTTCCTTTAACAAAGTGGTGGATTTAAAATGGTTATCAGGGTATAGAAACTCTGTACTGTTGTTTTTGGGTGGTATCGTCCTAGTCCTCAGCAGTACACATGAGCAACTGGAGAGGGACCAAAACCTCTGTTAGTCTCTCCCAGTTAACTTTGACTGGAAATAAACTTCACACAGAGAATATTGTATGGCAGATATAGGGATGGTATTCAGGTTTCTTTGGCTCCCGAAATTCAGGACTCCAAAATCTTACACTCAAAATGCGTCCCACAGAGGAGGTTTCAGCATCAGAGTTCTCATGTGCCCTGTCTCGGTCAGTGCCACAGCAGTTCTGCATGGCAAACACTGGCCACAGAAAAGTCATCCCCTCTCATCCTGATCTGCAAAGTCAGTGTTATTTCTGTGCATGTTTGCTAATAAATCAATGCAAATCCCACTATGTAGGTGATATTGTAGCATGATTCTTTTAGCCCCAAATCCTTCAATCAAAAGATTTCTCCCAGCCTCTTAGTCAAGTTCAACACAAGAGCAAATGTGACAGCTGATAGCAGTTTGCTGTGGTCTAGCAGCTCATTTATGAGGGAGAAGAGACAAACAACTTTTTGAGTGAAGTGAATCTGAGTGAAGGCTTGATCTGAGTTGGTGAAAATGTTCCAAAGTAAAAATGAAGACTTCTTTCTTCAGGTTTGCAGTAAAGTAACTTCACAAGAGTTGTTGTGTTTCCACCTGAATTACTCAAGTGGAAAGAAGACTTGGTCCCTGTGGTATGCGGTCCCTCAGACTCATCCCTGCAGAAGGAGAAGCAGGGCATGCAGCCTGGGTGAGCACCAAGCTCTGAATCACCGGAGGCTATATGAGTGTCAGGACTGGGAGCTGCACGTGAGGCTAGATTACGTTTCAGCCATTTACAGCTCTTAAATGCATTTGTAGTCATTTACTCCAAAGGAGACTCTTAACAGTTTCAAGTGTTGTGCTGGTCTTAAATAAAGACAATCTAGTATATAGGTGTTTTGTTGTTGTTGTTGTCGTGTTTTTTTTTTTTGTTTTGTTTTGTTTTTTTTTTCTCCTTTCCTTATTGCTAACTTCTGATAATAATTTGTTTTGTTTAGTAACATATCAGGAAATTTTCTTCCATGTGATATTTCATGAATCATTTTTTTATTGTTTCAATTTAGAAATACACTTCCTTTGAAACATGCTTTTAATCAGGATAAGTAATTCATAGATAATTGTCTCTCAGAGAAGCATTAGCATTAATAAGTATGTTATTTAATTTCTAGGTATTGATTCTGCTGCGTTAGATGGGTGAATTACTCCCCAGCATGCCTTTTTGCTTCCTTCCAGCATTGAAAAGGAGGAATGGCCTCTTCAGGGTAAGAGAGTTTACAATGGAGGCCAAGCAATTGAATACAAATCCTTTGCAGCAGCCATCTAGAGTAATGCAAGTGTTGAAGCTCAGGCTCTTATTCAGAGCAGGCAGGTACTGACAGTCACAAACATATGAATGTCAAGAATTTGTCTCCTGGTTTTAGACTATAATCACTTTATTACTTTATTATCTGACTGATTTCTCACCATTCCATTTGCTTGTCATTCTGACTGTAAACAAGTAACAACACTTTTATTACTTTCCTAATGGGTGCCCCTGTTTTAATTTTACTTCATCCTTCTTTCAGCATAAGTGATCCTTTAAGTGGTACTATAACTACTCTCTTGAAAATCCTTCCAAGCTTAAAGGCATCAATTATCAGACTTAACAGTGTTAGCTATCAAAACGCATGCATAGAAAATATATATATATTCTTAGTTAACTTGTTTCCAATTTTTTTGCTCCTTGCTTTGAGTAAGTTTAATTTATTAAGGGTGTTTGCATGGATAGAAATGGGAAAAAGAGAATGAATCTGCAGTGGCTGGATCTGGTGTTTTCTGAATCAAATGACAAAAGCTGATCACACACCTGGGACCCACTTCCCTACGTTTCAAATTTTTACCCCCACAATTTGATGTTAGATACAGCTCTTTATGTTAGATACACAGTTACTACACCAGTGAAATCATCACATAAGTACCTGGATGGATCATGTGTCTTACTAAGCTCTTACTACAAATCCTTTGGCAGGAGCCTGAAATAGCTGCAGTAGTGCTTTGGAGGCCACATTTTATAGGGCTGGACACAGGTCATAAGAGAGGCTCATTAAATTCTCTTATACCATACGGATATGTAATGCACACATGCTTTGGTGCCTCATCCCCCAGTTTGTCCCCTTGCCATCTCTGGCAGATAATCTCAATAGCAGAAACAGGTAAATGATGGATTGTCGTCTAGGATATATACAAATATCTATACTCAGGGGTGAGAAGTCAATTGTTTCTCAACATAAAACAGCATAATTGAATATATTGAAAAGGTAAAATGCTTTGTCCCCTGGACATCATGTCAGCCACTCAGATTCAACTAGTTAAGCGTGCAACAAGAAGTAATGTGAAGCTGTAACTCACTTGTTGCCGTTCATCCTGATATCTGAAGCCATTGACTCTCTTTCTCCAAGTCCTTACCTGAACTCCCTCCCTTCCTGTGGCTGGCACCCTGTGGATGCACAGCAGGCTCCCGCAAAGTGATGGGCCAGGTTTTCTCTTTCAACTGATACCTTTGCCCACCTACTTTGTGTATTTCTCCCTATCATCCAGAAAAAAAAAAAAAAAGAAAAGAAAAGAAATGTGAATTCATTTTAAAACCATGTGTTCTTTCATTTACAGAAAGTGCAAAACCCAGCAGATCTCCAAAGTTCAACATCCAGCTCCCAATTCATCCTCCGTGAGGGAGGCCACTTGCCCTGGCCCAGTGTCCTTCATGCAGGAAAATGCACCCTTTCTTCTTCTGTGGGTATTTTTACTTTACATCGACTGATTTCAGTATAAGGACAGTTGGTGGCTCTTTACAGATCGGCTTTAGGCACCTGCTTGCTTTTTTTGAATCTGTGCCTTAACGCTTTCTTCCTTTTTCACATAGTAGCTGGGGGCCAGCTGAGGCTGCAGCTCAGCAGGAATTCCTCCTACCAATGCAGTCCCAATGGCATGTGTGAAGGAGACTGTGCACAGACACACTCGGAGTACAGGGCTAGTGGAAATAACAGCTGAGACCTGAGGAACGCTTGCTGTCTTCCTAGGGAAGGTGATAAATGAGAAGTGACCAATCCTCCCATAAAATAAATAAATAAATACATTTAAGCCACCAAAACCCAGCAACATTAAACTCCCAGCAGGGGCACTAGCTGAAAGCCAAGGAAAAGAAGATATTCACACACACACACAAATCCAAGGAGGAAATCCTCGAAACAATCTCAACCAGAACAAAATAGGCCAAAATGCAGAAAATAAAATCACTTGATAGAGGTAGCAGGATCGGGTTGATTTTGTCTGGGAGTCGGGAGGGGGAGAAGACAAAATGCATTGCTTCATGTGGTTTGCACTCACAGGTAGAAATCAATACATTTCCATTTCTTTTATTTCCTTTTCAGATGAAGCAGTTATTTTCATGGTAGTAACATCTGTGGGATCCAAGGATATTTAATGTGATAAGAGGTCTGGATATTTTTTGGAGGCAGTCAACGTCTCGATAATCTTGATAGCCTGAGGCACTGTAATGCTGTTGGCTCCTAACTACCAAAGTACAGGAAAATAAGAAAGGCTTGATGCTTTCAAGGTCTGCTTGCTTTACATCTAAAGCTCTTGGAAGAAACAAGACTTTTTAATATATTTTTTCATTTTACTTATTGATGCAGTGGTATGCCAAGAAAAATTTATCACCAAGACCGCAAAACTCAGGATTGAAAGACAAGATGGTGCAGGGTTTAAGGGGGAGATTGGATTGTGTTTTGCAGCCACAGCAGTTAGAAAGACAGTATCCAGCTGGCAATCGTGTTTACAGCTAAATGACAAATACATTTTGACTCAGGTTGATTTGCTGAAACAAGAAGAGTTACATAGCTCTGAAACTTTCTTCAGTCTTAAATGAGTTAGCCATTTTAGGAACTTAGTTTAGACTGAAGATTTCAACTGGAAAGTGATGATTTCTCTGAGGCAGAGGCACACTCCTGGGTGTAAAGACTGATTCTTCAGCATTTAGGAATCCACACCTGTCAGAAAATATTTTGTTATGCCTGGAAAGAAGATTTCAGCTCTGAGGTTTCTTACTTAAGCTGCAGTTATATTATTGCCAGCTGCTTGAACAATTCTTGAAACCTCCCTCCTGATTTTGCTTCCCTTTTCCAACTGTGTCTGATGCTGAACCACCTTATTAAACTGTTAATTTAATAATAATTCTTTCTTGCCTGCCGTATCTGCTGCTCAGGTCATTTAAATGATACCAGGGTGTTCTTGACTTCATTTTAAATAATATATAGTTTTTTAAGCTACTCTTAGATGAGGAGAAAGGAATGAGACACTGTCTCCTAAATCACAGCCCCATGTAATTACAGCTAGGCTAAGCACTGAAGGCCATATTCTCTTTCATTTGCACTCACTGAAATCAAACCTATTGCAGTATTCAACTGCAGTAGATAAAAAAATAATATTCCCTACCATTCAGGGTGTTACACTGTCATCTTCATAATGAAAAGCATTATTTTTCTGGCAGGGCATCCTCCAGCTAGGTTAATAACACTTTTGGTTCTGTTGTCCCTGAAACGGCGCCTGGATTTCTGCATGACAAGAGCTCAGTTGCTCCCTGCGTTTTGACGTGTATGCTTTGGCTTTGCCCCTGAACTTTAGAAGGAAAGCCTCACAAAACTACCCAGTAAAAACATTTCTGCCTTTCTCAAGGTGAGATGTCTGACTCAGAAACAAGGGGATTGTAGTCACTGCCTGTCTGCTGCTTAAGTTTCTGCACCCTGAAGTATGTGAAGGATTCCTAGGGTAATCCCACAATATTGCATCTGCTTTGTGCCCCAGCACAGCCACAGAGGTACCCTCTACTTCTTCTGCTTTGTGCTGCTCCAGCTACACAAAACAGGTGGCAAACTGGAGGAAACCACATAGAAAATACGTGTTACAATGGCTCTTTTGTCTTTAGGCACAAGTGTGATTTCTTCCTGCCCTGCACACCTCTGAATTAAACACCTATTCTGTACGGGAGACCAGCCTGGTGGCTGAAGTCCTATGAAGGAAAATCAGGGGTCTGTTTGCTTGTTATGTTTTTCTCCTTTTTCCTAATCTCTTCAGCATGGCTTTGATGCAGCCCAGGCTCGGTGCTATTGCCTTCAGGATAGTCCCTGCAGGAGCCGTATTTGCTGTGCCGGACACCAGCAGACTGCTGTCACAATGGTCAGCAGCCAGCCACTGCTGGCTTGTCCAAAGAGGAAGCTTGGCGATGGACTCGTAGTGTTAGCTGGGTGGTTGGGCTTGGTGATAATAAAGGTATTTTCCAACCTAAATGATTCTATCAGTCTCACACACTCTTTGCTAGAGGTAGCTTGTGCATTAACATTTTCTTTCCCTTATTTATTTTTTAAATGGGTGTAAAGGCCAAAGAAATGCTGCGGATTTAGAAGAGGAAACGGTTCCAAGCCATCAGGCAGCTAAGGAGGCATATTTGCTCTGTGTTTGGCACTAACATAGCTAGCTGTTACTTACGTTTCGTATTCATCATGAGATATCTTTCATTACATCACTCACTAGAGTGATACAGAGCTGTTGGCCAAAGCATACATTCACAGGCATGCTTACCAAAAATACTGAGATTGTGCATGCAGCCAAGTATTTCAGAAATAGTCCAAGTGGCTCTTCAGTGCTTAACAAGGTCTTTGTCTTTCACGTCAGCTCTGTTTACCATATCATGCCGCTTATTGCTTTTGACAAATGTCTCAAAACATTTTAGGAACAGAGTTTGAGCATTACAGTGACATGAACCAAAAATTCAGACTTCCTATGCCAACGGTGAAAAACAAAATTTTAGCTCTCGCTGTAAGAAGATAACACAAACCACCGGATTTAGGGGTCCCTATAACCAACACCACATCAATATACATTGATGTATATTCTCAGACGTATACAGATGTATACAACTGTATATTCTCTTATTCCTGTTGAGCACTTAGTATTTCTAAAAAACTTAAGTCTAGAAGAATATCCCAAGAGACCAAACCTGCTATTGGGTATCTCTCATGTTCTCTGAACGTGTGGAGGGAAAGGAGCCTGCATGCCGCTGTGCATTCCTTACCTGCTGTTACCAAACGTGGACTCCCATTAAGTGTCAAATTTATTACTCACATTTGCTTTTTTCTTTAGACTTTTTAATCTGCCCCACAGCAGTCCTCCTATTTAGCAACTACATATTTGTGGATTTTTTTTTTTTTCATTGACTATAAAGATATGGAACTTGTTTACTCTTCTTCCAGTATTATCCTCGTTTTCTTGGCAGACTTGTAGAAGGAAATTAGGAAAAGGTTATGAGGAAATCAGAAGTTGCACTCTGATTCCCTCAGTGGAAGCAAGATTTCTGATTCTAGTAATTTGTTCTGACAAATTAAAATTTATTTTAATAACAAAATTATTCGGGATGGATAATAAGGTTATTTCAGAAAGATTTGCCACTTGTCTAGAACCCAGGCAATAGAGAAAATCAAACGGACTGAAAAACAGAGGTTACCAAGTTCAAAACCAACCTTTAATTTTATGGCTCACTTTTTACATTTAAAATTAACTGGATGTGCATTCTAGCAAGAATGATTACATTTGGATAATAGCATGGAGGTCCAAATCTGAGGTCAGAAATCAGATGTGTATTTTCCACATAGGATGGCTAAGCATCTGAATTGATCGTATCTGCCATTACCTGTAGTTTTGTGCCTGCATTAAAAAACAAGGAGCTTTCTATTCTCGTTCCTGTTTCAAAATTTGGTGCACACAACTCATTTATTAGAACCTTCTCGTCTGAGTATTCAGCTGCACGTGATGACACCCAAAACCAAGGCTACACATGCATGACCAGTTGATGATACAAGAATAGTACATCAAAGAAAGTGTCTTGTAGATGACTGGTCAATAAATCTGCTTGACAATTTAATTGGTATAATTGATAAAATCCATATAACTACGAGGGAGGAAATTAAATTACTTTATACAAATCAGATTGGGATTTAGATTAAAATTTTCTGGGTCAATTCTGTTTCATGCAAATTATGTTATGGAAGACCCCCTGGTTTGGAACACATTTATTAAGCTTTCTCATAAAAAGTGTATTAATTCATGTAGAATGGCAGAGCCTAGTATCCCTACACACAATTTCCCATGTGGTCTTCAAATCTCCACATCTGTACACATAAAAATGCCGCAATAACCACAAGTAGCATTGCTGTTTTATTCTTCCATGATCAGACTATGCCTTAGGAAACACAACAGGTTGTAGTAATGCTCTAACTAGAACGTGTTAAAGCACCATTCTTTGTTATTCACAAATAACTTTTACTATTAATGGTGAAGCTTTAGGACTTCATTCAGTCCTAAACTAAAGAGGAAGATGGGCAGAGGAATGGAGGTCTGTGGCTTGCATTATACATGTAGGGAGAATAAATAAGTACAACAGCTTCTTCTAGCCTTAAAACACATGAGAGGAAATATAGGTATGTTTTGTTTTGTTTTGTTTGTTTTGTTTTGTTTTTGCTTCTGCTCTTCAAGCTTAACAGAGAGCAAAAAAATAGCTTGCCCTTTCTAGTATGTAGTAGGAGTGAAATGATTTTTGCCAATCCTGTTGTTTCTGTGATGATGCATCTGGACCTTCTCAGGTCCTGCAGGAGAGGTGTGATTGCTCCCGCTAGCTCTCAGAAACCTCTCTATATTTCTGATAAGGGAGAGTTTAATGGAAGAAGGTCAGTAATGCTGGCATGCAGCCTTGGGAGTACTTGAATGCACATTCCCGTGAAAGCAGAGACACATATGAATCCCCTGTAGTCCTGAAGACAAGGGACAGACAAAGCCCAGAGCCTGTTTCGGGGAGGTTGCAAGGCAGTGACTGAGTGAGGATGATGCTTTTCACGGGAACATAACACCATCTACCAGTTGTCAAGGAAAAGCAATGGTCGGAGGCCTGCTGCTTGTGTTTACATGACTGCATACCAGCTGTACAGTAATATTGTAATAAAAGCTGTTTGGGCAATCATTGTTATGCTGGTGCTGTTTAGCAGCTTGCTTCCAATATTGCATTACAAAAATTACATATTTCATATAATCAGGTCTGTCTCTTACTTAATCATCCTACTCCACGTATAAATCTTTAAAATGGACAGGTCTATAAATCACATGCATTTTTCATTTACCGTTTATTCTAAGCCAGGCAGTTTCTTATTTAAATTGCCATATGAATAAATCTAATAATCCTTATTCACTTACATCATCTCAAACTTTAAATCTAGTTCTGACTGAGGTCATAAGTGAAATCAGTATTAAGGGCAAAACTAGCAGCTGTAACAACTATAATAGCTCACCAAATTATATTAACGGGCTGAAATAACATTAAAAATGAGGAAGAATTGAATTACATTATTAAAGCATGCTATGCTGAATCAGGCAAACATTTGGCCTAACCAGAGATCCTGAATGTGCATGTACTGAGTTTATCATCACACTAGTCCATATGCCCTAGATAAATGAGGAATAAAGACACTTTCCCAAATGTGGCTATTTATAATCTGCATTTGTATATGGTATTATACAGATTTTTGAAACAACTGTCCTGACAGCTAAAGCCAGAAATACTCTTCTTCTTCTGGAATGGACTGTTTTGCTGATCTTATATAGGATATGATTCTGATCCTTTTATTCAGCAATATAGGAGCTCTCATTGAAGAGCTATCAAAATTATTCTTTCAATTTCTGGAAAAAAAAAAAAATCACATTTTACTATAAAAAAAAGGGGGGGGGGGACTGACTCAAGCAATCCATCTGTCATATAAACAACTTATGAAAAATTTATACAAAAATTCATACACAGAGGAAAGTATTTCTTTAGTAGTGCAGGAAAGAGTTACATGTCTCAGAGAAGGACTGGAAAACATTCAGCATTGCTCCGAAGTGGTGATGAGCTTCCCAGGCCCTGCTTGTAGCACTCACCTAGGTGTCACAACACATGCCTCTGCGTGGAGCTTCCTGCAGCAGGTTCTGCAGGGAAGTGTCTTTCTGGAGCTCTGTCAGAAAAAAGCTTTAATTCACATTCTCACTACTATTTCTAAGAGTAATAGGGCTTTCAGCTGCTGTTCTTTATTGTTTGGATGGCTGCAGCCTATAAACTGGAGTTATATCATTTATTACATCTACTTATTTCCAGCACTGGTGGAAAGAGTGTAAGGAGCATAGGGTCTTCCATTGCCAAAAGCTGTGTCTGGGCCATCATGTTTATCAGGTGCCCATGGCTCTATTTCCTATAAATTTATCAAATTCCCTTTTCAACCCATTTCCACTTTACATTTCCACAATGTTTTCCCATACTGTTTGGGGCTGTCTGATAATTTTGTCCCTTATATCATATGATCTGAGTTATGACAAAGAGTAAAAATACATTCCTTATTTGCTTTTGCTGTGGTGGTCATACAGCTACAGAGCTCTCAGCCCAAGCCTTCAGACACCTGCCCTGCTGAAGTCAGGTGTAGGAGGGACATAAGTATTGGGGATATACACAAACCTGAGGGATATACACAAACTTGAGCTATTCAGTAGTAAATACCGCTGGGTTTTATGTGCCTTTATTTGGTCAGGTTACACTTCACTACTAACAGGAGAGCTGACTACGAGGCACCTGGAAGGGTTCCTCCAACAGTTGTTACTGTTGTAGATTTCCCCAGTTTGTGCACTGCTTTAGGACAAAGCCAGCTCAGTTTGCCTTCAAGCATCCTTTTGCTGCAGTAATGGCTTTTCTAGGATTAGGCTAACTTGCAAGAGCAACCAAGAACTGCTGCAAATAGTCTTTTTTATTTTTTTTTTCCTCACTACAATTCAGAAAAGAAAAAAAAATCAGCTGTAATTATTTTTCAGTATTTATGGAATGAATCAGTATAATAAAATTCCATGGTCAGTGCACAGTAATTGCCAGGGTGCTGTGGGGGGTAAGGGGGTGGGATGGGCAGGACCCCATGGGCAGGATCTGTCCCATCGCCAGCCAGGGGAGGGCAGTGAGGGGAGCAGCCCCAGCCTGGGGCATCCATCAGTCACCCCCCTGGGGACGGTGGGGGTGGCAGATGAGGCTGGTCATGGCACTCAGCATCAGCACAGCGATGCAGGGAACTCCTGAAACACGTCAGAACCTGAACTGAGTTCAAACCACAAATGCTGGCAGTGCTGACCACTGTGGGCCATGATACCTTGAAATCTATCTTGTAAAATAATTAATGTTTAGAAATGCAGGACTTTATGCTATTGCCCAGTCCAATATCTTTACTGGGAGATGGGCCGTCTGCCAGCTGTTAGTGATGGTGACTGAAGGTGCAATTATTGCAGTATGAGTCAACGAAGTTTTGCATCTAGCAAAGGCATGATGACATCTTCCAGCAGGCAGAAAATTATAACGGTGAGGCATATTAAAATATTTGATAACCCTATGGCTTAACACAGCATTGAATACTTGCCATAATTTTGTTCTTTTTTTTAGCCATATCATTATCATGATGTTCTGTTATGTTTTAATTGTATTTCTGCAGATTGGACGTGAAGGACCTGCTGATGCTTCATGCTGAATCCCTGTGGGGAGCACGGGTTCCTTCTAGATTTTAAACTTACCTGATGAGCAGAACCACATCTGTGTGCACAGACAAGATACAGCAAACATCTGCTGCTCTCCACCAGAAGGGACAGTGCCGGCTTCATAAGCAATTCATGACAACCTCGAGGAAAATCATATTAGGCCTTTGCGCTTTCATTATCCCTCCTATGGCATTAATATTTTCTGTGACTTTGGGAAGACTAACAGCTGTCAAAAATAAATCAGGGACACCAGAGTTGCTGTCTTTCACTGCAAGGGGTCTCCAAGTGATTATCTAACAGAGTCCTCACGATTCCCCCCATTCCTGGCCTGTTCCTTCAGCCAGCACAGCCAGTCCTCACACCCAGAAATGCTGCTCTTTGGGTGCCGGATCCTCTTTCCCTCAGCAGGCAAGCTTTAACATGGTGCCCCTATGCCAATCTTGTGTGGCCCTTTAAGGATGGAGGGAACTTTTGTGGACAAGGTTCAGTGATAATTTATTTTTTAATGAGAAGAAATGGGAAGTTGGGGAGTAAGGCATGGGAGAAGCAGCAGAGCAGCTGGGAATTCCTATGGAAAAAAAAAAAAAAAAAAAAAAAGGAATCCCTTTTTTCATCCATCTCTGCTAGTGAGGAACGTGGTGGGAGCCCCACGGGCAGAGCGGGTTAACAGCTACTTTCCTTTCAGCTGCCACAGGAAAAAAAATAACTCAGGGGATGCCGGGAATTGCAGTCCTCGATTACACCAGTCTCCAGCAAAGAATCCTGGCAGAAATCCCTGCTGGAAAGGGCACTGTGTTTATAGGGAGCTTTCTCTGCACACAAGGGTGTTTTAAGGCAGTCTGAAGAGCTAGCTTCTGCCCCAAACTCTGAGAAACCTCCACTCTTCTGTCTGGTGCTGTAAAACCCAGAGCTGCTCCCTGCCCATGTCCCCCAGGGAAGCTCCCTCTCTGTCTCCTCTCTTACTCGCTCTGCCTGTAATCTCGGGAGCAGGACCAGCTCCAGCCTGGGGATTTTGCCTTTGCCCCCCTCCAGCCAGCTGGTCTGCACTGCCAGCCACCCCAAATCCGCAGAGTGGGATCAGAAGATGTGGAGAAGTATTCCTTTCTTCCAACAAAGGGAACACATATTTTTATTTATTTTACTAAAAGAGGAGTGTGGGTGGGTGTGGTTAAATTACCTTTAAGTTAACGGCTGGCTTGGTTAATATATCCACCCTGAACTTCAGACCTTCTTCCCCGTTAGAAAGAGGTTTAACCTTCTGTCTCTTGGAGAGCACCTTAATGACCAGCACACAGGCACAAATAGACGACACCCTGATGGGGATCCAGCCGCTCTCCCCTGGCAGTGAGCAGGGAGGCGGGAGCCTTGTGCTCCAGGTGCTGGCATTACCTGTGGTTCATTCATTGCTGCACGGCGGCATGGCTTCAAAGGCTGAGCAAACCACCAGCGCAGCCAGCAGCCAGGTACTTTCCTGGCTATAAAAGAGAGGAATTTGAACCCTGTGGGACAAGAAGGGAAATCGTCAGCCTCGTTAGGCTGTGTGCAAAAGAGGGATGGTGGCTCCTGCTTTAGCTCACCTGGTTATATGTCTGTGTATGGGGAGCAGGTGAGACAGAATCATAGAACTGCTCGGGTTGGAAGGGACCTTAATGATCATCTAAGTCCCACTCCCCTGTCATTTGTCCACCAGGACAAAGCTGGGGATATTCCAGCTGCCCAGCTGCCCGCAAGCTGGAGCAGGGCACCAGACCCATCCTCTGCTGGGCATGGAATGGGTCAGATTCATCCCCAGCCTAACTCCACCAAGCAGACAAGTAGCAATGAGTTAATGCATTGCACTTCATGTCAAAATGATGCACATTTGCACTCAAAGGTGAGAGGGATCTGGGGCATCATTCATGTTTCTCCCAGCACAGTAATTTGTATTCAGCACAAACAGGGAAATGATGCACTGTGCTGTATAATATCTTCTATGTCTTAGTGTCAGTGATTAACTTTCTATAAGCTCTGACAAGCCTCTACATTAATAGGAACAAATGAAATCACAGAGCAGTTGAGCCCAATTAATTACAGGACCATGTGGTACCATTTCAGAATGAAATATGTCTGTTGTTCCTTCTTTCTTTCTTTTTTTTTTTTTTTTTTTTTTTTTACGAATAGATAAATAAACTCATGTCAATGCAATGCCTTAAGCGTCTGTCAGTAAACAAAGCAGCATTGGTAGGCAGGCTTACAGGAGATCTATGAATGTAATTTCTGAGCTATTTTCTTGCATTAAATGGGATGCTCTAGACTACAGTTCCTCTCAAATAAAACACTGCAGGCCCTAGAGTGGAAGAAGCTATTAATATTTTTTTGAATTAGTGTACTGTAATCATGCTCTGTGCCTTTAAAACAGCATCTAGCAGTACCTGCCAGTCTTTGCTGCCAAGAGATAAAGAACAGCGAGCATACTGTGCTGTATGAACTGACAACAACAAAAAAAGGGAAATTAACAGTTGAAGTGAAAAGTCTTGGTTCTGTCAGGCTTAAAAATGCCTCTGCTTTACATCCTGCCTGCTTCTGCACTCAAATTCTGAACATACTTTTGGGAGCTGTATAAATAAATAACGTTCTTATTTGATGATAGCTTTCCAGAAAGACTCATTTGCAAAGTGGAGAAGTGTCTTCGTGAAGATAAGTCATAATCTCCCCTTCCACAATCGCTGTCATGTGTATAATCTATAGCACAAACTCCTTGAGAGAGGGATTAGGTTTTGAATTTAGGTCACTACAGCGGCTAGCCCCAAAAAGGTCTGATTCCTAATTCTACGATCCTCTGATTCCTGAGCTGTGCTGACTGTGGCACTTCATCATCAGTGCTGCTAAACGAAACTGTAATGCCAATCTATACAATCCATAATGCACAATTGGCCAGCATTATTAGGTGTTTACTAGTGGGTTGTTATTGTTGTTCAAATAGATAACATTATTCTAAGTATCAGCAGAAGCTTGGTGAAGTAATCAACATTATTTTTACTGGTAAGTAGATGAAGAAGGAACAGGGCTGAAAAAGATGAATTTTGTAAGGGCAGGGATAAACGTGAGTGAGAACACTAAAATTAAATGAAGCACTGCATCTAGCATGAAAGCTAGCACATCAGTTTTGCAAAAAAAAAAAAAAAGTGGGTTGAAACAGTCATACGTTTTTCAAATGGAAGAGCTAATGACATTCTTTCACTGTATACATCCTTTTTTTTTTTTTTTTACCTGAAATTCTGCATTCTTTACAATTAGAAGATTTTTTCAACAAAAATTAAGTCATCAGAGCCCATATTTGTCTGTTGAGACCTTGAACATGATGCACACAATGGTTTGGGTCACAGGCTTCACAGCTTACTTCTCCTTCTTTCTTGCCTTTCTGACAATCATTTTCTTCTCCTGCATCCTTGGTTTCACTTCTTTTACAAGTAGGATTCAAATAAAAGTCTTTTCAAAACTGCATCATCCTTTGGCTGCCTTCACTTCTGCATGGAAGGAAATCTTTCAGCAAGGTGTCTTCTCTCCACTCTACCGCCTCCTGGGATAATTTTGGCCAGGTCTGCACAACACCTTTCATGGGTCTTTAGCACTGTAGGATTGCTTTTTGTATTTGTAATCTTCTTATTTTGACCCCAAACATTTTGTAGATATAATCATTTGTGTGTGTGTGTAAAGCTGTTCGTTGAATCCTGAACTGATGCATTCACAAGCAAAAAATAAATAAATAAATAAATAAATAAATAAATAAATAAATAAATAAGGCAGCACATGCTTTTTATTGGTATCAGTTACACTAGCAAATCTCTTTTAATGGGGATGAGGTGTAGCATTCACCTAATTCTCTCTTAATGCTCTCTTTGTCTCTTCCTTCCTCTCCTCATGTCCTACCTATCCTCAAGCAACATTTTGCACTTGGATCAGCCACCCCTTCATTAAGCTAATTCCTTCTTTGCTTTCAAAACTGTCTTCAAATGTCTTCCTTCCATTTAGACTTCAATTGGTATGCCCTTTGGCACTATCTGCAACCACCTTGATCTTTTCGTTCTTATCCTCTATATTTGGATTAAATTATCTTCTTCTTGGGGCAGGGATCTTGCTTCCTACACCCTTAAAAATGAATGTTTTCATGTCCCATGCTGCAGAACTAGCAGAATAAAAGCCAAGAAGAAAATGTTTTCAAATTCTGTTCTGAAATTTCAGCTGTAATTTTGCTGTTGGATAGGCAATCTGATACCGCCATTTAAAATCTATCACTGTAATCTCCAGATGTAACCCCCCCAACCCTCTCACCCCGAGCTCAGCAATTAGAACACAGGAGGAGATTGCTTTCCATAAATGTGTTATGATTTGCAAAGATCTAGATACAGGAATGAACAGCTAATTCACACACATTACCATTTAACAGCCAAGTCTACCGAACACACCCCTGACTTGAAAGGAATCTAAGAATAGGAGGCATGTCAATTACTGTAATCCTTAAATTATGCATACCTTTCTAAGTCTTCTATCAGTGTCTTAGGTGTTTCTTCATAGGTGGTTTCTGCACTTCCTCCACAAAGCAAAATAAAGCATTGTTTTGGTCCAATAAATGTTGTGCCAGAGGGGCTGCTATTTGTTACTAGGAATTAATTAATTTAGAGGATCAGCCCTTGTCATGCAGATCTAAAAGGAATTTTGGTCCATCAAAACCTTGTATCTTGCCTCCAGAAGTGATCAGCATGTAGAGGAAAATGCTCTGCTTCTTTTCCCCAGAAGGGATTCAATTATTCAAAAGACAGTGATGTAGAAGACAAGCAGAGGAAAACTTTCTCCTTCAGTAACTGAAAGAAAACCTTTCATATCTGACTGTATCAGAAAGATGCAGATAGAAGATGAATTTTTTTTCAAGTTAAGAACCTTAAAACCAGTGCATCTGTTACCTGCAAAGATTATAATCACTGTATAAATATATCACTATGAGATGAAGGGAAAAAAAAAAAAAAGAATATATTATCTTTTAATGGCTTGTATAAGAAAAGGCAGGGGTAGCTTGCTTGCATGACAAAGATGGTAGAGCCTCAGGGCACGTGTTTTGAAGAGACTGCTCATTCTCAAAGTTAAGCAGGTATACAGATGATTCTTAATGCAAAGCCTGAATATACAAACTGGATTTGAAGGAAAATGGAATAGCGCTCCTGGAACAGGTTTGTCATCAATATTTCTGTTGCTAACGTCATAAACACTTTATTTCACCTGCAGCCTTATGACCTGAATAGAAACCTGTCATGGTCAAATGCTCTTTAGAGCCTGATAATTAAGACAGTTAAAGCACAAGAACAGCACTGCCAACGTCATGCCCAGCCACCTCGGGCTCTCTAGCACCAAGTATCTCCTTAAAACTATTCCAAGGGGACTGGTTTTAAACTAAAAGAGGGGAGATTTAGATGAGATGCTAGGAGGAAATTCTTCACTCAGAGAGTGGTGAGGCACTGGCACAGGTTGCCCAGAGAAGCTGTGGATGCTCCATCCCTGGAGGTGTTCAAGGCCAGGTTAGATGAGGCCCTGGGCAACCTGATCTGGTGGGAGGTGTTCCTGCCATGGAAGGGGGTTGGAGTTAGATGGTCTTTAAGGCCCCTTCCAACCCAAGCCATTCTATGAGTCTATGAAATCTCCAAATTCCATTTTATTGTCTAGAATCTATTGTTTTGTTTTATTTTCTGCACAAATTTTGGACATGTTTTTGAGAGAAATTAGGAGTCTGATTGCAATTAGCTTGCTTGTGTATACTAATCAAGCCATTGCAAATGCTTAACACCTCTTTTTGGAACATTTATGCATCATGTGGCTCTCCATGTGCAGGTATAAGAGAGAGAGGCATCATCAAAAAGTAAAAAAGAAAAATAATTAAAAAAAATAAAATAAAAAGCCAAGGCATCAACAGAACAGGAGACCAAATCTCATGGTAACTGATTGACTCAAAGTCTGCCTAGACAGTCTGCTGTAAGACTGCTGCCAGATAAGACTATCAATTAAATATTAGTCTAGCAATGATTTTTGGAATATGATCTTCAAAAAGCTGGACTTGAATGATAAATTTGTGTTATAGAATCTCTGGACAGATGGATTGTATGTGGCACCACTGAATCAGTGCTATTTGAATGCATCCTGAGGCATCCAGTTCCCCTGGCAGGCACTAAAAGACTGCAATTTTTTTTTATTTTTTTTTTTGAGATGTACTCCTAGTAAGTTATCCCATAATCAGTCATCAAGAAATCAAGAAGTACATAACATGCAATTAGCAGTTCAACACGTAGGATGTCATATTCCATTGTTATGGGAATTATTCTCTATTGTTTTTGGCACTGAGATGGTACCCTCAAACTGTTTGATGAGATAAACATCCTAACAAAGCTCCAGCTTGAGACAAGTCTTGGGGCACCTTGCTTTTTGCTTTGGCGTTCCGCTATAACATTTCATTAGGTGGAAAACTGCTTATAAGAACCTGTAAAATAAATAAATAAATAAAAAACAAAACAAACCCTCTCACTCATGTGAGAGGGCTCCAAGCTCTAATTAGAGCTTGGTGAATAATGAATAATTTATCCAAGATCTTTTACCTCCTTTGTTTGCAAATTGTTCACAATGAGATGACAGTTTTCTTGAAACTATTTCTTACTAGAAATTGGTCTTTGGGCATCATTCATTTTCACTTCTCTCCAGATTCTACCGTACTCTTCCCTACCTTTCATTCCTTCATTTTTTCTCTCTGGACTCATGATCTGTATGTGCCACATGTGATCTGTATGTGCCACATGTGATCTATATGCACCACTAACCACTTTTGTACCCGCTACATATCTCTGAATTGTGTTCAGGCTCTGCTCTTGCTGTTCTTTGCCCATAAACCTGTGGAGTCATGCAGACCCATGCAAAATGAATGTAGAAGGCTCTTGGCTCACAAGGGGAATGTTTCATGCTTCTTTTGTGCACAGTTTGTGCACTTATAAATATTTACAGAGGTGCAAGGTAAAAGAAAAACAATTCCTTGTGGTTCATCTTATTCTTTCACATTCAGCTGCTAAAGGTACTGTAACGATTTTGCTAAAGGTTCTATATTTTTGTTATATTTTTTTCCTCTCACCATATAATTCTTTCCTACTCCCCTAACTTTTGTTTTTAGCAGAGCTATCATTTCTGTAAAGCAACATATTTGCCTGCAAAGGAATAGCACCAACAGCTTGGCAATAGCAGTAGGTCATTTGTATTTCTTTCAGATGCAGAAATATCATTAAATTATGATTTTGTGGTGGTTAGAGGTTCAACAGCTTATAGCTTCTCAGCCATTTCACCTTCCTGAGACCTATTCAGGGGCTGTAATCCTCATGCCTGATGGACCAGTGCACAGAAATTCCAGGTCCAAGGGCAGTGCTGGATGTTGAACTTGGATCTCCTGTTTTTTTATCACTCAGCATCAGCCCTGCCCAACCCGCCTTGATCACAGAGACTGAAAGCCTCTCAGGTAGGCTCTATAATTGCAAGCTTTGTTTTTCTCTTCTAACCTGGAATAAGCTGCTTAATTGCAGGTTCAGACACTGCAGCATGCCGGAGCTGCCAACGTGATCACGTATACATGGTGGGGAAACGGGCATGCTTCTGACAAGAGGAGAAAAGAAAGGTGTGTGAAAAACAACTTGCATTTTCTTAGTATCAGCATGGCTCCGAGAACTGACTGCCCCTTGCTTTTAGGGCTGCTGGGGATCTTGCTATGGATCCTGCAATCTTTTGTAACTTTTGCTAGAAATACCTGGAAAACACTGTTGAACATGAAAGACCAGGCAGCGAAACATGACATTTCCTTCTCTAGGGCAGTGGTTTCTTCAAGTAACAGATGACTGAAATCAAGAAACGAAGTCAGAAAGAAACAGCATGGCTAAAATGGCTTAAAAAGAGAGAAAAGAGGCAGATGTTAGATTAATCTCAAAGTATTGTTTATATTTCATAGAAGAGCAGAGTTTTATTAGCAACAATGTCATTCCAGGAAGGTTTAGTAAGGATGCAGAAACAACAGAGCTGATCCAGTGCCACAGCAGGCTCCATGCTGGACTTACCTCTCATTTCAAATGGCCTAGAAAAAACAAACAATTTCTATTTATTTATTTATATCAGAACTATCATTTCTACCACTATTGCAGGCAAAAACTGAAGTATTGCTTAACTCTAAAAAGGTAGTAGCAAAATAGAAGTGACAGCCTTGGCTCTTGTAAAACCTTGAACTGTCTCACCTGTAGCAGTGCTGCTAATACGACGTTGAACCCTGTGAACAATTGCTGGCTCCTTCTGTGTACAGTACCGAGAGGTTTTGTTCTTCCAGCTGGTGGCTTTCTTTAGATTGTTTCACAAGTGCAACTGAGGTGTGCAAAGCAAAACCCAGAAAAATCTGTCTGCTCCAAAAATAGGTATCTCGAATGCTGGCATCCATATTGCCATACAGCAGGTGGGGAAACCCTAGGAGAGGCGACTTGTGAAAACAAACAAACAAACAAAAAACATTTGTTCCATTTTTTGTTCCTTTATTACAACCCCTTCTGGAAAAAAAAAAAAAAAAAAGAAAAAAAAAAAAGTTTCCTTGCCTTCTACATCAGTAGTCCATCACACTTGTGCTTGTTGCCATCTCACTTCCAGGAATTTGCCTAAACCACATTAAAAGTTATCGCTGTACTAATTTCTCCCCTCCAAAAATCAAGGTTGTTTAAAATAGTTGTTCGTGAATTGTTGCATCTTTTAGTGGCTGGTGTCACTGGAGTGCACGTAAGGTTTTAATCGAGCATTAAAATACAGCTACGTGCTCCAGAGCACGTAAAACCATCACCTTATTATCTTGGGGTCTAGCTCTGGAGACAGAAATAAACCTGAAACACTTGGGTGAAGTACAGGTATGCAAAGCTTTGTTTCCTGTATGGCAGAGGAAACAAAACCACTGAAGCCTCCTACTTCTTCCAGCTCCATTGACTGTGGGTTGTGCTGCATACCTAGCTTCACCCAAAGCTGGTTTGTCTGCTTTTTGGAGGCAGATGAGAATTGCTCAAAGGCACAGGTTTCTTGGCAAAGCTGCCAGCTATTTCTTTTTGATCACAAATGAGAAGTGCAGGGTAATATCCAGCACCTGAGTCCACCTGTTCTCGTGCTGCCGACTTAATGTGCCTTGAGGTGACAAAACACCCTACCAGGGGAAAAAAGGCTTATGGGGGCCATAAGTCCTGCCCCCGGTCCCATTGCAGACCCCTTGTAGCCAGAGGATGACTCCCCCATGCTGCTGCAGTTTACTCTCATGAAACCAGGGATTCATGGGGCAGCGGAGAACCGGACAGCCGAAACTGGGCATTTACTTAAAATGCTGAGATTGCCACGAGAGGCTGGAGTGTTTGCAGAAATATGGGTCTCTATTGGGGATGCACGCCCCAGCTGTGCAGCTGGGGTGATGCGATGGGCATGTGCTCTGCAGGGGACACACCTGCAGGTGGCTGGCTGGTCTCTAGGCAGTGAAACCAGAGCATGACGTCCACACTGCATTTTTGGTACCACTGACTCAGTGGCATCTGGTCTGAACCTTGTGAACCCCACAAAACCAGCACCCCAGCCTGTCCCACAGTCACCTCTGGTCCCTCCCTGCCTGGGGCTGGAGGATAGGGGAGCAGGAGGAGAGGGCAGGGAAGAGAGCAAAGGGAATCCAGATGTGGCATTAGCTGCCCAGCTCAGATTTAACAGGGCATTCTGGCGGAGAGGAGCATCCTGGTGACTCAATGTCTGGATTTCTGCAAAGCCTTGGCCCCCATCTGATGTCGTTCACCTCTGTGGGTCCTCTGGGGGACACCTTCCCACCCAGTATGGGCACTAATGTTAAAAGGATGGTCTCTGTGGTTAATGGCTGGTCTGCCATGCTGAACAAGGGCAGGAACCCAGTTTAAACCTGCTGTTTGCCCTCCTCTCTTCACTGAGCACCTCAGGAACCTCCACATTTGGTACTCAGGTTCGTGAGAGAGGCAGCTCCATAGATCCAGTTTGCTGTATGGTGTCAGAGGCACTCACAGCACTCTAACCTAGTGGTAATAAATGAACAATAATCTGGCATTGCTTTAAAATGTGCAGCAGCAATAAACATTTATTTAGTTACAGACAAAATTTATGACAGCAGCTCCATTCATGCCGGGGTTATAATAAAGTGGCCTGTGAAGACGTAGGCATGGCATGGGATGATTCCCACATTGCTTCACACAGGCAGGCTTTAAAAAATATCTTGGACCAGACCCTTTACTTCTTTGCACCAGGTGTCATTGGTTCTGCCAGGGGGAAAGTTGATCCAATTGGGTTGGATTGATCACCTCTGCGGCGTAGGAGATTGCTTTGCAAGGCAAGATGCAGCAGAGCTCTGAACTCCTGTAGCACTGCCCTGACTTTGTTCTGCATCCACTTGTGTCTTGTCATGTTGTCATTTCAAGAGCCACCAGTTAATGAGGTCGTTACCCACCAATCCCCTATTTCTCTTAACTATAAGTGGGTATTTGTGTCTACCTTGCAAAAAGAAGAAGTTTTGGGCACCCCTGAAAATAATGTCCTTTCTCCAAAATTGGTTTCTGGTCTTTTAATGGTGAGTGTGTCCTTTCTGCACGTTCTCTCTGCCATCACCTTCTCAAAGCAGACAAGCTCAGATATTTGGGAAGTAACACAGACCACTACTGGAAACAGTGCTTTGAAAAATTGCAGTAGACACAGATCAGTAACGAGCTGTATACCCTTTCCTCTGCAAATTATCTATTTAAGGCCAACATGAGGGGAAACTTGTCTTAAAATCAGAATTTCTTAGGTATTTCTTCCAGTGGCTTGGGAGTGCCATTGCAGCTGGTAGGAGTCAGCGGGCTACCTGATAGCCACAAAGTCTCAGAGGACCCCAATCAGTGGGATCTTTGCTGCCTATCTCAGTGCTATGAGAAGATTTTTGTTTGCTATAACATGGCAAATTACTCAAGCACAAGCTAACTTAAAGCATGTGGGTGTTCGCAGTGATGGGCAGCTCTTCAGCAGGCTCCAAAGCCCCTACTGGAGATGGAAAATGCTGCTGTGAAAACTGAGCATTTTCTTCGCAGGACAAAACTTTAATCAATGTTTAGTTATAAAGGCTTACACTTCAGATAGTTTGTGGGTAAGATAGCACTGTGTGTACAACTTTGACAGCAGAGATTTAAGAAGTGAATGCATGGAGGGAACACATCCTACTGCACAAGGCCAGCCACGTCTGACATTAATAACGCATTTTGGGGACCTTCTGCTTAGCTGAAACATAAGAGAAAATTGCTTCAGGAAACTGAACTATGCAGAAATGCATAGCAAGCACTTATGGTGGCCTCAGTCACATGAAATGCAATGAAAACACAAAACGGGTCCATATGGTTTGTATAAGTGTATGTGTGTGCTCTGTGCAGTGAACATGGTGAGCGAGCCCCTGGCCAGGTGGGTGGCTGAGGGTGCATGTGGATGTGTCCTGTTGGGGAGCTGGTAGCTGAGAATACTGGGGTTTATGTCTTGATCTTGGCTGTTGGCTTGCTGTTTGTGATCGTATACTGGTGAGCTCTTCCCAGGTACTCCAAATCATTTGGGACCCCAAATCTCTGCCAGTAGCAGAAGCTTTGGGATTGCAGATCGAGGGGATCAGACAAGAAGTGACCTGTCCCAGCACTGCCATGCAAAAGGGGCCCTGGGCACGAGGGAATGATCCTTGCAGGGCTCTCACACCTGGGCAGTGGGCAGGAGAAGGTGCATGGCCAGAGAAAACTGATATTGCTGCAGCCCAGCAGCACAATATTGCTGCAGCAGTAATCATTTGTAAGAAAGTCCCCGAATTTGTGACAGCTTTGTACAATTTTCAGAAGGAAGGCACTGAGACACAAAGAGGGAGTTCCTTACATAGTGCTTTCTAGCAAACATGCCATAGAGTCTTACATAGACCAAAGGGCACTCAGCTAATAAAAATCTAAATGTTTACACGGCTGGAAAAGCATCAGCAAGTTACTGACTTCAGTTTAGTACTGTAGGATATCCCGAGTTGGAAGGGAACCATGGGGATCATTGAGCACAGCTCCAGCTTTGTGAGATCTTTCAAATGCACGTGCAAAAACCATCTCACTGTGTATTTCACAAACAGCCTTACCTCTGCCTCCGGGGTGGAAAGCTGCCTGACACAAGACAGTGATGAGGCTTTTGAAATTTATTGTCAATTCCCAATCCAGGAGACCTTTAGGTGGATCAGATAAGGGCCTGACTGTACCCCTTAAAACCAGACGGTGCATATGCGGTCAATTATTTTCCATGAATGCAATGAGTAATAATTGAATTAAACTCCTCTCCCAGCCCATGTATCTTTTCATTTCCTCATCTAAGAGTAACAGTTTGAGAAAAATCTGGGGGGTGCAGAGATGGAGGGAAAAAATGTAACATTTTATGAAATCTGTGATAATATATTATCTGTTTCTGCTCCATAATCTACAGTTTTGCTTGTACCTTTAGGCTGTTCTGGTAGATGAGATAGGATCACCCAGCCAGGGAGCAAAGCCAGCTTTGTAATCACAGGCAAAATCAACTTAGTTGGAACTGTGTGTGCAACACACACACGTGCAAAAAAAGGACCGAGCACTGGATTAAGAAACAAAGACTATGACTCAAGTTACTGGCTTCATAAACAAAGAAATGTTAACTACATTTGGATAATAAATATATCTAATGAGATTGCAAACTAATAAAGCTGTTATGCAAACACAAAAATGAGAAAAAATTAGTTTAATTGCTCACTTAGTTATATTAATTGGTACTAGAAAACAAATACTGTTTACTGTGTTGATGTTAAATGGAAACGTCTACAACAAATTCTATTTCATCAGTGAGATTTTTCTGATGAGCCGAAACCTATGAGATTTGTAGCTTAGCATTTTTTGTATATCCATCTTTTCCTTTGAAGAAAGTGGGGTTTTGAATACAAAACAAAGGAGGATTGGATTTAGGACACTACAGTAGGTCCTGATAGGTTTGGTTGCCTTAAGGGAGGCCAGAATTACTTAAAGCACGAACTCCTACATTGAGCAGAGTGTTTAGCAGCTACAGCCAGAGGAATGCACTTTATAAACATCAAGTGGTATTTATTTCTGAAACAGTTTATGTGACTATTTTTGATAGACATTGTTCTTGGTACATGGGGATTGGAGAAAACACATGCTTAATTTATTTTGCATGGTAGTGTAATAGATGAACAGGGAAATAAAGACATTTCTATACGGAAGGGAAATGCACCTCAACTCAGAACTACACAAAACCCTGTAAGCGAATTTTTAGCCTAATAAAAGCTACGCGATGAATGTATGGAATTCAGAGAATGTATTTATCTTGGAAGCTCTTGGGATCTTGCGTTTCTCTGGAAAGCATATAGCATACTTCTTTTTCAGTGCTACAGGATAGGACAGGTACCCAGAAGTATTTATGAAATAGAGGTGAGAGGACCTGGAGGCACTTAAGATTACAGTTTCTTATAAAGAATATAGAAAAAAAAAAAAAAAAAAAAAAAAAAAAAAAAAAAAAGAGGGAAATACTGTGATATATTTGAATACTAATAACTACTAAAAAAAACAATTTTATGGCAAATAATTCAGAATACACTACGTAGCACAATATAAAAATTTTGTCTTAAGTTGTGTTGTTTCCCTTAGGGAGTTGAGGAAAAGAAGCAAGGATAGAAAAGTGGCCAAATTGTAAATACACCACCCTCCAGAGAAAACAAGGTGATATTCAGCTCTTGCAAGTTTATTAACCAGTGGTTTTATCGGCTGCCCTCTAGTGAGGCCATGCAGTGGCACACCCCCTTGCCCTCTGCAGCAGGCAGGACATTGGGTTTGACCTCCTTGTCTTGGTCTGCGGTATTGAAATGTGCACCTTTGCTCCCACGTGAAGGCGATTGGGCACTGCATGAATTTGGGGGCAGAAAAAGGAAGGGGAGAGAGAGAAACCCCCTGGAAATTTCTCATCATTGTCAGGATGGCAGTTAAAGGGTAAATTCTGAATTAAAAACTCAGGCTGCAGCACGTAGTAGGTTCTCACAGTTATTTTACATCCTAGAAACCAAGGGTAGAATATTGTTCTTTGTGGCTCATGAGAGAAATCCTCGTAGCCATGTGTTGGTGCCTGGTTTGGGAGTCCTTTTGCCAGGACCTGGAGCAGGTCAGAGCCACACCAGCTGAGGAGCAGCTCTGCCAGCTCAGAGGGGCCAAAATGACGTTTTTTACCACCGGACAAGGTGCTGGCCTGTTTGGTTTAGTTCAGGTTTGCCTTTGGAAAGAAAGAGAGAATTTTATCACTTTGGACCACATGAAAGGAGCTTGATAACTCTGGGAAAGGAGACAAAGGCTCTTTCTTCTGCATTGCTTTCGGTCCCTGTGACCCACATTTTCCTATAAGAACCTAATTTCCCAGCACCTACCTTACATGAAGAGACCTTTCCTGTACCCGCATAAAGGAGGCACATCCTTTTCTCTTTTTTTTTTCTGCCTTTTCCCCCTCTCCACTCCTTGCTTAAGCTGTACTCACAGGGAAGGGTTTGAGCATCAGTGAAGGCTGTGTGCAAAGCACTCATCCTACAGAATGGGTCTGCATTAGCCTGGGCATGTGGTCTGTATTAGTGCTGAGAAGGATGGGTCGAAACTCTATGATCAAACACTTGTATAGCGCCATTTGCTCACCACCTTTAGCAATGGATGTGCCATAAGAAAATAATATTTCACAGCACTCCCAATTGTGCTTGCAATAATCACGGTTTGGCACATCTCCTCTACCACAGCAGGCAAAACGCAATTAAATGGTGTCAGATGTGAGGGAAAAATAATGAAATTTTTCTTCCATAAATCATAAAACCCTAAGTCTTTGCAATCTTGCATTGGTCTTGTAATCCAAGCCCCTGCTTACATTACTTTATCTTTATGAAGGTGATAAAGAAAACATAACACAGTGCACTTGATTATAATTTTATGAGCATCAAAAAATGCAAACTTGCAAAGCTTATGTTCATGCTTATGTGTCCACATATTTAAGTGCCAGCAGATGTTCAATGATCAATAAAACTCAATTTATATACATTATTCCGCAGTGTCCTTGATCATAAACACAGACTGGGAATGTCTAAATTCACTCTGAGTAAGAATGATGATAATCAGCTCCAAAGTTACCATACAGGCTGCTATTGTGGTAAGTTTCGTTTCAGCTCTAGAAATACAACAGCTATTGATTTTCATCAAGATTGCTGGGACAGAACCCGTGTAGGTAAGAGTCTAAACCACAGATTTATGGGAAGAAAAAGTGGCTAAACTCAACTTAAATGCTGTCAGTCATGGCTGAGTGAAAAGGATCTTGTTTATTATGGGGACTTAGCAGTCCCCAGTGGCTACAGGCTCGTAACAAGGTGTCCCTGAATGGTGGTGTTTGCACTGGCAATGACAAACAAACATGCCTTCAGCAGGGAGCGATCTCTCATTTGCACAGATATTACAATAAGGCAGGTTCACAGACAAGCTTCATTTCAGGAAGGATACTCAAAGATCACTATATAAAAGCAAGAAGTGGAAATTTGTGGGAGTTTGTAATGCTGTGTGTGAGCTAAAGTCCACCTGCACCAAGTATGCGTGGAAGAATAAACTCTTCTGAAGGGGTCTCTTGGACCCCTTGTGATAGTAGATGGGTTAACAACATTTAAGAAATGGAGTAAAAAGGGCCACTTTTTACTCTTTGCACGTTAGATAAGATGAAACATTTAAACAAAAGAAGGAAAGTGAGAAGAGTGATATATCGCCTTGGTTTTTCCTGTCCTTCCATAGCATTTTGTCCACAGAGATACCAAACCCGGCAGAATTAGTCAACAGTGAAACGAGACCAGCCCATTTCCCTTCTGCTGTGGAGTTACTGTGCCACTGCAACTGGAATTTCTGGCTTCCTGAGCGCTGCACTTTTCCCCTTGCCTTGGATAAGAAAGCCGTGTTTGATCACTCAGGGGTTTCAGCTCCCAGACTCTTGCTCCAGACCATGCCACGCCACCGGTGTGGGTGCTGCTGCCCATCCCCTTCCAGCAAGGGCATTATACAACCCCTTCCCCTGCGTCAGCCTGGGATTTGCAATCAGGAGGAACAGGTTTGGCCTGCCGCTTTCCTACTGCAAGCTCCTATAAGAACAATTGTGCACAGTTGCAACCCCCAGGTCATTTTTCAAACCTACTTCTTACCGTAAACTCATTTTTTTTTAAATACAGTCTCAAATTATTCTATGTTTTTCTGAAACTCTTCCTTTTCATGGGTAGCTGTAGTTTAAATAAATAAATAAAAATACAGCCTGCAGGATTATCCTATAAATCTTTGCAACTGCCTTATGTCTGGTGGGGCATCTAATCTGATAATTATTTTGCTTCATTACTTACAACTCTTTTTCTAGATACAACAGGGCTCACGTTATTTTTGGTTAAGACTAAATCTGTGAGAGCACAGCCATTAAACTTCCAGTTGTAAATGTTCTTAGTATGAGTTTCCTCTGAAACTTGACAAATTGTGGAGCTCAGAGATGCTTTTGTTCTCACTGGAGATGTTTATTTTCTTCTTCTGAAAGGGAGTATGTTGTAATTTTTGGTTAAAGCATTCATGTACGGGCAATGTCCATATCAAGTTCTACATAACATCTGTCAACAAATGCTTTAATGGTGGCGAAAAGGATTTTCTGCCAACACATTTTTTTCCAGCTTATCCAGGTACAACTGCTCTTTCGCTCCAGAAGTGACCGAGGTGCAGAATCCATCAAGTCCGTGGGCATTTTTTGTTAGCTCTGAGTGAGGGTCTTACTAATTCTGCAAACTGAGACAGCATTGCTGCTGTGTGTGTTTCTTTTTTATCATTTAATGACGTATTGCTCAGATATTTCTGCCTAACCCACCTGTAATGGATATTTTTTTCTCAAGAGGCTGTGGTACAATTTTTCTATATAATTCTCCTGCCAGACGGCCTCCTGAGAGCTCACGCATGCTAGCACATTGATCAGGGTTTTGTAAAATGAAAGCCACGTCCTTTCCTAACAGCACTGGCACCTATTCATGGTGGAGCAGCCTGCAAGCATGTCGTGCCGCCCTCCAGCCCATGACCTTGCTTCACAGATCTGCACAATGGAAAGGGAACTTAGCCTCTGGAAGGGAGACCTGGAGTGAAAAGCCAGCTTTCTCTGCAGAGCAGGTCCTGCTGCTGGTCCAGCACATGGCATTCCTCCTGAGCCAGCACCCCCAGATGTGAATCTCAGTGCCCCACGTATAACTGCTGAAAGTCTCCTTATGGCATGCTGCTGTTTACTGAACTGCTCCAACCACCGCGTGTGTGTTTGTGTGTGTTACTGGTACTGTAATATGTGTGCATAAATAGGAAAAACTGGAGAGAGCCTTTCCACAAGATGTTTGTTAAGACAAAAAGATACAACTTTGAGACAATTTATTCTTATTTGAGAATTCTTATTAAAACATACTTAGTTTTGCACTTGGCAGTAGTTGGTCATGGTTAGCCTCAAAAATTGTATATCTCATCTTTTCACAGGCATAGCCTGCACTTATTAAACTGAGCAGAAGTTACGTAAGTAAATCACAATAAGGACACAACCAACAAAGACAGGACAGTGTGCCCACTAATGAAATATGATTTCCATTTTAATAACCATTTCTAGGTGCGCTGAGATGCATCTGGAAGCTGTAGTTACGATGTCAAGACTTCGCTGTGTTTGTGGAAGGTGTGCTTCTCTGAAAGTTTGACCAAACCCACGGTGCTTTTCTACAGATCTGTATGCATTAGCACACTTGAAACATGTTTTCATTGAGCAGCATCCCCAGAGGAGTGGGTTGGAGCTGGGGGCTCCTCTTGGTGCCCCTCAGCCTCATGTGTGTGTGGCCGCGGGCACCACATGCCTCCTTGGGCTCTGTGGGGCCTTCTAGTGTAAATAATTGCAGATAGTTGATAAACGGGCGCTTTGTATTGTGTGGGTGGCAGGGCTTTGTTAGCATTTCCTTTGATCGTTTCGTAAGGAAACTGCTGGTATTTACCTAGGAGGTAGTCTCTGTAATATGTTCATTTACTAAGTCTGAACATAAATATTCAGCCTGTAATGCCTCTAAACTACGGACACGCCGAATGCTTATTGTGGCTGGAAGAAGTCACACTGTGGAGGGATGTGCCATCTGCAAGTCATTTTCTAAAAGACTCCAAAGGGTAAGGGACTCTCATTTGAAAATGCTTTTATTTGAGAAATCAGTGTGTCCTTTTGATCCTGAGTTGCCTTGGGCAGAAACATCTGAGCTTCCCTTTTGGAAAAACGCTTCTCCTCCTCCTTTTACACAGCTGTCTCACGTTTTGATGGGGTTATCCATTCTCTGCTCTGGCAAAACTTCTAGGGATAAGGGGAAGAAACAGTGTAAAGCTCAAAGGGAAAAAGAAGACAGAGGTCTTCCTTTTCTGAGCCGTTTACAGTAGAGTCCATAAATCCTCCCAGCTTCCCAGGGCAGGGGTGTTTTGAGCTCACACAGGCATTGAACACAACCCCTCAAGCTGTGCATGGCATGGGGCAGTGATGACCTGACCTCACTGTCCATGCCTCTCATCACTGAAATCCCTCACCCCTACCTTCTGCTGGTTCCACACAGCCAGCTCTCTCAGCCTCTGGGTCAGCACCAGTCATGCATGCAGACCCACTGCTCTCTGAGCCTCTAGACAAAGCCAACAGAAAGTTAAGATTTCAGCCCAGCACCTTCTCCCAGGCAATTGTCTTTGTGCACACAAAAATCCTCTATCAGACCCCAAGCAGCTCCATGTGATAAAGGATTGCATCCTGCTTCTTTAAATTGTCCAAATTCCTCCAAAATTGTCCAAGCCTCCTATGGAAAACCGCAAGCAGGTGACCTCACTGCTCTTACACATCTAAATCACCTTATCATGGTGCTGCAATGTCACAGGACCCGCTCTGCAACTCACCCAGCCCTTTGCTGCACCAGTTTAGCTCACAAAACCAGCAGACAATTACACATGGTTTCCTGATGCCTCTGGTTTCCCCTGGGTTTGTGTGTTGGGCAGGCTTATGGAGGGCTCTGGTGGGAGCTGGGGCACGGGGTAAGCTGGATGGAAACTGGAGTCATGGCAGAAGTGAGAGGGGGGAAGAGGACCTCCCTGGTTTGGCACCAGCATGAGTCTCTTCAATGAGAAGTACCCAAATGACAGTGTGCATCTAAATAAAGCACTTATAAACAATGGTCTCAGTAGTCTTTCTGTTCCCTGTACAGACTGCCCCAGCCATCTGGGAGGCAGCTTAGAAATTGTGTAGTATAAAAGCTCCCACCATCAAAGGTAGAGACACCCTGGTATCCCTCAGGGTACCAAATTTTACTGATATTTCACATTTACCTACACAGTCCTATACATTTTCTGGTCACATCTCTTCATCCGGAAATCGAATAGTTTCTTACAGAGGTGCTCTGCTCAGGACTGAGCTTCAGTGTGGTAGAAACACCTTCAACATTCAGAGGGAGGTTTAACTTTTGGACTTTCCTCATCCCTCGAAAGAAGGGGGATAAAGACCTATCGTCTGCACAAGCCAAATCAAAATTTTAAAAGACTTAATCTAGCTGAAAGTTTTCATTTTTTTGAGGTTAATGCTGCTGCCAACAGCATGTTGTCCTGAGAGCTGAACAAACGGTGCGTGCTTCTCAGTTTCCAGGATCTTTATTTCCAGTATTGCACCACACAAGATCCACAGGTAGGATCACAGCTTGCAGCCTGCCAGTATTATGTGTTATTCTCTATAGCCTTCAGACAGCATTCAGAATTTTTAGCAAACTGCCTTAGAAAGATAAAAGTCTGCAAAACCACACCTCTACATAGCAGATCCTGCATTTATTTCCCCCACTAGAGCCTGAAAATAAAATGAAAGCACTACTGATTGTGGCAGAAAGTAGAGACTCTACCCATGCTGCTCAAAGACTCCAAACCATGGAGGATTTATTTAGAAAACAGATTTCAAGTTGTTCTGGACTCACCCACCCTCCAATAGCTTCACCTCGGGACATCAGATGGCTTCATTTCCTGGCATGGGGATTAGCTGGCTGACTCTCTCAGCAAGAACATTTGATCTGAAATCCCAAACATCCTGATTCAGAGCAGAAAACACTCCTCAGCATGCAGGCATTCTGCAAAAGGGAGGGATTAGCAATATGGTCCCCTCCATGTCGACTGCCGTCGTGCTGATCACTGAGCCCTGGTGTGCCAGAGCAGCTTCTGGAGCAAAAGGAGCTGGGAACATGGATGGGCTTGCTGAGAGCTCACTGCTTGACTTGTAGAAATGCTTTACTGTGGGCTCCTGAGACCTGCCTGGGGGACAGACACCTCCTTGGCATCCAAATCCTACTAAGGGATCAGGTGGGGCTCTCTCATGAGCACCCAGCAACACAATTTGCACCAAGATATTTAGCTCTTAAAATTTTATTTCAAAATATATAATAAGTGAAAAATGTATCTATTTACTGCTCCGTCAGTAGCCCACCTTACTGTCAGAAAGGTGAGGGATTTGCAAGGTTTATTCTCAATGCTGCCATGGATCCATTTCCATGAAGACAAGCTCCCAGTAAGACCTCATCCAAAACACCACTCTAATTTAAGGTTTCTGTTTAAATCACAGTTTCCAGAGCTTTTCTCTTGGAAGTTTGGGGATTGGCATGAAGTCATGGATGGCATTTCATTTCCAGAAGACATCACATTGCTAGTTACCATGCGCATGTCCTGGGATGCCATTCCTTCTGGGAAGTGCTGCGTATATTATTATTATTATTATTATTATTATTATTATTATTATTATTATTATTATTATTGTTATTATTATTAAACTCTGGTACTTCTGTAGCAGCCAAAGCTGAGTAATGGGGAATCTTGGTAGTTGCACTGGGGGCTGATGGCCCAGCTTGTGCAGGCAGGCTGCCTCACGTGTGTTCCCTCACTGACAAGTAGCTGGGTGCTTTCTGCCTGCCTTGGTTACTTTGCATCATGCTTTCTGAGCCTTATTTTCCACTAATGCAGCCTCCAAATCTCCTGCTTCCTGCTGGGGCCAGTTTAGAGGATGTGTTTGGGAATACCCAAGCAAACACCCACAATGATATCCAGGCAAACACCCCTGGAGCTGTGCTTCAGTCTGAAAACCTGGACAAGCCAGTGCTGCCGTACTCAGCCAGCACTTCATCAGCATGAGGGACAAATCAATTCCCCCTAATCTCACCTGTTTGCTTTATACACTTCAGCATCAGCTGTGGCTTTTAACAGCTGATACTCAGCACTACAGAGGGTATCAGTTATACACATACTCTAAAGTTCACCAAATCCTACTGTAAACTGGCATAGTACCAGCTTTCAATGAAGCCTGTGCATGCCATGGCAGTCAAGCAGCTGATGAAGCTGGTGACAAAGTGCTTTGTCCAGCTCCCTGGTAGTTTTGGAGGTTCTGCCATCCAGCTTCCCAAAATGACAAATAAGCAAGACAAAATGTGTCCCCTCTTGGATACCTGGTGGTATCCACCACGTGGCACATCCCAGCACAACTATTTGTGAAGCTACGTGGTGACCTGGATCGGGGAATGGATCTGCATTAAAAATAATGCAGCAAAAGAAAAGGTTACTTTTAGCCTCTCATGAGAGGTTGTGGTGCCAAGGGGAGGATGTGGCTCAAGGCCAGCAGGCAGGGAGAGGCAGGAGCTGATGAAGGCAAAGAAGGCCAGCAGGCACACCGAGAGGTGCATCACCCATTGCTCCCTGGGGCTCCACTGCTCCCATGGCAGTCGTGGTGACTCTGTCAGACAGCTGCAATGGTCTGATGAGTCCCTAATAGCTGTGTATGCAAACAGAATAAAGAAAACAACCCCTGCCAGGAGCACGCCTTTTCTTCCATTGCAGATTGTGAAACGCGAAGCGCTAACAGCTGATGGGACCCCACACTCACACACTTCTGAGCGTGTGAGTGACAGATAACCTCTAGGTCTGCAAGAATGGTCCTGGTTCTTCCTCCACAGCGATGCAAATCAGGATCTGGACAATGACTTACCTCCGTATGAGTCTGCAGTGGGAAGCAAGACAGATCCATCATCTGGAGAGCTGGTAGAGGATCCTTACGTCTAATTATGCCGATGCATTAGTGTGAGCTGCTTTGCAAGAGTTCAGAGATAGCTGGCTGCAAACATCCTTCCCCTTTACCCTTTGAACACACTATTAATGAAGTGATTTTCATCTGATGTATCTAACAGGCAGGTATTTCCTTCCTGCCCTTCCCCTTGCTCTCTTGGAATGACTACACAGCTTCTTTTTGGCATATGTACTTTATGTACTGTGTTCAAAGAACGATATAAGAGCAACAGCATGACAGGCAACCCATAAAACATAAAAGGGCTGCTCGTATCACCCTGCGTGTCAGGCTAATGTTACCCTGCAGCCATATGCAACCATTATAATGTAACAATCATTAAAAACTGCTATAAAATGCTCTGTAAAGAACAGTCTTGCCTTGGCTTAGAAAACCTAAGGGATCTTCTCTCTTCTGCCTGCTATGGCGTTGCTGGTATACTTATCCTCAGAAAATGAGCCGCTGCCTTCTCAAAGTAGCAGGAAAAACTCTAACTTTTTTTTCTGTCATACCAAAGCTAAATGGGGCTCAATGGCTTTTCTTCAAAACTGTTAGGGAAATGAAAGAGTCTGCAGGTATTAAAAAGTGAGCTTGTTCCAGGAGACACAGACCTAAACGGAGCCTCGAAAAATAATAATGAAAACAGTGCTACTTTGTATGGCAGGGGGAAATGCATGTGGTCACTTAACTAATAGGTAGAATTTATTATGGCAGCTATTACAAAACCAGATGTTGGAACACACAGTTTTCATATTGGTGTAAAATATTTGCATTTTGTTACAATGTACTTGTATACAGCATCAGTAAGTCAGACCTTTCCAAATAAGCACAGAATCACCAAAACTACAGCTTGTAGGGACCTACGAAAATCACAGTTCTTCCCCCTGTCCTCAGACAGCATCTTCTGTACCCATACCTGAGTGGTTGGTCTAAGTGAGACTCACAGGCTTCCAGTGATAAAGTTCAATACTTACCTACTGTTAAAGTTAGAAAAGATTTTTTCCAATGTCTAGCTTATTTCTCTTTTCATTTTAAGTCCATTGTTCCTTGTTCTGTCCTCTACGGACATGGGAAACAGACTGTCCCATTCCTTTTTGTAGTCTTCTGTAAAATGCTAAAAGACTGTTCTCTCATTCCTTGGTTTTCTTTTCTCTAGATTAAACATCCCCAATTTTAAAACCTCTAAACCAAACCCTTTCCAATTAGTCCATGCCTTTCTTGAAGCACATTTCATAAAACGGGGCGCAGGCCTCCAGCTGAGGTTTTATTAATGCTGAGTAGAGTGGAAGATTACTTCAAATGTCCTACAGATAGTAATTCTCTTTATCCATCCCACTGTGATATTTGCCTTTTACATAACAGGGTGACCTTGGTGACTCCTATTAAACCTGAGATCTGCAACAAGCCCCTCATCCTTTTCTGCAGAACTCTTGCCTATCCAGTTACTCCTTATCCTTTTTTTGTGTGCTGTTAATCACTCTCGCCTAACTGAAACTTCTCCATCTTATTGAGCTGCATCTTATTTCTAGGTAATTTCTTCAGTTTGTTACAATTGTTTTGAATTCTTTGCTTTCTGTCCAACCCTCCAGGTTTGCATCTGTAATACTAACACATGTACAGTTTTCTATCTTACAAATAAAAATGCCGAGAAGTCCTCTAAGACAGACCCTTTGGAGATTTATATTTCCAGAGTCGTTTTTTGTCCACTTTTGTCCCCATTCTTTGATAAGTTCATTTCATTACATTTACTTAGCTTGCCTATTTAGATAGTGTCAAAAGTTTTCCTCAAGTCACGACATATGGCAGCTATTCAAGTCTCCCTGTTCAAAGGGCCTACTACCTAACAAGAAATTAAATTGGTTTGGTGCAATTTGTCCTTAGCAAATCAGTGGCATCTATTTATCCCACTGTTTCATACCAGGTGCTTACAAATAGTTCCAAGATTTTTCTGGGAATTGAAGCCAGGCTGACCTGATTACTGCTTTTAGCCTCCTTTTTAGATATGCCTTTCCCTTGGTGGTGCTTGGAGTGAAAGTGGAGGTAGCTATTTAATGTCAGAGACTGTCCCTGTCACGCAGGGCAAATTATGTCATCCTCTTCCAGTGCCACGTCACATGAATATTTTCATTCTCCTGTGATCAGATTACACTGCACAGGTACTGAAGAACTGGGACCAGGATATATTTTTGCAGCTTCAGTTCCGCTCTTGGCCACACCTTTGTATGTATTTAGACCTTCGGCATAGCTTAATTGAAGTAACACTTGCATTGGACTCTGCTGAGAGCATTTTATTTTGGAGTACTAGAGATAATAGAGAACAGTATACCATGAACCACAGCCGAACTTGAAGTAGGCTGTGTTTGGGAAACTTATCAATGCTTTTTATTTTTTTCTGCTTCTTCTTTGAAAGTCACATAGACATCAGCAGTATCTCCATTCAGTAAGGTTATTTCTTTGGCACAGAACCCTGACTCTTCTAAAATCAACATGGAAATTAGGTGGAAATAAGGTTTCTCTTCTGGTTTCATTCTCCCATTGATGGTTTCAGTATCTGATATCCCCATGTTATGAAAACACACTAAATGAAATGTCCTTTTGCCTAAGCAGTTTGCAGGAAACAACAGATTAAGTGGTAATTCATGTGATACACCACAGGTAAAGCCCCAGTGCAAACAAAGCTTACAGGAGTTTCACCTTTGGCATGGAAAGAGTCCTAGTGTCACCCTTGGCAGATTTATTTAAATATCGATTACAAAATGAAAATATTGGGTTGAACCACTCTTCACCAGCTGCCTGTAGTGCAAAGGCAGATGTGCGCTCCACCCCTCGAAAACGGTCTCGACACTTCCTCCTTCCCAGGGAGTGGTGCTTGGCAAGAATCCGGATATCAGCAACTTCCCCCTGAAAATTATTGATTGCACAGCTCTAGCAATTGATAGATCCTCCGTTGTTTGATCCAGACTCTATCTTTGTTTAGAGGCCAAAAGGAAGATTAGGAAACATTCTTGCCTTGGTTAAGGAAAACTGACAACACTTATATGGCGGGAAACATAATAGCCAAAAGAATGTGTGAGGCATCTGGCTTTCATATTCTACAATTTGATTAAGCAGATGACTATTTTTCTTTTTTTGATGGGAAAAACAAAACAAAACAAAACAAAACAACCAAAAAAAAAAAAAAAAAAAAAAAACACAAGCAACTGTCTTTACCAAAAACAAAGTATAAGATATATTAACTAAGCAACATAACCTGGCATAGCACATTTACAAGAACAAGTCTTCCTGCCCCAAAACAGCTCTATTGCCCCATTCCCATTTTGCCCTCAGTTTTCTAAGCTGAGGACAAGGTTCTCTGCTTTTTTGATGACGGCAGAGGTAGGGGGCTCTCAGGGACCTTATATAAAAGGAATTTTAAAGCTTCTGATTTGCTTTTTGTTCTTTCTTATGTTCTCATCTAATTTGGGAAAGTAATTATGGATGGGGGGACACCAGCAGCTGCACTGGGGATGTGTCAGCTCTGCAGCCTGGTGTTTCCAAGCATCATGTGCATGATCCCAGCCATGGAGTACATTAACAAGCTAGCCTAGTTCACTGTACTGTGCTGGTTTTAGGGGTCTGGCCTGACATTTTGAGAATACAATCCCTTTTCTGATTTTGCATTGTTTTGTTAATGTCTGCAAAGCAGAAACTCAGGTTTTTGAGCAGGCAGTATCTTATCTTTTGTATACAATAGCTAAATAAGATCACAACAAGACTACTGACTTTAGGAGAGTCTTCCTTTTGGTGCTCTCATAATTTCCCATGGCTGTGTTGCACACAAATGAATAATGATGATGTGGATAATCATTTGGCTACTCAGAGGTAGTGCTAAAGTGGCAAACAGAAACTCAGTTTATAAGTCCAGATGTTGATGGGATATGATAATTTTTCCCCCACCGTTTTCTTTCTCTGCCATCTATATGGAGAGCTGCAATTTCTTTAAAGTTTGTTCTTGATGTCCTTCTTGCACTCATAATTATTTAGTCTTTTATTAAAAAATAATGCATTTAACGTAGGTGAAGTACTTGCCAGTGCTCAGCCTCTGTTAATGTGATGTCATACAAATTTGTAGACATGTTCAGAGACAGCAGAACAGAGATGGCTCCTGGACAAGTCTGGAGAGTATTCTTTCAGTGCCTCACTCAGGATACAGTGTAGACAGGAAACATGAGATCCTTGAAATGTAGCAGTATTCACTGCTGAAACTTCTATTTTTTCCATCCAATTTTGATTCCTCTGTTTTGATGTTATCCATAGAAAAGAGAAATCATCTTGATAGTTTGGGCAGCCTTGCCTGTGGCTAGACATTCATGCAACAGGTTATAATTTATCCAAGTATCAGTAGTATAGGCTCTGAATGCCTCTTCATACCGTCTAAAAGAAAAGTAAGTAACTTGCATAGGCATAAGCTAGCTTTATCTATAAGCTAGGAAAAGAATGCTTTTAATGATGCAGTCATCAGTGGCTCCTCAGCATGCCCATCTGACACACTTTATCTAACAGCAGCTCTCACTCACTTGAATTTCACAGTCATGAGAAGGGGTTCCTGCCTCTAGCCAGGCTAAGAGCAGAATTTATTCTGGGGACTCTGTACTAATCAAAATCAGATGTAAGACAAAATAATAATAATAATAATAATAATAATAAATAAAATAGACCATTGTAGCTCAGGACTGGTTAACAATGGGTCAGCACAGGGTTGTAAGCAGGCTTTTTCTCCAGCTAATGTTTGGGAGGGACCTCAAGAAAGAACAAGGACAACTACGTACTGAAATCTCTTCACCTGTGGTAGCCAGTGAAGATTCTGAATTTGTCCAATAATGTTTTGGAGAAGTAACAGAGAAGCAGATCTCAGGCTGGAGTAATGGCCCATTTCCTAGGAAGTGACAGAGTAGAGGAATGTTTTTAAGGAATGTGAACACACGCATAAACTGCCAGTGAGGGTAGACAGTCTGCTAGCCATGACAAGAGTCACTCCACCCCTCCTTTTCCGAGATGCTCATGGTCAAGGTCCAGCCTGCAGACCTCACTCTTTGGTTTCCTTAGCCATGCAGTGATGTTATGACTCAGATAAAAACAGGGTGATGGGGTGGCAGGGTGTTTTTAGAAAACAAAATCCAAAACCAAGGGGGAAGATAGGAGCTGGAAAACACAGCAAAGCTAAGAGCTTGAACATTTCTACTTATCTTGCACCCTGTCTCGTCTGGCAAATCTTGGCCACGACCTCACATTCCACTAATTCCTTCCTCCTGTAGCCACTTTCCCCTTCAGCCATGGAGAGATTTCAGACGACCTTAGCTCCCATGCAGACTATTAATAGAGAAGGTATCAACCACCGCAGTGAAGTGATAACGATAGCTGGTGTCATCACTGGCCTCTTTCAAAGAAGGACATGCGGCAGTCCTGGAGACAACCTCCCAAGACAAAGTTCCAGGTAGCAAATTCTTAACACAACAACTGCTATGAAGTGACATTAGGAGAGGATTTAGGGGCTCCACAGTATTATTCTTCTTTTCTGAAGACAAGGGTTGGTTTAGTGAGATGTGAACCTTGGGAATGGTGGCTCCTGCTATATCATGGTGGATATGTATGAGGGAAGAAATCACCATGTTCTTTGTCTAGATGATAATTTTCGAATTAAGACCCATGTTGTTTGGTCTGGACAAACTGTATTTAGAATGGGTATAGGCAAGAAAATTGATTTGAAGCAAACTTTCTTGCTCTGTGTTTCTTTGTCAACAACTGTCATTTAAGAGTATTCACCGAGGGCAAGTCTCTGCCAGGGAAGGACGGCTGGGCTAAGCGACGGCTCTGAGCTGGCATAACAAGTCTCATGATCCAGGAGCACCTGAAGAGCATAATAAAGGCTATCTGTCACGGTGGGACATAGACTTTACACAGCATTAAAGGTCCTCAGCCTTTGCTACTGTGTGCAGTTTGACAAATGATGCAAAGATAAAAATAACTGATTAAAAAAAAAAAAAAATCAAGGAAAGTGTTACTAGGATACCAATCATTCAGTGGAGGGCAAATCAGAACTCAGTGAGTCTGTTGGTAATGATAATTATAGTGTTGTGTCAGTACATGAAGCAGAATACCAGTAATTCTTCCATTTGTCGGGGGAAGCCTGGCTGGGATGGCAGGCTCCCAAGGAAAATTTGTTTTACGTTAGTTTGCTTTATTGTAGTATTTTTGATGCTCTATGTGTTCCAAATAAGATCCTTTTCCAGCACTAGTAGCTCAGCAGAGTCAGACCAGTACTTAGGGACATAGCTTAGTGGGTGATACTGGTGGCTGGGGGATGGTTGGACCAGATGATCTTGGAGGTCTTTTCCAACCTTAATGATTCTATGACTCTGTGAAATAGCACCTTGGAATGGGGCAGTCTGGTTTCACCTGCACGTGGTGCCTGCACACAACATGGCCCCCGGCCTGGCTGCATGACAGGACCAGAGAGGTGAACACAGGCAGGGACTAAGGCATGCGGCCTGCTCACGGCAAAGCTCATCTAGCCTGAAAAATCTCTGACAAGAGGAGGATTCCACCGCCTTCATAATGCATTTGTTAAAATGGCTTCATAGCTAGGGTTTTGTCCTCACTACTAGATCCAAATCTATGTTGCAGATGATGAAATGCGTTTCATTTCATCACACTAACTACAAGCTGGCCACCACCTCCTCCAGAACTGATTTACTGGAAGTCTGCTGTGGTGCCCCTCATTGTTCCCTCTCTAGAAGATGCCAGATTGGTCTCTGCACCTTTCTTCATACTAAGTATGACTGGAGCTGGAAACAGGACTTCTGCTGAAAATTCCTAACCCTTACATCTTAAAGTATTCTAGCTCTGAATACATTTCCAAAGTAAGTTATTTATTTATTTATTTATTTGTTTGTTTGTTTATTTGGTAACAGCTCCAAATTATTAATTCAAACAGTTTGAAGTCTACCTTAATTTCATTTATTTATGTATTTATTTATTTATTTTTACTTTTTAGTATATGTCCATTTGATTTCTCCTTCCCACATGAAATGCTTTAGATCTGTTTTAATTAAATGCAGTCTCCTTTGTTTCGTTTGGAGTGAAGACCATTTTGAACCCAGATCCTGTTTTCTGAGGTGCCTGGAAGTTCTCTCCTCCCTATTACCCATGGTCACCCACAAATTTTCTAGCTGTATTCTCTTACATCATCCATATCCTAACTGTACATTCAATGCAGAAACCAGATACACAAGATCTTCCAATGAGATCCCACTTCAAATAAATTCTTTTTGTGTCATAACCCAGGTGTCTGACACTTTTTGTGTGAGTTTTTTCAAAGAGAGCAATTTTTCTTGCACTTATGAGCTAAATTTTCTGTTGTCTCCAGTTTCTTTCTAAGAGTGCCAAAAAGCATCATGCCAGAACCCTTGCTAAAATAAAGATGCAGCCTACTGAGTGCTTCGTTTTTGTTCTCGGGCTGAGTTACCTGAGAAAAGAACGATATCACTCTGACTCGGTGTGATTTGATTTTACGTTTTAGTATATCTTTATCCTCCAAGTGCTCATAAGTGTACTGTACACTACGTTTCTTTGTGGGTGGCAAAGGTAGGTTGACTGTACTATAATTCCTGTTCAATGTTTTACAGACAGGTATTGTATTTACTCTTTTCTTGTCCCTGGGGACCACCTGGTACATACTCCAAAGCAACTGCTAATGGCTTGGACGTTACTTTGGCTAGTAAGTACTTCCTGGCAAAGGTTGATCAGGCCCTGAACATAACTAATTTAGAAAAGTATTTCTGACTGTTGTCTCTCTCTTCTGGCCTTTGCCCATATTCTTTTGCTTAAACTATTTTAACTAGGTTATGGTCACAACTAACTGCTTTAGTGAAGACTGAAACAACAAAGGGATTTCATATTTTTCCTCTTCTACCCTCCTATTTTCTCCCTCTCTGTTACATAGCAGTACTTCTTTTGTCATCCTATGTTCTGGCAACATTTTCTGGTTGCCTTTTATGCCTTCTGTGATTTGTATGCCCAAACGTTTTGCTCTATGCTTCCGCATTACACAGTCAGCCAGAGCGAGGTGTCCTGGTTTCCAGGTTTTCTGTGAGGCTTTGATTTCCACGTGCCTAAAGAACTCCATGGAGGACCACATCAATCTGTAATTGTGCTTTTAGTTTCCTTTATACCCAAGCAGTTTGTTGTAGAACCTTTAAGATGTATTTTTTCAGTACCTGCCAGTGGTCCCCTACTCTTTTATCCTTTCAATTATCTTCTCAAGAGGCCTCCACATCCGCTTATGAATTTTCAGAAACCTGCTTTTTTTTTTTTTGTAGTTCATCCTTAATAGTGAGGTTTTTCTTAAAATAATGGTTTGTCATTTCATACTTGCTTCCACCCATGCTACCTTCCACCTCTGGATTCTCAAGAAACTCCTCATTACTAGCTGGATCAAATCCAGTTTAGCCGTGCCCCCAAATTTCATCCCTTCCCCTCTCTGCTTCTAAGAAAAACTGCCACCAGTGCATTCCAAGATCCCAATGACCATCTGTGTCCTCCTCTGTAGCTTTTCAATAGATATTATACTTTTTAAAGTGCCTTGTGGCACTGAGGCCAAGATTTTTTAACATCTCAGAGAGTTGCTCAAGCAAAAAGAGCCTCAAGTATTTCTTCTTCCTCATGGTTTAGTTTTCTCCAGAAGATCTCCACCAAGACATCCATCTTGTTCTTTCTTCATTTTCACCCAAAAGCAGTCAAGAAGCCAGCTTCTTAGCTTTCCCTGAAGTGAAAAACAAGTTATACGTGTCCAAAGGCAGGGCAGCCTTCACTTTGTCCTTTCTATCCTTTTTGAAAAAACTGTATGAGTGTCCACATGCCAGGTCTCTGATTTGTTCCATTGGGCTTTCATAGTGCCTATTATGTCATGGTTTTGTCTGCATATGAAGACCAAGTTTTTTTGTTTATTCGACATATTCCTGACACTCACAGATAGCCATTTTGGATATTCAATTGTTTGCCCTATTACTCTCTCTGGTTCTCGTGCTTTTCTCTAGCAGTTTCTCTCTGGAGATTGTTAACAATGTAATAATTACTGCCAAACAAGCACTGCATACTTGCTTGTATAGTAGTGGCTTTGTGATGCAGATACTGGTCAGCTACAAACTTGACTGAGACTTCAGAATTACTGTAATTCCCATTTATCCCTGGACAGACTCCAGATGGTAACAGCTTTCAGTCTCTGCCAACTTGGGTTGGAGCAGTTTGCCTGTGTGTGATTTTGCATGTCTGTCAGCCAAATCAGAGATCCAGGGCAAAAATCTAGTGCTGAGAGGGTTTTCTGATACTCATGGGAGCTGTCTTGGTCAGGAAAACAACTAGTTTATAACAAATTGGAAAAAAAAAAAAAAGAGAGAAAAAAAAGGGGGGGGGGGGAGGGAGATACAAATAATATGGTTAACATTTTAGACAAAAATACAGCTGTAATTAAATGCAAATTACTAATATAAACCAGAAACATTTTTTATTTTTTTTTTCTGTGTTTAAGTGCTTCCTGACAATCTTAGCAGAGACTAAAGGTGAGCTGGAATTGCTCATACAAAACACGAGAAGGGACTGCAGCCTCTCCTAACATGTGATGTGTTTGTCAATGAAGTGTCACGTTGTTGGTTTTTACAGAGCAGGCAACGTGCAACCTAGGTGGTAAATTACAGCTGGGAAAGCAGCCTCTGAGATCTCTCACCTCTCTGAGGTATAAGTCCTTGATCAGAGAACACACCAAAAGCACTGAAAAAATGAAGACCTATTGCAAGCACTAAGGCTATTACAGATCCTTCAGAGCCCTGCCCCTGTAAATATTTACATACATACATATATAGCATTCCTTTAAATATCCTAAGCATACTTTTGTTATTATTGAATTCAGCATAATTAATATTGATTAATATTGAGTGAGTACAAATTCAGGTTCATTTAAATATAAGCATTTAAATGGCAGTCTGTTTAGTACTGTAAGCGGGGAGATGATAAAGCTCATCAGAAATATTGCCATTTGTTTCAAATGACAAATAGGCAGAAGAAACTGAAAACTGTATTTGTGGTCTCTGTGTTACCTTCTCACTGGGCTTTACATGTGCACCAACTTGTCGTTTCCTGATTAGAGGCACGTATGTGTCTTTTCAAATAAAGACAGATTTGTGCTCATCTACTGCTTTAAAGATGCTTTTCTTCTCTGAGGAGGTGGGTAGCAGCCCATAATGGACTGGACAGCTGCAATATTCTGAGCTGTATGTTCAGAAGACAAATGGGTAAGAAGCTGCATTTGTTTTCATTTAGCACAGTAGGTCAGTCATAATCACACACAGAATAACATTATGAACTATGACCAGCAATAATCCAAATGTACCAAGTGCAAGGGAGAAGGCAGTGTAAGCACACCCTGTTCATCAAATCCCTTCCACTAAACTCCCCTCCTCAAAAATCTCAAGTCAGTGCAAAATCCTTGCAAAAAGCTTGGGATATGCTGCACCAAAGCACAGCAGTGACCACGAGTTTTTTACTGAGACCTGCCCTAAACCTTTTGATATGTACATCCAGAACCATTTGCTCCTGAACCCCATTTTATCTCAACTGTTGGGTCAAAGCACAGGGACTAGTTTTTAACATACTTATGGCAAGGCCAAAATCGTAAAATACATCATATCCAAACCTTGAACTGCACCTGGAAAGAAGTGTGAAATGAGCACTGTTTACGGAGTGGCATGTTCTTTGTACATGCAAGTACTGAGTGCTAAAAATTAATAGTTTAGGCTTTCAAGGGACAGAAGCCCTCCCAGCTAGCTGGTCTACCCCCAGAGATCAGGCAGCTCAGGAAAGGGTGCAAGGTATGTGCCTTTGGTGAATGCACAGAATGCACCTCCTCCTCCCCCCGTTCCCCCCTAACATTTTATTCAAGCTAAAGTCTAATTACAACCAAGAACTGAGTGTGCTTTTTGCTGCTATGACAATTGATAAAGGCATTTCATGGACACCAATTGTGTGTGGTAGTTCTGCACTAAGCTCCCCAGCTACCGAAGGAGAGGAGAGGGACAACATGAGCTCTGTTTTATTATTGCACAGTACAGATAATGACACACTAACCATATCAAAAGGAGCTTTGTAATTATTGGCTCAGGAGTTCTTGTGGTTATTTTACATTTAACCCGCATACCAATTTGGTGTATACTGGCACATGGTGGCCATATGGAGGGCAGAACGCATTGCTGCCTACCACAGGAGGACGTAATCTGGAGAACGGAGTCGTTTTCATGTGTTGAACAAAGTTCCACCCACATCATAAACCGGTCATTCTGCCACATCATAAGCTGCAGAAAAATCACATAAATCTTGGGACTTCAGTTGGAGACAGTCTTTTGCGCAGCCCCTGAATGCACTGTTGATACTTTAGAATAACAAGTTACAGATATATACGTCTTACCAATACATTTTGTCATGTAACAGTACCATATATTCTTAAAGCAGTGTTGAAAGGCACACAGACTATTTTCCTGCTATAAAAAATGTCAACAAGACAAATTATTTCTTGATGAGGATGGGCAGAGAAACCGTGGAAATTTATGCAAAATGAGAATTTGTGGTGGTAATTTGTAAATGCATCTTTTCATCCATTGGCTTTTGGGGAAAAAAAGTTGTATTATTCCATATGAGCACACAAAGAAATATTTCTGTGGACAAAACACCACCCTTGGACTGTCCACCTACATAAGTGTGTTTGTATTTATGTATGTATGTATGTGTGTGCCTCTTTGTGTGGGCTTGCTGGTTAAGGGTGCTGTGGGATTTGTATCCAGGTCCCATATGCTTACAAACGTTTTTGGAAAGCTTTATTTTATTTTATTTTATTTTATTTTATTTTATTTTATTTTATTTTATTTTATTTTATTTTATTTTATTTTATTTTATTTTATTTTATTTTATTTTATTTTATTTTATTCTTTTTGTGAATGGGGACTGGAATGAAGACAAAACCAGCAAATTGGTTTGAACCAAAATTAGCTGTCTCACTGATCAGGCACTGCATTATAGCATAAATGGCAAGGGAACAGAAACACATGGAAGAGTGGGATTTTGTTTGCATTGCCTAAACAAATATTTTTTTTAATAGTATAAAAATAGGTGGAACAGGAAGATAGGCAGGACCAATGTAGAAGAAAAGCCTGTTTGTGCCCAATTCACTGGAGAGATTGTTAAAGAACATTTTATCATAAAGAAAATATTAACCTTGGAATGACAGCAAGATCAATGCCAATTTAAGTTGCCTGTTCTTTCTACTTCTAGTCACTAAAGTTAGGCTTGTCCTAGACTTATTGTGACTAGCTGATTTTTATTTCAGAAAATGTCCTTTTCCATTCAGGAATCAATGGTTCTTTGCTAGTCCTAGCTTTGCTGCTTGCTCTTCTACGCTGGCCCTTGCCGAGGGCTGCTGGCAAGGACCAGAGGAGTGGGGTCCTATTGCATTCTGCTGAGAAAACTGGGAGGAAAAGCACACCACATTTGTGTGAGCTGCAAATGCAGAACCGTTCCCACTGCTGTCCTGCAACACAGGAAATCTGATTCTAGCTGGAACAAGCTGCTCGTGATTAGGACCCCTGCGTGCTTCACAATTTTGATAGGCTATTCCAAAACTTGTAAAATTAGCGGAGCACCGTGGTGGGATCTAGAGAGCAGAATTCTTCTTACAGTGCAGGACTGTAGGTAATCAGTTTCAAAAGGAGACTTTATAAAGTTTTCATCTTCCCCTTAAAGAAGTTAACAGAAATTTTACTGGGGATTTAAATGAGGGGAAAAAAAAAAAAAAAAACAAAAACAAAAAAACCCACAACCTTTGGTTGGATAGCTTGTAACTCCTTTATTTGAAAGCAGCTGCAATTTTGCTAAATGTGTTATAGACAACAAACGAAAATCTAGTGAAATTCTCCATTTAATGATAAGGAGTTTAGCTGGAGGTAATGGAAACCTTCAGACTCGTGGAATATACCTCGCTTACTTTCTGATGTATTCCTTTTTAAATACACTGTGGAATTATGGAGATTATTTAAATACATGTCATGGTGTGTTTTACCTACAGCTTTGGCAAAAACACACATTTTCCAAAAAAAGACACACTCTAATTGTGGCTTACTATGCCTAGGAAGCACTGTGCAGCAATTTCAAATGACTCTATAAATAAGTGATCACTGCATCAATTAGTATTTTTACCAGAGTTATTTACTCTCCAGCACAGATGAAACACTGTTATTTGGGAAGTTGTATGCAGAGGAACCTGTGCTATCCAGGTTTCCCCTGTATGTGAGCTTGGGATCTTCTAACAGCCTGCATTATCGAGGTCATGCGTGCATTCATAAAGGAACCAGAGCCAGAGTTATACGATCAACAGAAACACGAATATATAAACCAATCATGGCTGCATTTGTGCTATCCCACCCAAAGGCTGGATATTTTGTGTGTATGCCTACTGCATGCATGTCACAGTGCTAATGAGCCTATCTTGTCTCCTGCGAACAATCTGTGCTGGGGTTGGAATATATTTCCTGTGGTTCATCAGAAGAACTGGCAAGCAAACAAGGCTGATAGATGTAGTTCAGATTGCGAGGATTTCCTGGTAAGATTGTTTTTTCCCCGCTCAACCAATTATCAAAGTCATGGCAGATATGAATACCCACTCTCTTTTGTTTGCAGTTGCAAAAGCTTGGCATTCGCTGATGTTTCCTGATGGTGTGGAAAGCCAGGGAGCGGTGGGTTGCTGCAATGGCTTGGCCTGAAGATTCTCCCTGTGGACCTAGCAGATGGTGATTTTAATTTTGTGACCTGCAAGGTGAGAGCCACAAATCAGACCTGAGCAGAAGCGAAACGCTAAATCACTAAATCATCAGTCACGTTCTGAACCTGAAGTGTCCAAATTTCGTTTCATCTCTTCAAGGTTTGGACAGGGCAGAGATCTTTTCTCTTCCTTACAATAAGGAAATATTGGAAGCAGAAACTTTTGAACTGTATTCTTCAGAAATTCCCAGGAGGTGTATTGAGTGCACTTCCTCTTTCAAGACTGTTAGAGAAAGCCAGAGTGTTCTGGAGGAGGTACAGATGGCTTCTGAAGGCTGCCTGCACGATTCTCATTTCAGTGGAACTCCTAACCATCACATCCAGCCTGCTACCTCTGAGGCAGAAGCTGGTGTGTTAAATGTGATCGTGGAGCTGGGTACCTTCTGGAGCACCCAGGCTTCTTCCTGGGTAAATACTGATGCTGCTGAGCATACGGCACAGACACGCTGTCTCCAAGGGAGCTAGGACTGGAATAAGCAGATCTTCCCCTAGTCCTTGCTTTGATGTAGACAGTGGAAATGAAATAAATGTGGCAGAGAAATTCTGATTTTTATCAAGTAAGCGTTCACTGGTTATTTCTAAGTCAAATATCATTAAACAAAATAATTATAAATAGTAGTTACTACCTATGATTTTATTGTCTTGGCTACTTAGCAAGTAAATTTCAATTAAAACTTGTGTTTGTGCCTTTACGGGTAAACTGCCTATAAAAACCTAAAAAGTAAGAAAGAAAAAAAAAAAAAGGAAAATAGGAAAAAAGAAGAGATTTGCCAGACAAATTTACCTTTAATTTCTGATCACATCAATTGAGGCCAGCAAATATATGGTTTGCAGGAGGATGACAAAAGCTGTCACACTGCTTCCTGACTTTTTTTTTCCACTACCCCCCGCCTTCTTTGGTTATTCAATATGTAAGGAGAGTTCTCCTTCCCCAAACGATCACTGAGCTTCCATGCAAGACTAGCGTCTGTGAATGACAGCATTTTTGCCTCCTTATTAAAAAGGCCCAGAGAAAAGTGTGCATGCAGGGAGGCGACTGTAAGATTCCTTCCACTCTCAGCTAGTCTGCAGTTGCCGGTTGCTTTACTGACACTTACTCATTACGTTTTGCCACATGAATTCTTTCTCTCAGCCTTGAAGGTCATAAATTGTGATTTACAAGGCTGAAGGAGAAGTTGCAATCAAATACTGAGGCCACAGGCAGACGCCCACTGCAGAGCTGGCAGCGATGGTGTAAGACTTGATAGCTTTCACTACAGGAATGGCCCATGCAAGCCATTCTCCCACTCACTGTGAAAGCAGCTGGTTTAGTCTGAAAAGCCAGTGTGGGGCAGCTGGAAGAAATAGGTGATTCACAACCATCCCAGCCCTTTCTGCAAGAAGCATTTGACTACACCCTGAGTAGTTTTTTGCCTTTTTATTTGCCTTCTTTTCACCTCATTGCAGCCAGAAGATTGCTAAGTGTCTTTTTGGGACAGGTCTGAATTCAGTGAAACTACTCACTTAAGGAGCTGTTTGCTAGTTTGAGCAATGTGACTGACATTTGGTTTCCATTTCTAGGACACATCATTCATGAAAGTTGGGTCTTTTATGTCCATAAGCTATTGGCTGCTAAATCTCAGCCCCCCTCCCCCAGAATCTGTTTACAGGCTTCAGCCCAATCCACGTTAAAGATATTACAAACTGATGAAATCATGGCTTGTAGTGGTTGGTACAGAATTTGTTTGTTTATTTATCTCTGGCTGAGTTTCTTGTATCAGGGACTTCCACTGACCTAAGAATGAGAGGTTAAATTCCCTCAAGTCTTTGTCCCAGATACTGCCTTGTCACTTTATTTGCAATCTATAAAGGATCATGTGTGTCCCCTTGTAAATGCCATTCTAATAGTTCTCCCCTGCAACATTTTTTTTCTGAAGGACTCCAAAGTAAAGCTTGTTGGGAATTTTCCCACAATATATTTGTTTGCATCAGAAAATGCTGACTTGCTGAAACACAACTTTTTTTGTGGGAAAGTATTTGTTCCAGTAAGAAAGCTTCTCAGATTCGGAATTGAATTTCTGGAGGAAAAAAAAAAAAAAAAGTGAAAGACAAACTTTCCCATCTTTTCTTCAAAATAGATAGCTGCTCAGTGTTGAGGCACTCCCCAGGGGATACTGGCGAGGGAGGTTTGAGTCCCTCTGATTCAGTGTGTCAGCCTTTTTCTGGGCCAGCTATGCAAAGCCAAACAGCTTCAGACAGGGTAAAAGGGATGACCGACTGGATTGTGTCTTTGAAGCCTGGCTTCAGCATTTTTTCAGCAAGGTCCCAGTTTTGTTTCAATGTACAACAAAACCAAATTTTGAAATTTATATTGTTTTCCAAAATAGTAATGTTTTGCAGAGAGTCTTACACTAATCCAACACTGATTGCTTTGGAGATCCATTAGTATCTTCCTAAAAACGCCGATGTCAAGAGTTGCTCTGTTTGGGATCTATAGCTCACAAGCAGTCCTTTTGAATTTCTGTGGTTTTTAGGAGATGCCTGGGGTTTGCTTCTGCAAATTTCTTAACTATGACATGTATGAGCAGACTCACATTAGCTAATTAATAGAACCACTCATACACTTGATGCCAGCACATTATGCATTGATAAAACTTTTATTAAAATCAAGAGAAAGATTTCCAATGACTTAACTGAAAAATTTGCCATGTTATGCCCTCATATCTTGAAGTTTTGATACCGGATCTTGCTTTATCTTGTGGTGTTCAGATGCTATCAAAATCATATTTAGATCAATCACTTATCTCTATGATGACAGAAAGAGATAGGAACTTTATTTTTAGAGAGAGAGGGAGAACTCAGGAAACCTGGATTCTTTTTTCTGACCTATCACAGACATGCCTACACAATCTATCATTATTTACTTACTTTATCAAATAGTTTTATGGTTCTAAGATGCAAGGGAATTTAAGCACTAGGACACATAGCATTTTGGTAAAATACTACATTACAGTGCTCATAATCGTAATTTACTCAACAACAATTTCACAATTAGGATATTATAATGCAGTTTTAATGCACATTTATTATAATAAAGAAGTTCAGAATTATATAGATACAACACAAATCATATTTAATCAAGAGCAAACAATCCCAGATAATAACTAAGAATTACAGTGATATGCTACTGAGTTTATATGCATCATTTTTCTTTTATCAATAAGTAGCGCTACAAATTGTCATAATACAAATTGTTTACTTTTGTTCTAAAACGTTCTATAATATTGATTGATGTTTATGACCGAGCCTTTACTTATTGGCATGAATACCAAAAAAGTGCTTCTGCTAATGAGACAATTAATTTTCCATCCTGCATACCTCTGGTTTCAAATTACATTTAAATAGTAATTCTTATAATATACTAATTGTTTTAAAATGAAGTAAAAAAAAAAAAAAAAGAGCACAAATTGCTATTTCATAACTGGCAGAGAAGGACCCTTGGAAAATGGAGTCCTCTCTTCATAAAAGCAAATTGTATTATAAACCTTTCCCACCTTTTAAGTTAAAGCTGACATTCTGTGAAATATTGTTTATACTTACTTCACAAAAATGTCACAGCTTGGTTCTTTGTATTACGTGCTTTTGCCTGACTTTTGTGTTAACCACCTTCCTGAATCTTCCTGGTTGGAAGGATGCAGCCAAAGAAGATGGATTTTTAAGGTAAAATTCAGCCCTAAGTACTATTTCTTAATCTTCAGCTCTAAGTTTTACCTTATCATTTAAATTGGAATTACATTTTTATTGTAGTTTATCAAAGTTATATGTGGAAACATTCTAGAATTAAATAAAATTATATCATAGCCTATATATATATTGTACATTCTATGGTATTGCATTATTTTTAATCTATACCTGAAAGACATCAGGACATATCTCGAGGTATGCTCCTAAGAGTGGTAACTACATAGGTTCCCAGAAGCTGGTAATACTACCTTTACTACCATTCCTTTCGATTCTTGAACTTAAAAAAAAAAAAAAAAAAAAAAAAAGTTGAAATTAACAGTTTTCTGTAAGGAGAAAAAGCCTTCATGCTTGAAAACAATGAAAATTTCTTCGTTATAGGGAGATAGATAAACATATTAGAAATCAGTGGTCAGTGACTGTAGAAAATCAACTGACACTTGAGAAATTCTGGTATAGGAAGCACCTATACGTAACAATATTTTACATTTGGAAGCCTTTTACATTGGCTGTGTCTTAAACCAGAGCTGCAACTGGAAGCAGACATTACTACTCCAGTCCTGCAAACCTCCCCAGTTATGACTGCTAAATGAAAGTCTCCAATTAATGAAGAGGATGACGGACCAACAAACACCTTCATCTATTTACTGAACATGTGGGTCCCCCCAGCATCTCTGACTGCACATCTTTCAGTGCTAAACATCGTACCATTCACAAACGTGGTACTCAGTCCTGTGCACGCTGCATAGATCTGCATTCACTGCTGCAGTGAGAGTATTTGCTAGGTGAGCAATAGCCTCCGACAAAGACAGAGGATAGAATTATTAAGTAATGATGAAGCTGTGTCAAGCCTCTACAGAGATGTGCAACAACAGTGTGCTTACGCTAACCCTGACTCTCAGCCTGAGAATGCAGTGGTTTCACGTGCCATTTCAAGAAGCACTTTTGCTAAATTTTGAGGCATGATGCAACGGTTTAAAAAGCGGATAATGTATCATGGAGAACATTCTGGCTAACATCCCAGGTCCATTAAAATCGGTGTGGGTTTTTCCTCTGGTTTTGTGCTGTATGTTTGTTATTTCTCCTCCTTCACTCTTTTCACTTATACCCAGTTATGATATTCATTAATACATCCCTTTATATCAGGGCTCGTTAAAAGCACTGCATGTCTTTTATTACATACCCAGAACCCAAGTCTGCACCCAATGACAGAAAATTATTTTTGTTTTGAAGAAACAAAAATTACTGATTTTTCCTCACAACCGTTGTTTAATGGACATAGGGTGGGTAAGTGGAAGAGGGTGTTTATTAAGCTCTAAAAGATGGTCTGTACGCTTGAGGCATTTTTTTTTAATGTATGTTGCATGAAATGTGTGACATTCTGTTGGATATGACTTTAAAGCAACTCTATGCCCTGCTGTAGGTTAAACACTAGAACATAAACACCTACATTAAATCTGAAACAGACAATAAAATAAGAAAACACATTTCCATTTTCTGACTGACCTCAATCTCTGAATGAGGACCCCTGCATGTTACATTAGCAGGCTGGGCTCCATTACACTGATGCACGGTCTGCTCAATCTACTGAGATATTGATTTTTTACAGAGCATACACACTGTAAAATCAATATTCCCCTACACATGGCAGTGGCAACAGCATAGCTGAGGCCAACGCCATGGCCTAGCACAGGGGTTGCACGCTTAGGGACCAGGGATAGATGGGGAATGGGAAGGTAGGAAATAATATACCTGTGGCAAAATGACTGGGACAGGGCTGGAGAGCAAACGGCATGATGAAGGTGTGGACGGGGAGGAACACGCTTTGCAAACACCTCAGGAAAGCTCACAGAGGACTTGCAATTTCTGCTTCTGCAGACAAAGGAGCTGAAGAAGAGGAGGAAAAAAATAAGTATTTAAAGGTAAGAGATTCTTCTGGGATTCTCCCTCCCCAAATGTTACATTGGAAAAAATATAAATGCCAACAAAAAATGTTTTTCACGTTATTTCCCTTTCAGACACCGACATGCCAGCTAAGGCTTGGCTTCACCAGCATCGCTGGGATCCTGCTTAGACAAAGATGATACGGGAGCTTGTGTGTGGGGAGCGGTGATCCCGTTACGGGACAGGGCCCTGGCTCCCCGTCCCAACACCTCATGGCCATGTAGCCGTGTGTCAGTGTCCCTCTGGGGCTGCTCTGACACCTTGACACACACAGGGGCATTTTTATAGCCGAGGCCTACACGGCCGCAAAGCTCAGCACAGGTGGGTTATCCCCACCACTGACTGCATCAGCAGCTTTGCCCAAGCCTGGCGGGTGAGCTGATCGATAGGGCAGGTTTTATGTTTAATTAATTTAATTTGGTGTAAATGGAGATGAATGGCGGCAGGGATTATTATTTTTCAGTGCGTATTTATTTAGCCAACTTTGTGCTAAGGCGAACTTTGAAATCCTTCTTAATAGCTGCGGGAAGCGAGAGAGCAAGGTGCCAGAAGCAGCAAACTCTTGGAGAAAATTAAAAAAAAAAAAAAAAAAAAAAAAAAAAAAAAGAGAAGAGAGAAGAAATCTCAGAGAAAATAAAATTAAATGAAGAGAGAAGGAATCATCTGCTTTGGAAAACCAATCCACCTGAGCTTTCCTGTCAGACTGGAGAAGGAGAGGAGAGGGTGTTTCAAAGCAGGGGCTTCCGTATTTTGGGTTAGGGCAGGGTAAAGGAGGACTTTTCACGTTTTGGGTTTAGGGCAGGGTGAGGGAGGACTTTTTGTATTTTGGATTAGGGCAGGGTGAAGGAGGACCTTTGACACTGGGGTTTAGAGCAGAGTGAGACAGGACTTTTCACATTTGGGATTAGGGCAGGGTGAAAGAGGACTTTTTGTATTTTGGGTTAGGGCAGGGTGAAGCAGGACTTTTTGTATTTTGATATTTGGGCAGGGTGAAGGACTTTTCACATTTGGGATTAGGGCAGGGTGAAGGAGGACTTTTTGTATTTTGAGTTAGGACAGGATGAAGAAGGACTTTTTGAATTTTGGGTTAGGACAGGGTGAAGGAGGACTTTCCAAATTTTGGGTTTAGGGCAGGGTGAAGCAGGACGTTTCGCATTTTGAGATTTGGGCAGGGTGGAGGAGGACCTTTCACATTTTGGGATTAGGGCAGGGTGAAGCAGGACTCTCCACACTTAGCGTCAGGCTGAGGCAGGACCTTCCACCTTTCCCACACCCCACCGGTTTCGGGCCGGACCCACACTCCCCTGGCGCTCTCCATCTTCTCCCCTGCTCCAACTTTGCCCGAGCTCCGTCCCCATCCCCACGGTGCCCACCGCCCCCATCCCCCCGACGAGAGCCGCGGGCACGCGCGCGGCGCTCCCCCCTCCCCTCCCCTCCCCTCCCGCCAGGAGCGGCGCGGCCCCGCCCGGCGGGGAGGGGAGGGGAGGGGAGGGGAGGGGTGCGGAGGGAGGCGGGGCGGCGCCGCCTTCGCCGGGCGGCTTTGGCGCGGAGCGGCGACAGCAGCCGTGACCTCCGACCCCGCCCGGCGCTGGCCAATAAGAGCGCGGCTCGTCCCCGAACCCAAAATTTCCACGTCGGCAAAAGTCAAGATGGAGCGGGGCGGCGCGGGGCCGCGCGGGGCGGCGCGGGGCGCGGGCACCCGCACCCGCACGGGACGGGACGGGATCGGCCGGGCTGGGCTCGGCTCGGCTCGGCTCAGCCGGGCGGAGGGGGGCGGACCTGTTGCGCTCGGCGGCGGGGCTGAGGGAAGGGCTGCGGTAACGGCGGCGGAGGAGGAGGAGGAGGAGGAGGAGGAAGAGGAGGGGGGTGAGGGAGGCTCGGGGGGCTCAGGGGGTTCGGGGGGCTCGGGGCCGTTGCCGCCGGGGTTCCGCCGCGGGCGGCGCGCTCCCCGCCGTGCCTCCCCGCCCGTGTGGCTAACCCTGCGCCTCTTCTCGCCCCTTCTCCCCGCAGGCGAGCCGCGAGGCGGGTCTGGTCTCCTGAAGCAAAGTTCTGTGACACTCCGACTCTGGTTACGATAGCAGTCAGTGCACTACAGAACTTTGTCTCCGGGGGCTGCTGCTGCTGCTGCTGCTGCTGCCCCAGGTGGACACGTCACGGCAGGCCCGGCAGAGGTGGGAGCGCTGCACAGCCCGGCACCCGCGCCCGCACCCACACCAGCTCGGAATAAAGGCTCTGCTGAGGCGACCCGCTGGCCTCCCGCCATGAAGTTGTCTTGGGTTGTGTCTGGGGGTGAAAGGAGAGCAGCCTCAGGGTGGCTGGGGGGTGTCGGAGCGAGGCCAGGCCGGCTCGACGTGGCGTGGTGGGTATGCGGAGGTGCTGTGCGCCGCTCCTCGGTGTGCTGTGCTGTGAGGGTGGAACAGGAGCACCTGAACCGAGCGCTGGAGCTGGAGGAAAGGCTCCGTGCGCCTAGCAAAAACCTCTGACATAATGACCTGCTCTAACCTGAATGTGTTTAAGTTGGCTGTGTGAATGCTGTGGCTTTGCTTGGTGGCACTGAGCTTTTTTTCCTCTTTAGGAACCCTAAAAACCCCAACGTGGGTCAAGTAATAGCTACTACCTAAATCCAAGCCTCTGAACCTCTCCAAAAACCGTGCGATTTGCTGTAAGTCAGTACCGTGATACTTGAGCCTTGCTGTTTGGGAGGGGGGGGCTTTAGAAGTGTGAGTGAAAATGGCATTTATTAATACACTTGCAAAGTCTTATAAACTTACGTGATGCCTGCATTATAATCAACGTGGACAGGGGCTTTGAGGGCTGAGAAGGGACAGGCCACGATCAGCTTCCTCCCACTTCAGTTGAAGTTGGAGTCTGGCAGCAGCACAATGGAGGCCCATCTCTCTTCAGAAACTTTGCACAGCCTCTTGACGTGTAAGCAGCCATGGAGCTCTTGTGAGGACGTAATCAACCAATGGGCTCTCGACATAATGAGCATTACATGAAGGCAGGAATTGCTAAAGGTTAGGTAAAGTAAGGTATGGCTTTTTTTTTTTTTTTTTAAATATTAAAAATCGGTATGTACTATAGAGTTTGTTAGTGAGGCTTTTACAGCATGTTCTACATTCTTTTGCACTGTGTTCTGTGGTAAGTTAGAGATGCACTGCTTTTATATGTGTATATATATATGTGCATGTATATGTGTGTGCTTGTCTATATGTATATACATAAACATGAGGGATCTCATATTCTGTTGGTTTTCTGTAGCTAATCATCCCCTTTGGGCTCATGAGAAACCTAAACCAACTTTTCTTTCCTGCCAATCTGAATGTGGAAGGTACAGCAAGATTATACACTTCATAGAGCTGGGCTGGAAGCTGAAATGCTATTCTAAGTACATGCTTTTTAGCTCAAACTGCTTAATCAGAGGGTAGGTAAAGTGAGGAGCACTTACTGTATGGCAGCCCATGTGACCAGCCAGGGCTATATTTGGATACTGGAGGTCTAAGGAATCCTTTTTGCTAACCATTTTTGGCCAATTGCCTGCCACTTTACGTTGTGCAGTGTGACGTCTGCTAAAAAGGACTTGGAAGCCTGGTGTCTGTTTAATCAGTGCGGTTATAGGGAAACACCTTGCATTGTTGGGGCTGCAGTACCACTATATTTAATTTAGGGGTGGCTGCTGCTTAATAGGCTATGTAATGCAAATTACAGCTACCAATCTTTGGACTACTGAATAGCCTTTTGGAGGGCCGTGGATCTTAAGTAGTTCTCTTAGATACTCAGATTTAGTGGTTAAAACTCCAGATTCTTATAGTTACAAGAACCCACAGAATTGAGCATATGCTTGCTCTTTCAGGGTGAGCGTAACATGTTTGGATTTTAGCTTAGTTCAGTATAACTTTGGCCCGGAATAGTGGAGCCAGCTACTGAAGTCTTTGTCACTGGTCTGGATGTGGCAGCAGATGGCAAACCTGAATCCAGCTGTGGTGGGAAGGAAGAGTTCATCTGCTTTCTCATGTTTCAGCTGGAGACAGTTTTCTGCCTGCTTTATTTCCATGGTGGTCAAGCCGAGTACCTGCAAAGGCGAGGTGAGTAAAGCTTGGCCTTCTGGTGGCCCTTGGCTTCTCCTTGCCACGTGCCTGTGACATGCGGTGCCTCCTGTCCTACAAGTCGTACTGGAATAGTGACCTTTTGGTGGCACTTCTTTGGTACGGGCCATCACGTGACCCTAAGGTAGGGCTAAAAGAAGAGCTCCACGCTTCAGATCTTGTGCTTTGTTCTTGCCTTGAAATGCGTTGGCCATTCAGAAACATGCACCAAAAGCGCTGTGTCGTGTGGCACGCGTGGGTTCTGTATGCCAGCTCTTGTTGCGTGAGGCTTGTGAAAGGTCGTGAGGCATGCAGCCGTGACTGGGTTCCTGAGTGGGAGGTGAGTTTTGACTAACCTTTAAGAGTAGCGTCTGATCAAGATGATGTGGGAGCTGGAAACAAACACAGTGATGCTATTTAAAATAAAGTCTGAATGTCAATTTTTGTAGCTGCATTGATATGACTTACTTCCCAATGACTTCTTGGCATCTTTGGTTTTCTGCTAGGTAACACATCGCTGGAAACATACTCTAAACTGCTGCATTATTTTTTTGGTCCTCTGAAACTCTGAAGTGTCTATTTAATTATGTGCCTCTCCTACTTGGAGGAGCGACAAATGAACATGCTGAGTAAATTACACAAATTTCTAAAACAGTACAAGTCTTTGACTGCTCCTTCAAATAGGAAATCATGCCAACTTATTTTTCTGCGAGCTGGAGAATAGCAAAGGCATTTGCTGTCAAATACTTTGAAAGTTGAGGCTGAATGCATCTGGTATGACCCAGATTGCCTGTGTGTATTGATCCAGCTGTGTGTCCATGTTTCAACTCTGTATATAGGTGCTGCAGTTTAAATGCTGAATTGAAAATACAGTCTGTCTTTTTTATTTCTAAAATGTCTCATCCAGTTTCCTCTTCAAGGTCAGAGTCTCCATACAGTCCTGAGATTTACCAATGTATTTGTGTTTTGAGATTTACCAAAATACTATTGGGTGTGATGATGAGATAGCACACATGCTAAACAGCCACAGTTTCTGGTCGTTGTGTGACAGGAGGAGATTGAAGAGCACAGGGGAATGCAGACGGAAGGCAAGGTGCACAGCCTGCGGATACTTAGTCCTGGGATGCTACTGGACATGATACAGTTGAGTGTTCTTGTTTTATTAGCTCAAAGTCAGATCTCTAGAAGGTGAAGTTTTAACAAAAATCTAATACTTGTATCTGTAACCTAAAAATGCTGTAGAAATTGATGTAAAAGGCAAGTCTTGCGCATGTGCTTTCATAGAACTAAGATGCACTGTTTTACTAAAAACAGAAGTAAACTTGCTGACTTAGGAACTGTGTAATAAACAACTTATAAATAGACCATAAGGTCCAATGAAATACAAAGAAAGTATTGGAAGTGGTGAGCTGACGCCAAAAAGCAGTAAGTGATGCTGGGGTATGTATCTGCTGCCTGGGCAGCTGTATTCAAGAAACTTTCATGGGTCCAGGCAAACTGAAGTGCTGTGAAAACTCACCCAGAGCAGGTTGTGCAGCTGTGGCTGTACTTTAGTAGGTTGGGGAGTTCTGTGTGGCTTTGTGTTAGTGATGGCCCTTCTCTCTAAATCTGGGGAGAACAGGATGGGAGAAGCATTTTGGAATGGGAAGTGGAGCTGAGCAGTTTAGAGGTACCTAACTGGTGCCGTGCAGTGACAGGCTAGCATCCTGGTTGGAGCAGGAGGAGGCCAAACTACTCCTGGCAGAAACAAGACATTAAGCTTAAAGAATAGGTGGGCTCTTAGGAGTGCAAATGGGAACTGCTATGCAAGCCCAAGTGTATTTTCTGCTTTATTTCAGGAGGGAAGTGGAATTTGAGAAACCTTGGCAAATGCCATTCAAATAAGGCTATTTTCTTTATGAAACAGGCTAGAAACTCAACTACATGTTAATCGTGCTTTCTGTAATCTAGAAATAACCTTTCCTGTGACCAGGTTTTGTTTTTTGAATTACTGGAGCTAATGGAAGTGAAAATAGCTCAGTGCAGCTGAACCTATATTTAAGATCCTAGAGGTGTTTCGCTGAAACCTCACTGCAATTAACTGCAGACTGAGGGAGCTGAAACCTGGCTTCATGGAGCCAACACAAAAGTAATTACTTGCAGAAATACCTGCATAACTTTCTGAAGTGAGCAATAAAGTCCTGTGCTTTATGAATAAAAAACTCTAGACAATTGATGAATGGTTGCCACTTCAGTTTTAGTTTAGTTGGACTGTCAGGACCATTGCACAAAAAGCCAGTATTGCACTTTTTTTTTTAACCCTGTTCTTAATCTGATGGCTCTTACCTTTTTTTTTTTTTTTTTTTTTTTAACTGCATTCTTGCAACAACGTTTGGTGTCTTGCAGAGCTGCTGTGAATGTTCTTCAGCTGTAGTGAAATTCTGCATTTCTGTGTTTTATAAAAGTAAGTTTCACTACTGAATGTTGAGCTGCTTGTGCGTTAAAATCCTTCCTGTGTTTTGTAGGATTTTGCAGGAATTGTAGTTGTAGGAACATTGCTGGTGGTACAAGAGATTCAAGCTGGTGAGCAGCAGTGCATTTAGGTTGTGTGAGCAGTCCTACTAAGGCAACTAGGCTGTCTGGTGTTCTGCATTTTGGTAGCTGGGTGACTTTGGAGGTGTCTAAATACAGATGGAGGCAATTAATATTCCGCGTGGTCATGAGTTGTAGTGCGGGGCAGCTCGTGCCGTGATCTGCTTGAGAAAGGCAGCGGAGTACTCTGTTAATATCTGTGGTAATGTGAGAGCTCCAGAGTAATAGTAGCTTTAGGAAATTAGGTATTTCACAAATAAATGGCTTGATCTGAATTGGGGAGGGTTGGAAAGTGTGCCTGCACGTTGGGAACGTGGCAAAGGAACACTGGCAAAGAGAGTTTGGTCAGGTGAAACAGGCCCTGCTTGTTCCCACAGCCCAGTGATCCGAGAGCAGCAAGCCTCACACTGTGCCCTTTGTGCTGCTCCTCTCTGCTGTGACACATGGCTGCGAGCTGACACCACCAACAGTGGAACATGTGCATGGATATGGACGCTGGCTTTAGGTTCTGTCTGGAAAGCGGTCGCGTTTTGTATGGTGAAATACTTGGAGTAGCTTACAGTGGGATTTGGGACAGCTCTGTGTGACCTCACATATGTTAGCATCAAAGGCCTTAGTAGAAGTAATTGAAACTCCACCACAACACTTCCTGAGCTACTGCCTTGACAGCAGTCGTAGTCATTAGAGCTGTCCAAGTGAGTGCTATCACACTGACTCCAGCTCCTGTTAGCACATCCCAAAATCACAACTGACTGCAAGTTCCTTCAGGTGCTCATACCCTGGACATGGCCCAGAAAGGATGGTCTCTGTTGGGGGAAATCTAAGTTGATACAGCAATCAGCTCTCATACTTGATTCTTTTTTTTTAATAAACTTTATACCCAGAAAATTTTACCTTTCCTGCTGCCTTATCCCACAGCTGCTTCCATTGCTGCTTATGGTAACACAAACAATTAATTTATAAGGTGTGGGAAGAAGGGTTACAGAAGGAGAATGTTACCCTGAATAAATGCAAGGTAAAGCACATAGTGATGAGTTTTGACTAAAGATTAACTAGCCTGAGTGTGCAAGAAGAGTCGAATCCCATTAGAAGGTACATGCTTGCTTTAACTTTACTAAGTAGTAAAGTATGGGATTAAATATCTGTTTAATGAAGAGGGATTTTCACTTTCCTGGGAGACTTAATGAGTCATAAGCAGGGGGTTTTGCTCTTCAGTTGTAGCTGGGCCTCTGAGAAGGAGCATTGAACTTCAGAGACTTCTGAAAAGGCTTTCACAGCTCAGGGAAGGGGCTTTGCCAGGACAGAAGCGTTGAGGAGGCGAGGATTTCCTGCAGTTGAAGGGGCTGGTGGTGGTTTCCCTTCTCCAAGCAGTGTCTGGGAAGTGCTTCAGGCAATAATGGGCATCTGTGTGGCTGTGCTGCTTGCTTTTCAAGGTCACTTGTGTTTAGTCTCCAGGGAGTCACATCTCTGTATTCCCCACACAGCCATTAAGGCAAGGAGCTGATTGTGCAGAGCAAGCCGTGGAGAAAGGGTGCACTTTGGGCTAACTGGCTGTTAAAAGTGATCTCTGGCAGCCCTTGCTCTAAAGAGCAAATCTGCTGGAGAATTTTTTCACTCTGCAGCTGCTGGGGTTGTGACGCAACCGTGCTCTCCTGCAGGTACGGCTTGAGGGGCTGGTAGAAGAAAGCAGGAGAGGGAGCGAGGATACAGCTGGGGAGAGAGGAGGTAGAGGGTGCTGGGTGGAAGAGGCTGTGGGAGGTGCTGGAGGAGCAAGATTTTGGTGCAGTTCTGAACTTTGATGTCCATGTGATCACAATTCGGTAAGTGCTTCGTGAGATGTTAAACTTAAACTGCCAGACTGCACATTGACCAAAGTAATTCAGGAGCTCTGCCTGTAATTGCACCGTGCAAAAGGAGCCCTTGCCTCTTGAGACACTTTAATAAGTACCTGAAATATAACGTGCATAAAATACTTGCATAATACAGCTTTTAATTTTTGGTGTGCATTAATTTGAAAGTAAGTGGGCTCAAAATCCTGGATTCTCATGGCTTTTCATGATACTATAGAAATCCATTCTTTCAGATACTAAGCTAAACCAGGGAGGACCCACAGCACTCAAACAGTTGTTGTTGGAAAACAAACTATAATTAACTATCTTCGTTAGAGAGAAAGAGGAGACAGTGCAGAGCGCTGCCAAGAAAGCAGAGCTGTTCTTAACCCTTGCCCGCTAAATAAAATCAATCTGAGTAACAAAGTGCTAAGCAAGGCGGGAAGGCTCGTGAGCTGCAAGGGGCACAAGTCTTAGACAAAAGCACTGCAAGTGACTGCTCGAGGAAATACATGGATGATGACAACTTTGACTTCTCAGTGGCTGTGCTGCCAGCCCCTGGCAGAGCTGGAAAGCAGGAGGCAGAGCGCGTGGTGGTTGAGCTGTGTGGCTGCCGATCACGCTGGGAGGAAAAGTGAAAGCAGGCCTGGGTGCTCCAGGGCAGCACTCTTGCAAAAGGTGTGTGCCAAAATGTTTTAAAACAACCTGTTGAGCTAAGCACTGGTCGTAGGTTTGAGAACGGGCTGGTCTGTCGAAATAGTAATTTTGGAGTTTCATTGAGTGCAGCGCCTTCCATGTGGGTTTGATTAGGCAGCAAGAATATAAATACAATGAAAATTAAATCCTGTCTGTAAAAGATTTCATTATTGAAATTGTGTGTTCCTGGCTTGAAGTTAAGCATCCAGTTCTGGATTACATTCTTGCTCAATATGGTTCACTTGTCTGAAACATATTGTTTAAATTTTGGTGTTAAATTTAGTCGTAATTGGGATCAAGCACACAAATGGGAAGACGCAGTGAAGGCAAATCGTAGCAGTTGCATGTAAATGAAGTGAGGAGTTGGTCAGCGTAGTTCAGAGCCCAGGCTCGCAGCACTTAGCACTGGGATGCCTCCTACAGTGTTGCACGGGCTGGTTGCGTGGTCAGCAGTGTGATGGGGCAGCCTGCTGACAGCACAAAGGGTTTGTGTTGTGGGCCCATGCTCATCCTGCTCTCAGTGCATTGAAATCTGTGTTTAAGTGGAGCTAAACCAGCAGCTTGTTGTTAGAATAATGTTAAAATTGTAAGTGTTGTGTAACTGTATTAAAAGCACTCCTAGAGCATGAAGTGCTGGTGACAGTCACCGCTGCCCAGCCAAGCAGCAGAGGTGTTGCTTGCTGGGTGAAGCTTCCAGCAAGTCCTCATCATTTAGTCGTGCTCAGAGTTACCCAACGTGAAAAGAAACCCAGTCAACCAAGGTACTGCTGGCTACAGATTGGGTTTCGGAGTCCCCAGCCTGAAATATTTCCCTGCATTAAGAATAAAAAGCACTTGTGAGAGGGCTTGCTGTTGGGTCGTAAGTTCTCAGACTGGCGCTACTTATTCTACTTCATGAACTGTTCTTTTGGGGAGGAAGAAGTTTAAATGATATATGATTATCTAAATATATGCATGTAAACAGACCTTCATATATGTGTATACATAAGTATGGCTTTAGATTTTTGATGTTTATGTTGCTTTTCAAGTGTGTGGTCTGCAAAAGGGCTCTTTGAACATGGATTTCACATAATCAAAAACGAATTCACTTCAGACACCATATATAATCTTTTTTTTAGAGTAAGAGTTTACTGAAATGCCTGCCACAAAGAGGCATTCGCATGCAGGGGTGGGGGAGGGATGCCTGTGTGTGACACTGGGCAGAGGATGGCAGCACCACCGATGTGGGGAATTCCTCGTGAGCCATCAGTGCTTGCAGCCAGAGATCCACCTCATCCAGGGCTGCGCATTCCCTGGAAGACAAAGGCCAACTAAGGAAGAATTAAGGGATGTTTTCTCAGGCACCTGGGAAACTCATGACTCACGCTACCTAGAAAAAGTAAAATAGTTGGGGGGGGGGGGCAAGTAAGCCTGTTATTGTGAACTGCTTCAGAAGCAGGAAAAAACACAAGAGTAAATTTGCTGTCTAGTCAGTGGAGGCCTTTTTTTTTTTTTAAAAAAAAAAAGTATATAAACATTTTAATCATATAGGGAGTAAAAGTTAAATACAAGAAACACACAAAGGATGTGCTGTGGAGAAAGACAGCTGGCTATTTTCCACTGCTGGAAGCACCAGAGCTGGGAGATGTGCTCAGGCTGGGATGCATCCAGCGAGACTGGGTTTGGAGAGAGAATTGGTATGTCCATTTGGTCCAGTCCTGGAGCTCTTTTCAGGATAACTGCTATGGCACTGCCAGCTGAATATCCAAAATGATAGATCTGGGGGGAAACAGGAGCTGAGTAAAGGTGCTGAGCAGCTTTGGAAGTTTCTGCTGGTTATAAGGTAAAAGAAAAAGTTGCTCAGACTTTGTCTGATTCATTAGTTTGAAAGCAAAACTGCAGATGCCAGATATTTGTGGGGTCCCTGTCTTAATGTGGAGCTGGAGGAGTTGAAGGCACTTGTCAGCAGAGAGCCATGTGCGGCAAGTGAGGGTTGGAAGCACAAAAGCATCCCAGGCAGCGGTGCTGGGGTGCTCTGTGGTTCTTTGCGACAAACCTGTGAAAAGGGGAGTCTGGTGGCTTAGGCGGTAATGGGAACAAAGCACAGATGCTTTCAAACAGAAAGCAGCTTTGGCTTTCATCCACAGGTATGAGGAGGTTCATGCCTAATCATGAACCAGCATTACCAGAAGCTGAGTGTAACTCATTCTTCATGCTTGCCCAAATGAACTGCAAAATGCTTTCCATTGACACATGTCAGAGGTGCAGGTTGAGTATGAATGGAAGAGAGATTTAGTGTTGCACATCTGCCCTCTGGAACATCTAATCCAAATGCTGTGGAGCAAAATCCACACTTATCTGCCTGTTTTGTGACAACCTACCGTATTTTGGGGCACACTGCAGGCAGTGAGGTGGGCTGTAACTCTACAGCAGGTCTGTTGGGAGGCAAGCACAGTAGCTAGAGCAAAGATGTGCTGGTAGCGCATGGCTTGCCCTCAACACTTCAAGTGGAGGTGTCTTTGTATGCATTGGGATTTCTTCCAAAGCCAGTGTAACGATGGCCCCCGCTGTATTGCAGGCGAGTAGCTGAAGAGTGAGAAAAGTCACTTAGGGAGTGACAAACCTAAGGAGGGCTGGAGATGGTTTATATTGACTTAAAATGAACAAATAACTTCTTGCTCAAGCTGAAACGCAAGCCTGGTTTCTATGCCTGGTCCGTGTCCAAGCCTTGTGCTGACAGCACGGATGGCCCATTGTGCACTGAGGGCTGTGCATGAGCGTACGCTTCCACGCAAGGCCACAGTTCAGCTCATCCAGCCTTCTGATCGAACTTGTCACAGGTTTTACTCCTGCTCTTCTTGGGAGAGCCATTCCTGCAAGGGGCCTCCCTTTTAAAGGGCTGCTCCTCTCCCATTGCTGAGGGACCGGTGCCCAAACCTTCCCCATAGTGCTTGGTTCCTCTGTTCTGTTGTAGCCTCTTTAAAAGTGTTAAAATTTTTGCTTTTCAGCGCTCACGGTCCCTGTTCAACAACACAGAAGCTGTAAATATGACCCATTTAAACATGAGCACCAAAGGAAAGAAATGGAGCAGACACCACAGGGGTTAAGCGTGCACTAGCTGGGAAGGGAAAGAATGGTAACAGGTAGCAGCCAAATGCAAAATGACTGTTTTTGGCCTGCAGCAGTTTGGCACCAGCGATTTTAAAAGGCGGGTTGGGAAGGCTTGCTGCTGAATAGCTGCAGTAACAAGACAATCCTGAGCATGGCCATGGGCAACATCTGCACCAATAATCCTATCGGTTTATGGGTTTCTGTTTCATGCTGTCCCTGATGAATACATTCCTCGATGTGCCAGAGATGGTTATCACTGATGCTTTTCATAATTTTCGTAATATTGCTTCTCAAAATTATTTAATGGGAGAACAAAACCAAAACCCCATTTTTCTTTTCAGCTCAGCACATTTTAACCAAGAAGGTATCTGCAGTGTATTGCAAGCCTTTTGTTACTCAAACCCGTACCCCCCACATTTGCTTAATTCCTTATTCTTGGGTTTAAATCAGTGAAACTCTGCCAAGAGGAGACTTACTGATAAGCTATTTTGAGAAGACTCAAGCTTGTCTGTCTTCAAGGAAATGCTAAACCCCAAATGGGCTCTGAAGCACTACTTAGGTCATTACTAACCATTGCTCTGCAAAAGAAGAACAACAAAAAAAACCTCAGGCTCCCTGTGTGGATTTGAACTATGCAATCACAGAAGTTTCTTAATGGAGGAGTTGCACGGAGGACACAAATCATAAATGAGGTCACTTGAAAATGGAGTGATTCATTAGGGAAGTTTGGCTGCCACGGTGTATGCTCATACAGAGCTCCTTGCCTTTTTAAAAAAAAAAATCTTTCCTTTTTTTTTGGGGGGGTGGGAGAGGGAGTACTTAATGCCTTAAAACATGAAAATATGAGCTGGATAGAAATCTGCACTTGAATTTCTAGGTTTAAAAATAAAACCACAACCCCATCATTTCAATTCTTTCATAGAAGGCTTCATTCACATTTGAAGGCTGCCAAAAAAAAAAAGAGAGAAGGAACACTGCTTTCTATTCTGAAATAAATGTTCCCCCACCTTTAAATACAGAGCTTGTCAGCTTTAGTGTTTGTAGTATCCCAACAGGAGCACGGGAAGAGCAACAGCAAATGGTGGCTGATGTATTTCCATAACCAAAACAGAAAATAAATGTCCCTGATACGGGGCTGGAGCAGTAATATTAATAATAAACTCATTAAAAAAGCATCCAGAAGATGATTAGGCAACACTGCAGTCATGCATGTTTCCCATAGGTAACAAACTACCTGTAGTGACGGTCACTTTTTGGACACATGCTTGTGTAGCACCCAGCTTGCTGGTCAATAACAGGCTTCCTAGTGCTGCTGTAGAAATAGTATCAGCAGTATTGATAACAGCAATAGTAAAGAATTCACTGATAAATAAAGTGACTGTCTTCCAGTGCAGTTATCCATGTCATTAAAACTACGAATCTCAATTGGCCCGGCTTTGTTTTGGGGTCAGCAACCAACATCAGTATGAAGTGAATGTTAAACGTTATTAAGCTCGTTACACAAGTGATGAAATGGCATTTCTCCTTACATTAATTGAGAGAAGGTGCTTTGGGACAATGTCTGTTGCAGGGGTGAGGGAACCTACCAGCAGGTGTGACCACCAGCAGTGTGGGGGGATTTTCTGGATGGCCACCAGCAGAACTCTCTGGGAATGGCATGAGGATGAGGTGCCCTTCATCAGCCCTTACAATGAGTCTCTCCACCAGCACTTGTCCAACTTGACCAAAATTCTTCAGCCTTTGTGATGAAAAATGTGAAATTTCTGGTTTGGGCACTTCTGTGCATCCCCAGCGACCTCATGGGATGGGGGCTGGGCGTATGGACCAGGCAGCAGCGTGCCCTGGTCCAGCTGGACTGGAGCATCACCGAGACAGGGACCAGACCCGATCTTCTGAACAGAAGCACCGTAAAAAGCTGTGATTATTCATCACGATCCAGCAGCAAACGAGGACGCTGGATGCCAGCTCCTGGCCATGCCTACTTCATACAGCTGCCAGCAACACCAGGCTTCTCCCTCCCACACAGCTCTTGGCGACATCCACTCCTATATCAATAACCTGGCTGGCAAGATGTTCTTGAATTAATTTCCTTCTTTCAAATGCCTCTTGAGAGTTTCAAATACCTGAGGGGACTTTTTCCCATGAAATTATCCTCATAATACTCTCTATTCCTCACCTCCAGGCCTATAAAAATTACACTTTTTCATTTGTTCTGCTGGGCTGTTTCTGTCTCATAAAAAAAGCATTTTCTTCCCTACACAGAGTAGAAATCCTCTCAGCAATTCTAGCCACTTGGCATTAAAAACAAAAGCTAGAGTAAATACAGCAATACTGTAAAGCAGAGGGCTAAGAGTCAGCCTCCCAAAGCTGCAGAGAAAGACAACGTAGGAGCTAATGTTCCCCTTATCTGGAAATGTCAGCGCTTGATAGGAATCGTTTGAGGTCCTTGAAGCTGGTTCCATTTTACAGAAACTCAAATTAGCAACCCACACAGCACAAGGCTGAAGCAAATGGCTGCTTTCCTCCTAAGCTTTCCAGCCTAATTTGTGGAGAAGATGCTTTGCTCCCTCAGGAGGTCAGACAGCATATTTTCCAAAGAAACTCTAGAAATATGGAAAAAAAAAAAAAAAAAGTATCTGAGAAATCCTTTTGCAGTGCCAGTATTTTAACTGCATTCTCACATATGTAGGCTATGGGTTTTCCTACACAGAGGAAAGCATTTAATCTACAGATGAGACCTCTGAAGAGTGAGGACTTCTCTATGGTGTAAGCTGCATTTGAATGAATTCCAAATTAAATTTCAAATAACCTACTTTGAATGTGCCATTAAGCTAGGAATTGCCTAGATACGATTAATAAATGGTGATACTTAATAAAAAGGAAGAATTTCCCAGAAGAAACATTAACTATACTCCTTTCTTTTCCTTACAGTTTCTTAGCTAAAAACACTTATTCATGTCTGTATTACCTACAACACTTCGTATTTAAGATCTTAATACTCTTCATAAATAAAACTAATGCAGTGCTTTCAATTATGCCCATTTTGCTGCTCACCCTCAATTTTGGAGAAAAAATATTAAAGCAAGCTTTTGCATTCTGTAAATGCTGTAATCCATCAACCTACTCATACAATATATATGTGGTTGCTGTCATGCATGCTGATTTAGGACAACGATTCATCATTTCTCACGTCCCAAGCTGGCAAGTGGCTCTCCACGAACTCTTTGCTCATGTTCCAGGAAGGCGCCCATCAGACCAAGCTCCCCAGCACTCACCTCTGAGCTCAGAACATACCTTTCTGAGCAAAAAAACATGCCTTAAATCTATGGGCTGAATAAACCTTGCGTGACAACATGAGAAACAGCTATCTTAAACTATGCAAAAAATTAGGAAATACCAGATTCTGTGATGCATGAAGCAAATATGCCCCAAATTTCCTGAGAAATTTCCAGTCAGTGGTCAGTTAACTGAAAATGATTGTTATATTCAAGAGATTTGATAAATGATTTAAATTGCTTATACCCTAGCTGAGGCACTTACAGTTTTTAATCGTGTCCTCTTTGTGTCTGCACCAGCACGTGGGCTTGGTGCAGACTGATGAGGTGGGGTTCCTGCTGCCTGGGATGCACTGTGTGGGGATTGTTTTAATGCCATCTTGTCCTCACAGCATTTCTTATCGGTGTTTCTCATTACCAGTCCTTCTTAGTGAATGTGGGAATTTGGGAAAGCTCCCTCTGTATGGGAATGGTTCATCGTCCAGGGCAGGCACTGAAAAAGCCTTTACTGACTGCACCTGTAGTGTCCCAGGTGAACTCTGTGGGTCTGCATTTAGCTGTTTGTAAAGTTTGTGTGTGTGGAGGTGTTCAGATCTGGAGGGTTATCACTGCAGCTCTTACTGGTTTTCTGGGGGTGTTGCTGGCTTTGTATCCCCAGTGGGGACCTTCCTCCTATGTAGGATAAGGCAAGTTTCTTTTCACACTTCTAACATGCACAAACACAAAAAAATAGCTGTGATCAATGGGTGTAAACACTGCTGTATTTTCTGGGAAGAAAGTTCTCTGGTGCTTCTTCCCTACCGACCTTTTGATCTGCTGCTGCTTTTCTGAGATTATCTGCAGAAAGTCCAGTTTTCACTTGGCTTTTGGCACAGCAGTGCCACCACCCTGCTGTCTCCTCAGATGAGCAGCAGCAACCATCGTGCAGATGTGCCGACATGGTAGGTGTCCATCCTCAGCCTGCAAGGCCTCAGCATCAGCACTGCAGTCAGTCTACACAGAGACAAGGTCTGCCACTGCGGGTTATGGGTGCCCAGAATTAGTCTGGGTCATTTCAGTTAGAAAATATGCATATTCTGTAAAATACTTTTTTTTTTTTTTTTTTTTTTTTTTTCACCAAAAGAAAATTCCTTTCATGTGAACTCCATGGCCATGAAGGTAGGAGGCTGTCATCGTGCCTTCTGTGGCTGAATACAGTTACTGTCTGCATATGGATGGCCTTGCTTTCGAATGTATCTAATAGGAGCTTGTTTTTATGAAATAAGTCCAATTTAATTCATTTCTCTGATCTGTGGAAAAGGAAATTTCTAAGTCACCCTTACTGTGGTCATTCACTAGATCCTGCCATCCTCAGTATCTCATGGTGTTATAGAAATACTGCCTACAAGTTAGGCAAAATTAGTTAATCTTATCTAATACATTTGGCATAGGACTTCAGTTTGGAGTGGGTCCTAAAGCACTGATGTTTTATTGTGTAAGTCTCCAGCTTTTGCAACTAGCTTTGCTAAACAGCATGATTATAAAATTCAGAACTAGCAATGGGGTCCTAAAGCAAGTCAGCGTGCAAAGTTACGAGGCCAACCCAGTAACAGACATGGCTGCAAACCTGTGGAGGTGATGTATCCCACCGAGGCACCCTTGCCAGTGTTTTCTCTTCAGATTTGAAAAAACTGACTGGTTCTGATGTTGGCTTTTTCAGTGGTAAGTGCCGAGTAGGGCAAGCACAACAGGCCCGGGCGTTTGCTTCCCTTTAGCAAAAATGGTGTCCTAAAAAAGCTTCTATTTCCAAAATACAACACCGGAAATTATTCTCTAAACTTTGAGACTTTATGGATTGTGGTTCTCTTTTCAGCAGATTTGAGAAACTGCTATTTTACTTCAGCAAGAATTGTTATTCTGCTTCAAAAGAAATTTGTCACTGGTAACTATAGGAAGACTGGCAGAAAAAAAAGTGAGCAAAAGTGTCAGTCTTTGCTAGCTAAGAACCAGCCTCACACTACCAAACCACCCCTCCGGTTACCTTCCAACTCACATTTTTGCAAAGAGGATAGCAATCTGCTGGGCAACTGTTTTACAGAAACACGAAGCAAAAATATCAAGTAACTGCTGCTCTCCTAAGCTGCCCTGGTCAGGCAATTCAAACCTATCCCTAATACTGTGCACGTTGTTTTGGTTACTTGTTACTCCTTGAAAACTGCAACGGAGTTGATAAAGAAATAACTTTTGTGCTATTTGCACTGTCATTTTCTGAATTTCACATTTGCACATGGAAAACCATCTTCACAGAAACTAGTTCTTTCTGAGAAGAAATTGTGACATATCTGCTTGCTTGATTGGGGGTTATGTGTAGGTTTATTTTGCTTGTGTTTTGTGTGAATATTCAGATGATACAAGGAGGAATAAATGAATACCTAGAAGTACTGAATTATCCAGGCTTACATACGGTTCTCCACTCGTCATTCAACTGTTAAATGCCCTATTATCCACTCAGAAAGCAAAAACAATCCCCCGTGGATAATCATACATTATAAGCTGCAAGATAATGAATTATTGTCATGAGCATTTTGTTAGCTGCACAGATACCATGCTTCTCAGTTCATAAATATATTTTTGATATAAAACAAATGACTTTACAGGCTTCGGAAGGGATTTGGCTTAACAGAAACTTCCTTGACTGACTCAGAAGAAAGTGCTGAAGGATGTCTGCTCTTCACAGTCTTACCCAAGCCTTACATTTGCTCTTTGGAGATGGTACTTGTGGATGAGTCAGAAGGGCAGTGACCTCAGATGTCTCTGGATCTGGATCACAAGCATACGCTTTGGGAGTACACAAGCTGGGGAGGGACTCTTTGTCAGGGAGTGTAATGATAGAACAAGGAGTAATGGTTTTAAACTAAAAAAAGGTAGATTTAGTTTGGATATTTAGAAGAAATTTTTGACTCTGAGGGTGGTGAGGCACTGGAACAAGCTACCCAGAGAAACTGTGGATGCCCCATCCCTGGAGGTATTCAAGGCCAGGCTGGATGGGGCTTTGGGCAACCTGGTCTGGAGGAAGGTGTCCCTGCCCATGGCAGGGGGTTGGAACTGAGTGGTCTTTAAGGTCCCTTCCAACCCAAACCACTCCATGATTCTATGACTTTTCTTTGCATGTACAGGCTGTTGTGTATCAGCCCTTGGTCTCTGGAATGGGTGTGAGACAAGATCTCCTCGGCCCACCAGGCAGTGATTTGGTGTTCTGCACCTCACCATTGTTAGCTGGAGTCAAATCAGCAGGTCTTTTTGGACAGTCTCAAGCAGTTGTTCCAGAGCAGTACTTTCTTATCACACTGTCCTACATGTACTAGCCAGGGATCAAAACCCTCTGCATTTCTTTTCCACCTGAGCCACCTTGTGGGCCCTCTTCCTATAGCTAAAATGTTATTTTTGAGAGAAAATATATCAATCATGGTGTATATTTCAGAAAACAGTAATGGAAGCTGATGGGGATGGAAGCACATTGAGATTAGACCCATCACTGCTTTATCACCAGGCTCTTTAACTACTTCTGTGAAAAGAATTGGCCTGGTTATGATGTAGTCCCTAGCAGGCCAGCAGCCTGCATATACACGTAATAAAATAAAATAAAATAAAATAAAATAAAATAAAATAAAATAAAATAAAATAAAATAAAATAAAATAAAATAAAATAAAATAAAATAAAATAAAATAAAATAAAATAAAATAAAATAAAAAAGAGTACCCAGATTGCCCCAGCAGACATGGTGTGCCAGGTTCACACTGGTGGGTGCAAGAAAGTGATGATATGGGTGCAGGAACAGATTATTCTTGATTATTCCAGATACTGTCAGGAGTCTATTGGGAAATAAACTCAGTTAAATCCCAGAACAGATTTTCTCAACACTGTTCTCATAGCAGGAGGAAATCCAGGAGGTCACTGAATTAGGCTTAATGTTCCCTCCCAGCCTGTGACAGAGAAGCCTTTCCTATCTGTGGAGGTGGGAATCATCTGTTAGGGTGCTGCCCTCCTTATTGTACGAAATGTCTCAAATGGTGCCCCGAGGGCATATATATATACCCAGTGCAGGGTAACCATGCAGTCGGTCTGTATGAAATGGTTTTGCAAGGAATGGAGTGAAGGGAAGAGTTTAACAGGGCAGGACTTCTATGCTCATCACAGCCACCTGAGGCATTGTTGTATTTTTATTTTTTTTTTCACAAGCAAAGGGCATTCAGATGCTCTGAATCCTCACATTTCTGAATCACATGTAACACAAGTTGGATGAACAATGCCAGTCCCCAGGAGCCAACGTGTTGTGCCCCTCCCTCCCTGGCCACAAACCCCCTCTGACCTGCTAACACCAGATCTCTGGCTCCTTGGGAAAGATGCAGGGCACAAGAGACCTGTTGATGGAGATTTTCCATGTGTGAACAGGCCTGACAGCAGTCAGAGGTGATGGAGATGCTCTGAACAGACACACAGGAGCAGGGAGAGTTTGGCTGCACTCTAAAGGCTGAGGCATCACAAAAACACTCCTGCACTGCGCCTGAAGCACACCAAGCCCCAGGTTTGGCAGGAGGCGAGGGGTGAGAGCTCCCAAGGTTTATTTATTAAGTTTCTCGATGGGCTGCTCTCTGGGCTGTCGGGCAGGCGGGCGGGGAGCTCTGACAGATGCTGGCCGTGCTGCCACCATGTAGCCATTCCCCATTCATTACTTCAGTGACAGGCAGGAGCAAAGCCTCGCTCAGCCCAGTGCCAAGTGATGCAGGGTTAGTGCTCGGCTTGCTGCGCTTCAGTGGCACATCCTGTGGCTGGGGCAGTTCCAGTCCTGGCTTGAGGAATTTATCAGCACAAAACCAAATGATGGCCGTATTTTTCTGTTTATTTTGCATTTTTCAGGGTCGCTGTGCAGATTTCTCAACTTCAACAGGAGAAAGCCTGGCCTCAAACCCTCACCTTACAGGCAGGGAAATGGGCTCTGGCTGCAAGAAATCCTGGAGCACGGGAAACGTGTCCTTTTGCCTATCAGGATGGGCAGCCCTGCCACTGCCCAGGGTGTAAAACAGCCTTTGGGCATCGCTCCCTGGTCCTGCTGGCTGGATCCATGGGGAAAAGGGACTGCTAGGGCAGCTGGAGAGAAACGAGAGACTGCAGCTCAGATAAGGTGCCAGTTCCTCAGTGTGCTAGCCTGAATACCTATTTATGTGAACATACGTCATTGCACAAGCATTTCTTTCTGTATTGGAATAAGAAATTCAGTTTTAGATTAAAGGTAAAGCAAAAGTGTTTCCTGGGCTCTGATTTAAGCTTCTGGGCTTCTCCCTCAGCATCTGCTGATAGGGGTAAGCCCTGAAATACAGAATGAGCCACTTTTCTTTAGCTGTCGCATTACCAACACAATGACTAGGTCTCTGACAGCTGCACAGCACACAGAAAATACGGCATTTTAAAAGTTTTTTTTTTACGAAGCCAAAGCTTCACTTTATATTGGAGTAAACCTGGCATAGCATCGCTGCCTGCCTGTCACTGCTTGCCTGCCCATAGCTAGGAGCAGGCTTTGCTCCATGCCCTGGAAAGATTCGGGTTTCAAATTAATTTGTGCCTTTATGAAAAGAACAACAGCTCACAAATATTCTGGGCCAAACTTGAGATGATTGCCTGATGAGATAATAAGCTGCTAGTGCTCTAACCTGACAGTATCACTACATTGTTATGTTCCCGAACAATACTGCATTGTGGAAACAAAACACACTAGCTGTTATCCGTCAGCCAGCAGTGCGGGAATAAAGTTATTTAACTCTCACTTTCAGAAGCACAAGGATCAGTATCAGAGGGTATGGAACAGAAGTAGACAGCCAGGCCATGATGGTTAATTAATTTTAAATTACTCTCAGTTTATAACTGGCCGGACTTAAACAATGTAAAAGTGACAGCACATGGTGAGTACGATTGGTCTGATTTCCCAAAGTCCGAAAGAGGCATCTTAGGAAGACCACGTCAAGCTAAGGAATGCACACACAAACATTCGCTTTTAAAAGCAGTTCTTATTTATTTACTTATTTATTTTGCTCGTGTTGCTGGCTAAAATAAAAAGACTCTGTGCAGCTACAGCACATGGTCTGTGTTCCTACAGCTCAGACCTCAGCCTTTTAAATTGTATCAATCTGGGACTGTTTCAATCTGGGACTGGTTTTTGGAAATGCACATTTAATTTGCATTTCTCCTTTTGGATTTGCACAGATACCATTTGGCCCAGGCACTGCTGAAGTCGCTGGCTCGGGCCCATGCATTTTTCTCGGCATGTTCACGGACAGCTGGGTCAGGCGGACTTTTACCAGAGCAGCTTTTACTTTTTAATTCGAGAAAAGGAGCAGCAACAGGAACGCGACGCCTCCAGAGCGAGCTCCGTGCGTGCCCACCTCTAAAGCTCGGGATGCGCAGAACTGGACCCGGGCACGGCCAGGGACACGCAGTACTTATTTACCCCTAATTACGGCCTAATTACCAAGGGGTAACGCGAGGGGGGCAGGCACGGAGCAGCCGCGCGGGGCGGGGGCGGGCGCAGGGTTTGCGCCAGGCGTTGCGCGGTCGCGCAGCGCCCCCTGCCGCCCGCCCGCCGCCCTGCGCGCCCGCGCAGCGCCCACCCGCGCCCCCGGCACCCAGGGGGGCAAAGCCCACCCCGGGCTGTGCCCAGCCTGAGGCTTTTTTTTGGGGTGGGAAGCGGAAAGGTGAAAGCTGGCCCGCAGCGCAGCTCGCCGTGGGGGCGCGCAGGGCGGTCCCGTGCGCTGCTTGAGTGGTCCGGGTGGTGGGGATGGAAAGGGACCGACCCCATGCACCTACGGCTGCTCCTGGGGCAGCCTTACGCCTCTCCCTGCTTGCACAAGGGACGTTGTCTTCCAGCCCCTGGACTTTTCCTGGCCCTTGGAGAAATGCTGTGTTGTGTGTTGGAGGCAGGCTGTGACCAGCCCCCATCCCGGGATGACCAGATAACCCATAATAAAAAGGATGCCCCATATCCCGTCTGCATCAAAAGGCTATGGGGAATGGCCTCGGGTTGTCACTGCACCCAGTGCTGGTCTGCAGCCTGGTTCCTGCAAGGTCAGAGAGGCAGCTCTTCCACACAGGCAAATAAATCACACACTTACTGTACAAAACATCCCTCACTGCACAAACCCGTCTCATCTGAGACCATGCCAGATTTTGGTAAGTGAAATGTGCCAGCCCTACCTAGCATACATCCCGGTCTCTGCCAAGGTACCTGCCCCTCCATGGCCTGCTGCCTTATAAATCACGTTTTCTTTTTTTTTATTATTATTTATTTCTGCATTGCAGGAGTGTACTGCAGATTTATAAAACATTTAAGAGCTGGTGGTTAATGTTTCATCTGTTCATGAATATCCTGAGGGACCAAAGTATTGTTTAATCTTCTACTAAACTAACCATGATTTATACAAAAGTTGTCTGAAGTGTTTTTCTTTTATTAGCAACACCATCGTGTGTCAAAAGCAGAACCTAGATTTATCTACTGTTCGTGCTACTCATATAATACACAATGCTGTGTGCATTGAGTAAGGAATAAAAAAAAGTAAATATTGCTCCTGCTGAGTGAGGATCTGTGGATAGATGGCTTCATCTCCGAGGGGGTTTGGACACAGATCAACATACCACAGCCACAGCAGTTAATAAAGCCCTGAGTGTGCTAAAGGTCTGAAGCACTCCTTGCCTCTGAAGTGGCTTAGCAAGTCAAAATGAAAGGCTGTGGAAACAAAACAAAACAAAACAAAACAAAAAATGTTTTGTTTGTCCCTTCCGGCTGCCAGAGTGGTTGGGCTTGTCCATGCAGCTCAGTTTGGAGATCCTAAATGGCGAACACTAAAAAACAGCTCCTTTTGGGAACCTGGTTTAGAAAGCAGTGTTTAAACTGGCCATCTGTACTGACAAATTTGAGCAATTGTAAAAGTTTCAGACAGGACTCTAAAAATGACATGACCTAGAGACACGTATTTTATTACCTCTCACTGACCCCATTTCCCAAAAGTTATGGGAGGAAACCTCCTTCCTCCAAAACCTGTGAGCTCTGAAAACCACATTCCCTTTTGCATCACACCCTGTGCCCAGACATCCGCAGGCCCGTCAGAGCCCCAGGGCAGCCCCACACCTGGAGCATCGCAGGTGTCCCTCCATAACAAGCCCCACATCCCTGTCTGAGCTTAGCTGGCTCCATACTCTGTGCCTGAACAAGAAAAAACAGGAAAAAATTGGGATTCAACAACCACAGCTAGGGCAAAGCTTATAGGCAGCGAAGGCGGTGATACATATTTTTATTTTGCCACTTCTCAAGGGACATGTTAAAGAAGGAAGTATGTTTATTATTGCTAATCAGAAACTACAATGTGACTCAGGGGCTGGGGTTGAAAGTGCATATAAATAATTTAGTGTAGAATATATTATAGGGATGCGGCATAATTATCAAAAGCAAAACAAAGAAATGAAGAAAAAGCCATTCCGGCTCTTGAATTATATTTGGTCAGATAATGTTCTTCTTTTTCCTTGTGTTTATATATATATATATTTTACAAACAAAAAGGGAATTATTTAGTTTGCACCTCTGCACTTTCTATTCTCAAGCCTGTCTTGAAAATCTCAAACTTTCCTGCCCAGAGAAGACAAGAGATGCGGAAAAATAAACACTACTGTGCTGAGAATTCAATTTTCTCTAAAAACACAAACTCAACTAATAAGCCACAGGAAGTTCAGAATTCAGGTTACATTTTGTCAAGTGCTGAGACACAATAAGTATGGTAAAAATTCAGAATGGTGCTAGTCTGCCCAAGCAAAAGGGCTTGCCTTAGAGTTACCGAGTAGTAAGTACAGGACTGGAAAGTGAGGATTTCAGTGTTTCTGACCACACTGGACATAAAAATTCACTTTGTTTTCTCTTATACATTAGTACAGGGAAGAAGCAGATATTGTCCTGAGCAAAGCTTATACCTGAGTAAAACTTACGTACTTGGGTCCTACCTGATTTAAATACACACTCATTCATTCCCCATTTGAAAGCAATGCTAACCCTTGGTATCAGTTGGTGCAATTCAAACTGCAAAATTCAAAATCAGTGATTGCAATTCTCTCTGACATCAAGTAGTGCAAAGGTGGGCCAGCCTTTGGTTTCAAGGCTCCTTTCATCAACACTCTTGAGGCTGTGCCACCTGGAGAGTGGCCTGGGAGAAGGATGGATGAATCCACAAAGAGAGGAGAGACATGGACAGAAGGCTCTGCAATTGTTACCCAATGGGCCAGTTGGTATCAGTAGAGGAATGGGCATTTTTTATGAAATATTTCCCTTGTTGGGAATGAAAGGATACTGCGGAGCCACCAGCACATCAGACTTACCGTGGCTTCGCAGTATGGTAACTCCGTGAGTTTGCTTGCTGTGACACCAACTCTCAGAAACAGAAAGAAAAAAAACAAAGCCAAGAGCCGACCTAAATCTCAAAACAAAACAAAACAGACACTAAAACTAAAAACTAAACCAAACAAAAAAATCCTCTTCTCTTTCCTTCTTCTCTTTCCCCCCTCCCCAAATTTGAGATGCCCCCACCCCCCAGATTTGAGATGATGGTTAGCTATTGATCTTGTACCCTCAGTTGCGGACAGAATTAATCATTTAGGCTTTATTTTACCGTAATTCTTGGCAGCTCTCCATACTGAAACTCTCAGCTGCCAAATGAGGTAAAAACAGATATAAAAATGTTCATTTTGTATATATTGCAATAGAAAAAAAATCATTCTAGCAATAAATCACTGTCTTAGTTATGGTTTCTTTTGTCATCTCAATGGCCCTTATGGCTAAACCACAAGTTTTACAGCAGAAGGGTAGCGGGGAAGAGCTCTCTAGCTTTAATGTAGGTACATAGGATACCCACACTGTCAGAAATGCCGGAGATTTTCAGCAGAAAAATCTCTCAAAATGCCAGAAACAAAGGCCACATAAACATGGTCCTCTTCTGCAAAGGTGAGGATGATTCTTCTTTGGGTAACAACCACAAAATCAAGCATAAGGGATACAAGCAGTAAAAGTCAAGTCTTCACTGGCATCACAACCATATTTGTAATCATGACAGAAGGAAATAGATGTACACACACTCAGGAGGTGAAAAGGGGAAACGACTGCTGAAAAACAAATGATACATCACTCTTCTATTGAGCTTTCCCCATATCCTTTGCATAAAAAGGTCAGATGCAGATAAAGTGTTAAAGATTTGAGGTTTCAGGCTCACATGGGAGATGTCATCAGAATGGGCTATAGTCCTAAGTGAATCCCCTACATCCCAAAGTGTGAGGCTGGTGGGACCAGGTGAAGTTCTCGTGTCTCGCGGGGCAGTAACCTACCTGTCAGAGCAAACTGCGCTGAGCAAGCCCCAGCTGCACCGCACAGGCTTGTGCAAACTCATCTGGGGGACAGCAATACACAGCCTGGAAATGAAAAAGATGCCAAGTTTTAAAAAGCTGTACTTAAAAAAAAAAATAATTAAAAAGGTGTGATTCTAACTGTATTTGACTGGTATGATTCATGGCAGAAAGTATAAACAAAAGACCAAGAACTAAATTTAGTCCCAGTTTCTATTCATGCAGATCCATTAATCCCAACTGCCATAAAAGAGTTTGCTTTTGACCCTTGAGAGGAAGAAATTTGTATCCCATGAATAATCTGTCCAAAGCATATTAAGACATCCCTACAGATACCAGTTAAAAAGAAAAATAAAATAAAATAAAATTTGGGCCTGAGTAAAAGGTAGAAATTTCATTGTGAGCAGAAATCTTTCTACTTGGTTACCACGCAATCTAATCCTGACAGTGCACCCAGCTTGAAAAATGACATCCCCATCTCCAAGAATTGAAAGGTGGCAGAAAAAAAGCAGCCACTCCGTGCTTTGGTCTAAAGCAATTATGAGCTCCTCACAAGCTCGAAGACAAGAATTGATTTTCATTTCTAGATTATCAAGACATGGGGGCAAGCAGGTCAGGAAATCTGCCCCTATCTTGACCTTGTGGATTGGATTGTTCTCAAACCTGTTCAATATTGAGAAGAATTGTTTGGGTGGGAGGGGGAAAAGAGAGAGAGGGAGAAGAGAAGAAATCCTCTGGCATATTTTGTGCCCACTGGTACATGAGAATCTTTTTCATCTCACTTTCTGATCTTAATTATGCAACATATAGTCAAATATTTAAGGAGATGATGCTCGAAAGGCAGCCTGGTGCCCATAAATGGCCAAATCTGATGAAGACAAGAGAAAATGCAGGACGCTAAATCAGGGAGGCATAAAAGCCATAGAGAAACAAGCACGGCCTGGCTTTACAGGAGACACGTATTTCTTTAGATCACCCCTGTGCTATGCATTAGAGTTTTTTCCTACCACGGATTTGGCCTAGATCTTTTGTTATTGCAGTAGTTCAGCATCTCAGAAGGCTCCAAACTGTTGAACTGTTACTTGGCTTCCATGGAAATTTTGGCATTTACTGAGGCGTCAGACACATGCAGCTATGCTTTAAAGTGAAATACAGTGAACCCTTGCTAATTCAAGTGCATAGGAACCATGTCACTACTCAGATTACTTAAAAACAGAATTACTGCAACAATGGCTTTATTTTCACCTCAGTTTTAAACTGTTGGTTTTTTTTTAGGTAAGAATTTTGTAGATGCTTTAGATAAATCCATGCATATTTAGGTTCTGCTAGGAAAAAGTATTTTGGCTACAGCAAGTAACACACAAGTTAAACAATAACTTCAAGGAGCATGTATGAAAAATATAAACCTGGCAGAGGAACTGGGAGCAGCAGGAGGTCAGTGTTAGCCCAAACACTAACCCAGCCATTCAGATTAATCAGTTCCGGAGTAGCGGGGTCCCACCCTATAATAAACTGTATAATGTGTGTACAGTCAGCCACCGCTGAAATAGTGCCAACTCTGGCAGAAATGCCCCAGCTGCTTAACAGCCAGCCCACCTCCACACGAGCCCTCAAAGGACAGAATGGGGAAAAAGCCAACCAAAAAATTTGGCTGCCTGTAACTGCAGGACTGCTGATGCAAAATGGAGCTGGTCAGTCAGAATTGTAGTACTGTAACCAGATATTTTCCCAATAAAAAAAATTAAAAATGAGTGTTTTACAGAAGGGGAATCGAAAGAGGCAGTTAAAACTGTGTGTGTATTTCAGCAGAGTGTAGGCGTTCAGTGGGGCAGCAGCAAACACCGGCAGAGGTTATGTTTTTATACTTGGCTGGCTGACAAGTCGTCGTGCCCAGCATTTTCACTCCAGTTTTAGACTAACAGGGATCATCAAAATAAGAATCAACAGAACACCAGTTTGCCCTTGTCCTGATGTATTAGTGCCCTAAATCAAGCAAAAAAAATAAATGAAAATGTTTCAAATGCCCCAAACTGGACCCCCACTCCTGCTAAACCTCTTGGCCAACCTTCCAATGTGAAAAGCTGAAGTGAGAGGATCTGCCACAGACCACATCTGAAATAGCAGCTGAACGTGTAAGTGTGATCCTGCTTTTGTAATTGTTGTGTCTAGTTTACAGGACTCTAAACCAGGAATGGGAGGCACAATGGCTCTGCATACATAAATGCTATAAAATTAGTGCAGACAGCTGGCAAATCATTAATTAACAACAGCAATGGTTTCAAACTAGAGCTCTGGGGACTCCACAGGAAATAGGAAGTACACTGCTCCTGCTTTCAGTTATGCCTGTGACCTGGTTTCTTCCCCATAAATAATAATAAAAAATAAATAAATATGTCTGAGCCACAATATCACACAGGCCACCAGCAGCAGCCCTTAAAATAACACACAGTCTGAATGAGTCTCAGCACAGAAAGCTGCCTTTGAGCCTGCTCCAGCATCAGACGGTTGAGAAATGTACTCTGGAATACTGTGCATGCAGCACTGGTTAATTAAAGTAATCACAAAGACTGGTCCAAAGAATTAAAAGAAAAAAAAAAAAAAAAAAAAAAAGCTGGATTTTTTTTTCCCATTCTATTGCAGCCTAATTTTTACATATTAGATGATTCATATAGCTGACTGGATTGTCCCCAGGAGTACCACACAAATAGAAGTGCACATAAATGCTAAGCCAATATGTAAATGAGAAATAATCTCAAGATTTATCTGTGAACTCCAGCTTCTTTTAGCAAATTAATTCATTGACAGCAGAAGGGTTGCTGTCTCCCTGTGAAACATATGAGGGAAAATGTTGGTTCACAGCAGATTTATTTCCACAATAGACCTAACAGATCCAATAATTATTATAGTTCACCATGTTGTTCCAGAATTTGTGCTGAAGGTTGGATTCCCTGTTAGCGCAAAATATATCTGCAGGGAAAAGACAAGGGGAGCAATTTAAAACGTGTAATATTTACTCCTGAGGATGAGCTCCACTATAACAGCATCTCCATATTCACGAGGTGGAAGTGATAAACTGGAAATTATGCACTGGTAGCACTCTGGGGAACAGGCAAAGAACAGCTCTGCTATGGCAAGGGAGAGAGCGGATGGCCTCAAATGTGCACTTTATGCCACGTTTTCTACAGGAAATCCCATCCCTTACTGCCCCGAGCTGTCAGCATGGTGGGTCCTCCCATCCCAAAACCAGCCTGCACACTGCTGGCGCTGCTGGCTCATGGTGTGAGGGAAGGGGTTTGGGTGGGGAAAAGCCATGACTGGGAGGAGGCAATGCGTGACGCATGATGAGTATGCCCTCATGCAAAGCACAAAATAAAATAAAACAGCAACAGCAAACCTCACAAACAAAGACTGCAGTAGCACTTAGCAGCTGTATTTCAGCATTGGTTCCTCAAACCCCCTGCAGCCTATTAAAGAATTATCTCAGTGCCCTGCTTTTCCTGCACTAGCTTGCAATAGGACTCCAATAGGTGACAGCAGCAAACCTGCCTTTATTTCTCAGAGCAGGCTCTGGAAGTCAGACAGGACTCAGGAGAGGAGCCCCTGTTGCCACGTGAACTAGTCTTGTGCAATGAGAGAGTTTTGAGCATCCTGACCATCGTGACAATCTGCTCTTCTTTTATTCTGAGGTCCCAGAATGCCAGGATGGCACTCATATTCATAAGCACACGGTGTTTGCAAAGATACACGCATACATGCCATTTTCCAAGAAGTCAGGGTAAGGTGCATAAAACAAGTTTTGGTTACTTCAGGATTGTGAGATGGGAGTTTACAATGATCAGTCAGGATACACAAGCATGAGAGACATGAATATGCGTGAATAATTCAAACAGAGAACTGTATAGACCACACAGTTACAATGGCATAAAATAAAGCAAATGCTCTAGCCTGCTTTGGGACAATCTGCACTTACACCACCGAGCTGTAATATAATTCTAGTTCAACAGAAATCATGAAGACGAAGACTACTGAGTCTCACAGGCTCAGACACAGCTTGGAAAATCAAAATAAGTGAGCTTAAGTGTCCAACCTGGTCAGTGATTTGACAGCAGAATTTGTCATGTCACTGAAAACACTCAGAGGGGGAAAAAATCACTGAGCAGCTACAACAGCACTGTAGCTTTATATGCTTCTGTTTGTGCTTGTTACAGGGAAGCCCATTCTCCCGGTGCCTCTGTGAATTATCCCTGATATTTCTGCTTTGCATTCACAGGCAGAATGCTTTGGGCATGCCAGAGCCCCACACTTTCTGCCTGTGTTTTTGTAACTGCCTCTCAGCCTGGACTCCTCTGTCTCCTCTGCTTCTGACTTCGTGTTTTGAGAAATGTTTCCACAGTGATTCTCAGAGCTTAACAGACAAGATCCTCAGTCTGCTTCTGTGAAGCAAACTATGTCTGAACCCATCTTCGCACCTGCAAATTGAGGCAAAGTCACACACCTTGTCAGTCCCCAGGGCTGGAAGCAGAAATTAGGAGCTACACTTTGCTCTCCTGTCCTCACCACTAGGCAGCACAGTCCTGGGAGTAAAGCACTCCTGAATCCCTGTAGCAGTCACAGCTGTAGTGTCCCTGGACAGGACACTGATCTTCCTTTCTGTCTCTGAGTAGCTACCTGTAGAGCATTTGGAAATGAAATACATATGGAAGAACAAAAATGTAGCTCTAACATACACGGGACAGACATCACCTGCAGAAAAGTGTCACCTAACAGCTGTACAAACCACAGTGACACTCAGACAAACAAAAGAGCGATGACAGCAACTACAACAAAACCCCAGACAAACCCCAAACAGACCTAATTGATTCCGTGCTTGTTTGCTCTTTGGCGTTATGTCAAATATGGCTCATAATTTCTTTAGGGCATAATAGAAAGTGTCAGAGTTGCTGGAAAGGCTCCCGATTACTGTAATGGGGAACAGACCCTGAATGAGGCAGAGAATGTGATGATTTATGATATTCCCAATAGAAAATAGATAGAAGTAACGGCAATAGGAAAAGTGTTTTATGTGTTCAGTGTTCTGTCCCAGACAGGTGTCAGTCCCAACTGACTCAAAGAAAGGGAAAACAAGAAAGTCTAAAGCAGACAATTAGAGAAAACCCTGCACCAGAAAAACATGGAAAACATATTTTTCCAGCACTGTGCATCTATTCGTTGCATTATATTCCCAGGTAGAAATATCTATGTACCATATATATACTCGTATCACCAGTCCTTTCCTTTTAGTTACCTACAAAGCTACCTAACACTTTAAAAAGTCCTGCTAAGCTGCTTGGACCTGCAGCATCTTGTGCAATTGAGTTCCAGGCATGTGGACGATCTGAATCTCAAATGTGATTTGGAAAGCTAAACTGAAACAAGACATAAGGCACAATAAAAATAAGCTGGCACAAGCTGTTCAGCAAGACAGCTTTTTAATTTTGTTTTGTTTTATTTGGTTTTGTTTTATTTTGTTTTGTTTTGTTTGCGTGGTCCTGGTCCCCTATCTTTTCCCATTTTCGACATTAATCGTTTGCATATATTGAATTACCCCTAAATAGCAAGACGCAGACTCTGCCTAGCAAAACGCCCAGTTAGGTAGGAACTTGTCCGTAGGTTTTCTACAACGATTCCAACTTTTATCTCTGTTTTCAAAGGTTTGCCATGAAATGTCAGTGATGTTATGGACAATGCCCCCAGCTCCCTCCCTGAAGGAGGCATATAAACGGCATACGGAAGAGTATGTGAAAATAAACCATACTTGCATGTATTCATTTCAATTTCTGTTACTTATTTCAATTCCAGAATTGCCAGTCTGAGCCTGCCCCCTGGAAATGGCTTCACACCTGGCCCCTCATGTAGTTTCCTTGCCTTTATTTATTATTATTATTAATATTTCGTTCCCCGGAGAGGAGCACGGCTCCGCGGGGAGCCGCGCCGGGCACCGCCCGTCCAAGGGCAGCCCCGGGACTCCCCGCAGCGGCCCCGGCACGGCCCGGGGTGTGCAGCGGGCACGGAGAGAGCGGCAACCCCACACTGCTAACACAAACACAAACACAAACACAAACAAAACAAACACACAAACAAAACAAACATACAAAAATACAAACCCAAAAGCCCAGGAAGAATGGGCAAAAACGGTTATTCCCGCTCACAGGCGCGATGCGGAATAATAAACATAACCCACGGCCTCGGCAGGGGAACTCGGCTGGGCGGCTCCCAGCTCCGAGTTCCTGTTTTATTATTTTATTTTATTTTATTTTATTTTATTTTATTTTATTTTATTTTATTTTATTTTATTTTATTTTATTTTATTTTATTTTATTTTATTCTATTATATTTTAAAATTTAATTAATTTTTCCATTTTATTTTATTTTAAAATTTAATTAATTTTTCCATTTTATTTTATTTCATTTCGATTTATTTATTTTTATAATTTCATTTTGTTTTATTTAATTTCATTTTCCTTTGTTTCGTTTCGTTTCGTTTCATTTTATTATTTTATTTAATTTCATTTCATTTCTCTTATTTTATTTTATTTTACTTTATATTTTACTTTATTTTATTTTATATTTCGTTTTATTTCATTTCATTTGATTTTAAAATTTAATTTAGTTTTATTTTATTTTATTTTATTTTATTTTATTTTATTTTATTTTATTTTATTTTATTTTATTTTATTTTATTTCACTTCATTTCATCTCATTTTACTTTATTTTACTTTATTATATTTTATTTTTCATTTCGTTTCATTTCGTTTCATTTCATTTCATTTCATTTCATTTCATTTCATTTCGTTCCGCTCCGTCCCGTCCCGCTCCGTCCCGCTCCGTTCCGCGTTTCCCCTCCGGCCCAGCCCCCCGCGGGGTGGGGGCGGTGCAGGAGCCGCGCGCAGGCTCTGGCCGCGCCCCCGCTCCGCCCGCCCCGGCCCCGCCCCTCCCCGCCCCTCGTCGCGTCACCGTCGACCCTCCCCGCCGCGGGGCGGAGCCGCCCCCTCCGCCAGCCAATAGCGTCGCGCCTCCGCCCCCTTCCGTCGGGCCGCCCGGAGGCGGTGCGTCGCGACCAATCGGCGGTGCGGAAGCACGCACCGCCCTCCGCTTCATTTGCATGCCGCGTTGCCATTGGCCGGGCGGCGCGGCCGGGGGGCGTCGCGGAGGGAGGCGGGGAGGGCGGGGGGCGGGCTGGCGAGCAACCCGAGACGGCGGCCGCGCTCATTGGCCGAGCGCCCAGCCGGGGGCGGAGCCAGCCTCCCCTCCCACCGCGGGCGGGGCGGCGATTTGCATAGAGGCCGCGTATTTGCATATGCATGAGGTGGGCGGGGCGCGTTTTGGCGCGCCGCGCTGCTGGGCGCGCCACGCCGCCGGCTGCGCTGTGTGGTCCGGGGGGCGCCGCCGCCCCCGCGCCCTGCCCCGGCCCCTGCCCCGGCCCCGCCGCTCCTCGCAGCGCCGGGACGGAGCGGGAGTGGGCCCGGGCAGCTGGCAACCATTAGCGGCCCCCGCCCCCCCCGCTGATCCTTATAATCTGATTAGTTTAATGGGTCACGCAGCGCGGGACCTGCTTCCTACGGATCAAAGGCGAAGCCAGCGGGGTAATATCCCACCGGGCTTCCTCCAACCCCCCCCCCCCCCCCCCACGGGTGCCGCCGCTGCCCCCGTTCCTTGTTAGCCCGTTTTGTAAAAAGGCTCCGCGGCCGCTCTGCCCCCGGGCGGGGGCTGGCTGCAGCCGGCGGCACCCCCACGCCGCCAGACGGGGCTGCGGGGGGGTCCCCGCTTCGCCCCCCCAGCTCCCCCACCCCACCTGGGGACCCTACGGGAGAGGCTCCCGTTTGTCAGCCCCCCCCCGGCTCTCAGCCTGCAGCGTTCCCGGGGGCGTCGCCTTGCAGCATCCTTTTTTTTTGCTGTTTTTGTTTTTAACCCAAAAAGCGTGAAATCGGTGGAAAAACGGGGCCGGGGATGGGCTCGGGTACCCCGTGGCTTTGCCCGGCCGCCCCAGGGGCGGCGTTTTCCGCTCGGTGGCCAAACGCTCATTTGTAGCCCGCAGCCCCTGCAATAACTCGCGGCGCAGTAAATTAAACGTGCGCCCACTGTGGTCCATTACGGGGGAGTGAGTGTTGGGTGACGGCTCCTGCCAGAGGTTACCGGCCTCCACACAGCCCCGGCGAGCTTTTCTCTGGAGGGGAAATATTTGTACTCATTACCGGGAAATAAAGACAAAGCTGCGAGCTGGGGGCTACAGTAGGGAACGAAGCCCCGCGGCACCTGGGGAGGGGGCAGCGGGACCGGGACCCAGAGCCGAGGCTGAGAGCAGCTCCTCTGCACACGCAGGGTGTGTGACACCCATGTAAAACACTTGTCTGCACGATATATTCCGTCCCCACGCATGCAAACCCCAAGGGAAACCAAGCTGCCAGCTCGCACCACTAAACACCCCCGCGCCCTTGCAGGGGTTTGAGCCCCGTACAAAGGGGGAGCCGGTGTGTGTGTGTGTGTGTGTGCAGGGCACGCGTGTGTGCAAACAGGGAGCGAAACGACTTAATGCCCTCGCAAATCTCCGGGATTTTCCTTTCCGGACTTCTGAAGGGCTTTCAAAGGGGAGGAAAAATGTCGATACATTTTTCTTTCATATCTCATAGAAAATCCATTATTTCCAGTGGCGTAGTCGCTGGCTCCCAAAATATTTAGGACATTAAAAAGCCGCTTGTCGGAATATCAGAGATGATATATTATTCCCTCAGGTCGGAAACTCGGTATGTACGGGCACACACACAGACACCCAAAAATGCATCGATACGTGTTAATGGTACGTCTACATGCACACTAGTTACCTAACGAATGGAGAACTGGGCGGTGAGTGTAGCCATATGCCCGCAAACCACACACATACACAGTGAGCTTTATTTTATTGGAGACTATTAATACACGAGCCCATAAAAATCCACCCCCGTTTAAGTTTTATGATGCTCTGCGCTTTCTTTAAGCGTGCCTGCTTGCGAGCGCAAAAGGAATTGTGAGCATATGATTATGTGTAAACACCAGGCTATTTTCTATTTTTTTTTTTTGTATTTGTATGTTAAATAAATATGCGTAATGCGGATAATTATAAAACTACTAATTAAAAAAGATTAAAAAAAAAAAACAACGACTGTTGTGAATGTAAATATCCACTTCAGGGCCACTTAAGAGCTAGCAGACATTACGGTGCTTTTCCCTGTCCTTACAGCCACTGGCGACTACGCCAGCCTCTGTGGGTGTTTTTTACCCTATTTTCTCTTGGAAACAGATGTGTACTTTATTTCAGGCGAGCTTTCTGCTCTCCCCCCCTCTTAGCCCCCCCCCCCCATACCTGCTAATTCCCCGAGTTTATCCGTGCCACAGACAATAAAGCCATAAAGCTGCCTGCAGAAATTTGTTTGCCGTAACGACGTGTTATTTGAGCCCCGGCTTTCGGGACTCTGACACTTGCCCAGATCAAAGAACCCCCTAAAAATCGCCGGGTGCTTCGGGGCCGGGGCGGGGGGACGCGGGCGGCCCGGGGAGGAGCCTGGTGCCGGGGGAGCCCGGGGGGGCCCCTCTCGTCCCGGTGCAGCTCCCGGAGGGCTCCGCACCCCCGGTTCCGGGGCTGTCCCCAGCCTTGCCAGGACGTTTTCCCCGCTCCCCAGCTGCCGCTTTTGGGTGGGTGTCCCTGCGAGCTGCGCCTACCTTAGGCGGTTTTACGGCCCCCCGTCTAATTGCCCGGTATTAGTTTTACTACCAGATACTGGCTCCTGAAAAGTAGGTTTAAATTACGTGTTGCAGAAGCGATACCATAAAGCAGCAGAAAACAGAATCCCTCCTCCAACACATTTATGGGCTAAGGCTGCAAAGATCACAGGCTTCAGGTTTTGCCTTCGGTTTAAAGGTTGGCCCGGCACGGGAAGTCATTTGATAAACCTTAAGCTGTACTTCATAATCTTTACTGCTTTATGGAGCTTTCCAAATCTTTAACACACTGTAACCTTTTCAAGACAGATTGCCAGACAACATTTCGGTGTTGGGTTTACTTAATGCGGCGCTGGCGAGGAAGTGAATTTTCACGGTGCCCACATTACTGCCGGGCACTCCCCCCCGCCCCCTCCCGCTCCCCGGCCCCGCGGAGCCGTCGCCTGCGAAGATTTATGAAACCTGCGGATCTCTAATATCGTGCGCACGGATTTTGATCCGTCAGATTACAGCCTCCGCCGTGTCTGGGGCTGCCGCTGGTGAAGGGCGCTTGTGGTACATATTTCCTCTGATTAGCGCTTTCCTGGAGGGGAGGGAGCTCGTGATTTATTGCCGCGTCCAGCCATTTAGGAAGCGAAATTAACCCCAGAATGCCTCCGTCCCGTTTGAAGTTCACGGCTTGTTTTCCTTACAGTACGGAGCGCGGATCAAAGGCTCGAAACGCCCTCTCGTGTTTACTCGAGTTGCAAAAGAAAGGAAAAACAGACACCTCTCGGGCAATCAAAGCATCGCCTCGCAGCCGCCGCAATCCAACACCCGGCGGGAGCCGCGGTCCCGGTCCCCTCCCCCGGGTCCCCCTCCTCAAATCACCCCGTGACGAAACGACCCCACCCGTGTGACGCCATCAGGCTGCTTCTTTTCCGATTTCTGCAATAAATTAATGGCGGTGACAGGCGGGAGGCTGAGACGGATCTGGTGGTGTTTTGTTTTGTTTTTAATTATTTTAATTTATTTATTTTTTTTATTTTTTTGGTGTTTTTAAACACGATCCCTCCGACAAAGCCGGCCTCGCCGCACAGGCTCTGGGGGGCTGGAGCTGCCCAAGCAGCACCCATCGGGCGCCTCCCGGTGCTGCTGCTGCCCATCGGGGCGGTGCAGGGGGGGAACATTGGGACGCCCCAGGAGCGCCCCCCCCCTCGCCCGGCCCCGCCGTCAATCACTGCCGGCCACTCCTAAATCACGGCCGCGCACTGCCCCCATCCCGCGCGCTGATTGGTGCGCGCCGCCCGTGACGTAGCAGGCCGGGTGGTGCCGGCGCTGGCGCGGCGGCAGCGAGGGGGCGGCCGCGGGCTCGGTGGTCCCGTGCTGCGGGTGCTGCCCCCCCCCCGCCCCGGGAGGGTGACCGGGGAGCTCCCCCCCGGCACGGAGCGGCTGCAGGCGGTCCCCGCAGCCCGTCCCGTGCCGGGTCTCTGCCTGCACCGCTCCCGCCCGGGCGCTGCCCCGCAGGGAGCCCCGCTCTGCCGCTCGGGCCCTGCCGGGGAGCCCCGCACAGGCGCGGGGGGCCGGGTGCGGGTCACCGCCGGGCTGTCCCGGCTGCGGGCACGCGCTGCGCGGCCCCGCGCCCGGCCCCGCACCGTGGGAACGCGCCCGGCCCCGCTCCCACGGCGGCCCCGGGGCGGCGCGCCCGGCATGCAAATGAGCCCTGATTGACAGCCCCGCGCCAGCCAATGGCGCGGCGCCCGGTGAGCTATTGGCCGGCGAGCCTCTGACCGTCAGGAGTGACGCGGAAGGTGCGCCGGCCAATCCGCGGCGCGTATGCAAATGAAGGGGGAGGTGCCGGGGAGGGGAGCGGTGGCGGCGGCGAGCGCCACCTTGTGGCCATTCGGGGCGCTGCAGCGGCGCGGGGCCGGGGATAGCGCTTGGGGTCGCCCGGCGCCGGCAGCGCCGTTTTGGGGGAAATAAACGGGATAACGGAGCAGCGGGGGTACCCCTGCCATCCCCCGCCAGGGGAAGCGGAGTTTTGTTAAAGGATTCGGGGGGAAGGAGAACGACGCCGTGGTTCTTCCCCGAAAGGGTGAAGAGCTCCGGGGGGCGCTGCCCTGGGGGCTGTGTCCAGGGCGGTGGCTTTAGGGGGCTTTTTTTGGGGTGGCCGCTCGGGTCTGGGGGCTCCTGCAGTGCTCCGGGGCCTGAGCAGGCTCCCTGAGCCCGGGTGCCTGTGCTGTGAGGGAGACCACACCAATACACGTGTACCCATGCATACTCGTGTATATGCATCTTAAGCGTGTAATTTTGTGGGTAATTTTACACATAAAAAATAAATCCCCCAGCGATGGGCACGCTTGAGCTGCTGCCTATCTCCTCCTCCTCCTGATCCAGAGCCCCATTTCCCGAGCACATGCAGCTGCCCCTCTGCCGAGCCCTTCCCCTCTTTCACGGGGTCTGCATGCTTTTCTGTTCTTCTTGGGGTGCCTGCAGTCCCTGCTTTCATTTTCCAAAGTGTCAGGGCACGTAGTTTGCGATTGAAACAACTTCAAAGCAGCCTAAGCAGCAGCTGCGCCCCAGCCTGGTGTGTAAATAGTGCACGGATGGCAAGAAGTGTCCGTGTGTGCGTCTTGGGGCTTGACTGTGATGGGTTGCAACCGTGTCTGTGCTCGTGGAAATGGAAAACGGCCTGAATTCAGCGCTCAGGATTCAGAAATAATCCCATGAATGAATAAACGTGACTTTTGCATGTAGCAAAGAAATGATTTTTTTTTTTTTTGATATTCTGTTTTTGTGACTTGGGAAAAAAAAGTTAAAGTCCATGCGATTTATGCAACCGTCAATGATCGTTTATCCCACAGTGATCCCACACATGAAAATTTTTTTCCTTCCTCAGAGAAGGGTGAAATGCCACTTTTGCAACAAGCAACAGAGGAATTTCATGCATGTCTTTATTTGTATCGTGTGCCTGGATGGAAGAGAGGGGGGCTGCGTGTGTGAGTGTGTGCCGGAGGGGTTAGCCGGGGGATAAAGAGGCTGTGGGCTTTGGGAAAGCAATGATTCCCCAGAACCCATGTGGAGTTCCCCCCCTTTAAAACCCTAAACAGACATTCCAAGAAGGAGGAAACAATCCCGATTTGTTTTCATTGGAGGTTGTAAAGCAAGACCCAAACAGAGTTAGAAATATAAACCAACTGAAAGATCTCCCAGCTGTTTAGCTGCTGCTTCTAAACAAGCCTGATCTCTTTTTCCCCTCTCTCCCCTCCCAGATCTCCCTGGCTTGTGGTTTCTCTCTAAATAAGGCAGGTTCCCTAGAGAGCAGCTCGCTGGAATTCACTCCCTCAAGAAATGACTGCATAGCTTGCTGCGATGTGAAAGGGGCCTTGAGTCGGGGGAGGGATTGGGGGAAGCGATGGCTCCGCAGCCGAGGGAGATATCTGCTGTGGTAACAGGCAGAAACAAACACCACGCTTCGCTGCACGAGTCTGATTACCTGAGGGCTTGGAAAGACTCCCCTCTCCTGTCCCCAAACCATCGGAAATAACCAACCCCATGCAAAATCAGTTCCCCCTCTGTTTTCCTGGTGCACGGCTCATTCCCAGGGACTGCAGGGGAGCCGAGTTGGTCCTGCAGTGAGACCCATGTGCTTCCCGACGAGCTCCTCGTGGTCACCACCAAACCCCGTTCCCCCCATTTTCTCCTTTCCTCTCCCTAATCCTGTGCCTGGTTCTCCTAGCCCTTTTCCAGAATCCCACTTAATTTCTGGCCCGTTCTCAGACTACCATTTCTTTTTGTTTCAGTCGGAGCACTTTCCACCCTAACATTATTGACTGCTGAGCCTGCACTTTTCTGGTCTGTTTTATTTTCATACGGAGTTCAGGAACTGTGACTCTAGCAGACTTGTACTCCACAGTTTGTTTGTTTCTGTTCTCTTGCAATGGTGAAACCCTGAAATCCCCTTGCACTCCTTGACTTTCCCCTCTCTGTGAAGTTAAGAGGCTGCAAGAATGACGGAAAACAGCCAGATCCACACCGGGGGCGATGGACAGAGCAGGACAAAGCACAGTTTGGCACCCTTTCCACAGCATCACATCTGCAAATCCAACAAAGGGCACACCAAGCAAACAACAACAAACCAAAAGAAAATGTAGGGTTTGAAAGAAACGAAACCAGCCCCCACCACCCACATATTTTTGGGTTACGGCTGTAGATATTACCCAGGTTATTTCCCCCACGTTGGGCTTGGTGCGTGCCAGATATTTGGCGTTATCGCTGGATTCCCGGTTAGAAAGCTTCACGTGCTGTCACTAAACGCTGCCCCCATTGCTACGAAGACACCTGGGGGAGTTCTTGGGGCTGCACCGAGGCAGGGATGGGTGTCGGGGGGTGTTTGTGGGGTCGTGGTCGCGGGTGCGCCTCGCCCCGAGCCGCACTCACGGCTCCGGGCGCAGCCGCCGGAGGGCAGCAGACACCGCGGGACCCGGCCCGGCTCCTGCGGCCCCTCCGAAAAAAACAGAGGGCTGCCGGCTTTGCCCCTAACCTCTGGGTGATGGAGGGCAGGGTTTGGTCCATGCGAAGGGAAAGCGAGCTGCTGGAAACGGGGGTTTGCGGCAAGTGGGTTCACGCGGCCGTGGGTTCCCGTTTCCACTCCCGTGTCCTGGTTCTTGCAGCCTGAGCAAGGGAACTAAGCCTTTTGGAAACATTTCTGCAACATGAAAAATACCCAGACGCGTTTCTGAAATGAATATAGACAGCCTGGGGAGACATCCACATTAGTTCCCTTGCAGAAAGCAGCAGGGCAATGCTAGGAAAGCAGAGGGCTGACTCACTGTCACCTAGATGTGGAAGTGATTGTGGGGTCTAACAAACTAGGGAAATACCTGCTTTTAATTTGAGAGAGAGCTCTTAGCACAAACCAGGCAGACTAGACCTGCATACACACTGGACCGTATTATTTTCTGTGGATTTGCAGGTGAGCTTTCCAACCAGCCCACTTTGTCCATCTTGATGTTTATTTGAATTCTCTTCAGCAGCAGTCATGGGTTGGAGTTGTTGGGCCCCAAACAGCAGCAAAAGGCAAATTTGCTGGATGCTTTTTGCTGGCACTTTCATCAGCAATCTGCCCATCAGCCTGGTCGTAATTCCCTGTCAGGAAGCACAAGCGGATGACTTAACCAACCAACTGCAGAGAAGTGACAAGCTGAAATACTCAACCCGAGAATAAACAAAACTCAAAGAGAGAAAAAAAAAAATCTGAGTCATTCCAACACGAGATTTCAACATGAGAGTTGTATTCCAGAGAGGTAGAAGAGACACGATTCGTATGTCAGTGACCTCACAGTGCTTTTGCAAAACCATAGCTCAGTGAATGCTCAGAAAATAAATCAGTGGAAATTTAAATTGTTTCACTGTAAAAAAGCTCCAAGGTTTAGATGTTATGCGTGTATAATGTAAATGCCATACTGGTGTGGTTAGATGCATTCCCAACGTTACAAGAGGGGCCTGAGTGGTCCCAGGACTCTGTGAATATGTATGGAGTCCATAACCTGTGGCTGAAGGTCCTGATCCCTCAGAGTCTGCCATAGTTGCTGCTGACATGGTAACCGCAGTTCCTGTCATGTCCCTGATCGGGAGATAAAAGGCCATTGAGCGCAGGGATGCTTGGAGCTGAATGGGAGCACTGCAGCAGTTTCAGAGCCAGTGTCTCTATACATGACATTCAGGACAGATTCTTTCTTCTCTTTTTCAAAACAAAGAAACAAATGAAACAGGAAACGCTCAGCAAAGAAGCTCAGAGGCTTTCTCATCCTCCTCTTCCAAGCCTGGGTGCACTGCCCTGTGGACACAGAGGGACCGTGACAAGGCTCACTGGGAGCCTGCAGCGAAGTGGCTGATAATGCAGATGGTTTGATGTATGGGCAAAGAAAGGCCCATGCTCCAGCCGTGCTCTGGCCTCGTTCCACACACAGCTGATAAGCAGTTTTGATCATTTTGCCTGTTGGCAGTGATGTGATCCTTCCAAAGGGTAACATATTTTAGTTTGGACATCGCAAGGCTCGTTCTCCACCAGCCAGATTAAATGACCATGCTGACATTTTGCATGTGCTGTCATCCGTATGCACAAAACATCACACTGAAAAGCAGACATTGAGTGTTTGCATGCCCAGAAAAACAAGCCAGGCTCCCTGCAAAGGTGTGCCGACTGTGCTAAAGTAGGGACGTGTGAGATTGTATCCACAAGGTTTTTTTTTTTCCTAGCATCCCCAATAATTACTCACACTTCAGGAAGCAGCAAGATGTAGCAGTTCAAGCAAAGACTGCTATTACAAGAAATGCTAATGGGAATTGCAGGCTCTAATTTCACTTCTGATCCTGGTGCCTCTGGCTTTGGTATCTCAGGCCAGAGCTGCACTGCATGAATGAAGTCAAGGGAATAATACTGACTTAGCCTATTTTGGAAATCTGTCCCACTGTGTTCTTTATCTGTTTGCCAACATAAAGCCTCACACGGAAACTTATAACACAGTGTTTGGGTGGTTTCTGGATAAACTCCTGAACAATGTTTCATATATATATATATATATATATATATATATATATATATATTTGATAATATGGGATTGGTCTTGTTACTATGTTTTCTTTATGTATTAGTGGAAACTCAGAGCAAGAGGCAGATTTTTTTTTATTATTTTTATTTTTATTTTTTGAAGGTGGGAAGCCCCTCTCATGATGACTAACTGGGGTTATAAACAGCATTTCATTTGGTGTGAAGATTATAGTTTTCTGCTCTCGGACAATAAGTGGAAATGAATGCTGTGCTTGATGCCAAAGCTTTGAGCTGAAGGAAGGGGGAGAAGAAGGGGGAAAAAAAGTGGTGTTTTTGTTTTGGAAAACTGCTGAAACCCTACATCACAGGAGACTGATTTATTGTAATGGTCCCCAGAAAAAAAAATATTTCTCATAAGCCTGAACTTTAGAATTGGTTCTCCACGGGCATGTCAGAAGCATCTGCATAGACTTACGTATGACTTAGATATTCTGGGGAGACATTAAGCATGGAAACCATCTCACAATCGTCACTGAGAACTGGATACTACTAGTGAGTAAGTTTAGTCTCATGTGCTATGCCTTTATTTTGGCAAAGGAAAACTTGATGGCCCAAGGGTGAGAAACCTGGAAGCCCAGTGGATGTGTAGAGAATCACTACGCCTTGCATTTCTGCAGCTGGTCCATAAAAACGTGTCTTTCCTTCAAGTCTTTACATCTGTTTAGATCCCACCAGTCACACCAGGTGTCATGAGATTTCCTCTTGCCTGACTTTCTCTGTGTGCCCATGAGCAATGAAGAATTAAGACTTACTTATTGTTGTATCTATGTTGCAATCTATGGAGAGGAATACTATTTGAGAGCACATAAAAAATATCCATGGATTGGCTGTAGGAAGCATAGCACAGGGACCATTACTGCAGACAGAGCTAAGACATATCATCTTACTGGATGAGCAGGGGGAACTATGATTTCTCTGTGGACCATGAGTGGTTGGGAATGTGTTCCTGTCACACACCCATAAGGAGGAAGGTTAAGGTGATCTGGTACGAAAGAAGGGGGCTTTCCAGCAGGTTCAGAAGGAAGTGTATTCATCCTGAAATCCATCTTCATGGATTCCTAAAAATGCATGGGGGCTGCAATGGTACCTGTTTAGCTACAACCCCCAGCATCTGTTAGGTAAGTAATTGTGAAAGTCGTCATGGCATTTTTGTGTGTGCCCTTTTCCCTCCAGCTATCTGTCATTTTCACAGGCTTTAATGACATGAGTCTCCTGCATGCCGGCTATGCATTTCCCATGGGAGGACTGCACTCGCCCCCTTAGGCACCTTGCCCAGCGCAGGCTGCAGAGTTTCAGGAAGGAAGAGAGATGGGGAAGGTGCTAGGGTGAAGAGTTGTGGAGAAGAAAGAGTGATTTGCAAAGGAGGTGATTAGGAGATAACTCCACCTCCGGAAGTTCAGCTGAGTGCGAATGTAATTGATGATTACCAGATAAGCAATACGTCTATTGGAATTTTGCACGGATACAGGCAATGTTTTCCATGTAGCTCAGAAATGACCTCAGAGTAACTGCCTTTTGCTGTAAAGCTGCATTTCTTTTTTCTTTCCCTATTTTTTCCCCTTTCCCCATTAAATGACTTACTTGCAAATTACTTTTTTTTTTTTTTAAATATATATATTTTTTTTCCTTCCTGCTTCCTGAGGTGGAAGAGCCAGTCAGGAAGGGCAAAGTGCACCAGTGACCCAGGGCCAGTGGGCCACCGCCCTGTGACAGAGGTTTCTGCCTCCCTCTGCTCCCTCCTCACGTTGTGTCTGCTTGGGAGCTGGAGTCAGAGCCTGAAAACATTGACCAAAATTCTGTTTTACTTGGGACTCACCCTTCTCACCTCCTCCCCAACAAGTCTCTGCTTGAAAGGTTTATTCTGTATTTTTCTATTCAGGCTCAACACCAAATGCAGTGATCCATTGGAGAGTGTTTTATTTCTAAAGTAAGCAATCTTCAGCATGGTACGACTTAATCCTTCTGACATAAACTTTCAGGTCTAATGTAGTGACATATTCACGGGCTTAAGAGCATAGTAGTTTTCTAAATAGGAGCAGGGAAAGGGGGGGGGGGGGCGGAACTTAAAAAAGAGAAAAGCTTCTCCTTTCGTGTAAGAACTGGCCGATTAGTGGTTTGGACACCCCTTCCAGATACTGAACAGAGTGGATGGAAAAGGTATGTTCGGCTGGAGTTTGACTTTCCCTCATCTTGTAGTTTTTGGCAGGGGCTCAGACCCTTGCCGGCTCCCCGCTGGCCCCGCTGGCTTGCTCCCTCCAAGGTGGTGACAGCATGTTTTTCAGCTGCACCAGAGGCCACAAATTTCATGTCAGGCTTCAAGATACACAGCTTGATAAACACATCTGCCTCCAGCGATTGGCAGCATTCTTTCTGGAAAGGAAAACAGCAAAAGAAAAAAAAAAAAAAAGGCTTTATATAAACAGGCCAAGCGTTATGCAGGGCGTAGCACAATGCAGCACTGCGGGTCTGTCTGAGCCCCGGCCACTGGGCTCTCGATTACAGCACCTCAGCAAGGAGCTCTGCTCATTGCCATGGCTGCCCCAGCAGCCAACATGGCTGCCTTGGCCGCAACATGGCTGCCGCTGGCCTGACCATGTGGGCCAGGCAGCGCTGGACATGGTGGGCATGGTGGAAATAAAGGAAATGCAGGGGAGAGATGGCAAAGGCTTTAATGTGGACTGCTCTAGGTGCCTATGACCAAGTCAAATAGCCTGCCCAGTGTTGGTTCCATGCCTCAGCACTTGGGGACCCTGAGCTGAATTATTTTTGGTCCATTGACTCACTGTAGCACCAATTAAACTCAGATTAAGAGTTGATAGGGCTGCGTGTCCAGCCCACATACATGGTCCCACTAGTTGTGGGCAGCAGTTAGCGGGGAGCCTGACAATCAAGTCCATAGAGTGAAGAGTCAGGTGATGAATTTTATGCTGAATACTGTAAAGATTGCTTCTGGAGACATGCTTACCAGCTCTTCCAAACACAATTCTTGTTTCCCCAGGCAAGTAGGATAATGTAAGAGAGGACAGCAATTGTAGTTTTTGGTGCTTAGTTGTCCTAGACTGAACCTTGTTGTGCTTGCTTGAGTCAGGACTGCAGGCTCAAGGGAGATTATAATGACATTAATGTGATTCCTGTAAATCTGATTCCCTAGAACTTGACATTGTAGCTACCAAAGGTTTAAAATGCTCTCCAGAAGGGTCCATTTACCCTCTCTGTCAAGATCACCAATGTCATGCAACAGCCTATGGAAATGACGTAGTAAAGGTCTTGATGTGACAACATGGCAGCTGGGATGGCAGGAATCATCCTTGATCCCAGGTGAAATTCCTTGCCTGCCTTCCCTTTCCCACTGAACTCCCCTTCAGCTGAATCTTTTGGAGTACTTTGTGGCTGGAAGCTGGCTGGGACTAGGATCATCTCTTGCTAAACTCAAGTGCTTTGCAGAAGCGTTAATAATGATGTGAATCCCTGATCCCTTGTGCTCTGAACACAGGCTACTAGTCTTGACTGTGGTGGTTTTTCTGCAGCTCTTGTACAGTCAGCTCCCCTGGGAGTGATGGAAAGAGGATGGATTTCTCTCAAAAAGAAATTAGACTTTGGCCAGCAGTAGCTCTGGCCCAGAACAGTAAGTTCCTGTATGTGCTTCTTTTAAAGAGCATCAGCAGTTTTAGTTAATACAGCATCCAAATGATGCTTTTTTTTTTTTTTTTTTTTTTTGACTACCATAATAGTGATACCATGACAAATTCAAACTTACTTTTCAGTTCACTAAGAAAACATGGAGTGGGAAGTATTTGAAAACCAACCCATGATCCTCACCTTTTCTTCTGCCACTTTCCACTAAATCACTGTTGGACACTTATGAAGCAAAGAGCTCTGTGTTCAGTCATCTATTAGGGCTGTTAAAGAAAATCATAGGGTGGCTCTGGTGCAGTGGAGTCTGGCATAAACCCAGTCTGAAATGCTGGGTCTTCCCCACTGTAAATACTTCTGTTAGAGGTTGATGGCTTTCCACTCTACAGACAGGAACGGATCTGACAATATCTTCTCAGGAATATATGGAGTGGTTAAACTATAGGCAGTCATAAGAATCTTGAAAAAAAAAAACAAAAACCCAGCAGTTAAAAAAATAAAAATCATGAACAGATGATGAAAATGCCTTTTTGTATTTTATCCCCCTGAAGCAGAAAAAGGAGAAAAAATCCTTCTGCACAAATTCCTCAGCTTAGAGAAGGAAATGGCTTCCTGTTGGGGAGGGGGCTTCCTTTATATTTTAAAACTCCATCTGCTGTTCCCCAGTCAGTTAGCAGGGTGGACAGGGGCACAGCAACTGCTCTGCAAATGTATCCTCCCCCCCAAGGTCTCAGGGCACTGAGCAGAGGTGCTGGGGAGTTTTTCCTTCCCAGCTGGGTACACGTGGCAAACTTCACTTTGCAAATGCATGTTTGTAAGGTTTCCTCTGGGACTCATGATTTTCCTCTTTCTGAAGCGGCTGGGGAACACCAAGCTTGAAGGGCAGGGTATGTTTGGAATATACTGCTCCTTTTGTATATTCTTTGCTTTCCTAAATCAGAGCTCAATTTAAAATGCCGTGGCTTGAACAATTCAGTGCAAGAGAGAAAAATAACACAGTGGGGGGTAAGAACAGAGTTTGATCCTCAGTCATACTAATCAGCTGCCTTTACAAAGAGACTGCAATATGTTTGAGGGAGTGATTTATCCCTCAGCAGTGTAAGGTGACTTTAATAGGAAACTCCATCCTTCCATCCAGAAGCTCTCATCCCTCAAATGCCTTTTATTCCTGTCAAATATCTTTTCTTCCTATAAATTCCCCTGCAAAAACTATACTTCTGAAGCAATGAGATTGTAAGTCAAACTTCTTGTAAACCATTGAAGGCTTTGGCCATAGTTTGGAATAGGAGCATGTGAGGATTAAGGCAGGCTGGATGCATCGGAATGTGAAGACTATTCCCCTCTCCCCATCTACACAATTCACAATTAGCAAGGTCACTGTGCCTTGTAGGTTTACTTCTATAAGTGGAAAAGCATGTCAGCTATATCCTTTTTTTTTTTTTTTTTTTTGGTAGAGCTGGTGTGGCTGTCATTTGTTGTTACCTGTTTGTCAGAGGAACCACACTGGAGTCAAACAATAGTCTGGTGCAAATAAGAGAAAAGATGCATGTCCTGGACTGCTAAATGGAGCCTCTGTGTTTGCTGTGACCTCTTCTTCCTCAGCTGATTGTGGATCATAACGATTGCTGCCATTTGGACAGGAATAATTAATGAGATAAATGTAGGTTAGTGGCTTGTGAGCAGCCAAGGGCAAGGCTGCCTGTCCATTTCAGCTCAGCCTAAACCATGGGGGCACTTCCTTCCTGAGTCAATAGTGATCCTGTAATGCTAACAAAAGACCCCCATTGATCATTGCCCTCTGGTAATTGTTGCCAGTGTGAGCCTGCCTCTCACAACTTGTTGACATCTCTGGACAATTTAACTAAGCCCCTTTAAAAGATCTCTGCAAAAGAAGCAGGCTGAGATCTATAACTGTGTAGGTCAGTAATGTTAGGACAAATACGAGTCTTCCCCAAATATGCCAGGGTAGGGTAAACATGGTGTTCCAAGCCCAAGCACTTTTATGGTGTTATATGAGATCTCCACGTCTAGCTTCAGTGCTGTTTTTCTTCTGATTTACCTTACTTGGAGATCTGGCCAAAAGTAGCATTTCTGTTTCATGGGAATTTACATGTGTATGTGCAGAATACCATCTTTGACTTGAATAAGACCAAATCCAACATTTTTTGGGGGTGAAAATGGTACCTTCTCCCAGTCTGAGAGTTCCCCATATTCAGCAGTGTCTTTATTCAGAGGTGTTCTCAGGTTCAATGTGAATTTACTGTCAGGTTACTAAGAGCTGGTGTGAGCTTAGGTTACACATTCTAGCCTTGGCATGCATCTCCATGGATTATCCTGGAATTGTCTGTACCTTCTAGACAGACCTTCAGGGCAAGTTTGGCAATAAAAGCCTTATATTCTAGGAACATCCTGAGAAATCAAGGCAGAGGCCAACAGAACCTCAGCTTGGATGAACGTTAGTCCAAACTAAGATGCTTTGGATGAAACACCTGGATGGTAACAAATTCCCCACCAGCTCTATTGCCTACCTTCCTTGATGTCATAGACTTCTGCCCAAAACACCGTGTCCTGAAACAGAAGATAAAACCTTTTGGTGGTAGAGTATTTAACAGTATGGAAAGGCCTTTATAATGAAAACCTGTCCAGTTAGCCAGTATTAGCACTGGAGCTGTTTGGTACTAATCACCCTCTGGCATCAGAGGTTCTTAGTTATCTTTTGCTATCATTTCCACAGGCTCTTGATCTTTGGTCCCTTCAGGGTCCAAACTGGAGCTTGCTCAACTGTTGTGCTGATATAAATGCTGTCATATTTGCCTGCAACTGCAGCATTTATCATAGCTTCAAGACACACATCCCTCACAACTGGCAAGGTTCTTCTCTCACAGTATTATTGTTCAGCTAGTTGAGGCAAAAGCTACAGTTTGGTCAGCTGATACATTCTTCAGGAAAACTGAAAAAGTTAGTATTTCTAGTAAAATTCACCATGAATTGCTGGAAAAAAAAAGAAAAAAAAAAAAGGATAGAAAAAAAAATCTGATGAGAAACACCACAGTGGCTTCTGCACAGAATGGGGAGAGCAAAGTTACAAGAACAGCTGCTTCATTCAGTGGCTCTGGGATGGAGAGGACTGACCCAGGAAAGTGTGGTCTCTATGAACATCCAGTCTACACTAGATGTTGTCACGAAGTAAGCACAGGGCCCTGCCATCATTCCAGCTTAGGAGATGGAAGATTGATCACCAAAGAAATATGTTTCTTGCTGAAAGGTTGGGAGATGGATTTGTTGTGGAAATTTCACGTGCCATTTTTTCTTCTGGGTTAGCAAAAAATACAATCCTTTTGCGATTGATGGTTGTCTTGCATCTTATGTATGTGCAGGTCTGATGTTCTAGTAACACCAGATGACACTTTACCCTTTACAATATTGTTGAATCGATAAATGCAGACCTTGTTTATTAACTACAGCTGACATTGTCTTGCCAAGGACTCATGTAAAGCAGATCTGGGTAATACTGGGTTTCGGTAATGACAGCTTATATTAAAAGAGAAGCATAAGGCTGAAGCTTTACCACAGGATATTGGTTTTCTACAGATTCTAGTAGGGTAAGATCAGTGTCTCATCTTGCCAGAGTGGATAGATGGAGTAAAACACTATGTGAAGCACGGATCTTTTGAAGGACACTGAACAAAACAAGGGCTTTTCTCAGCTGTCAGAAATGGTGTAGCAATTTTGGGAAGAGATGCCATTCCCTCCCTCTCACATTATTGCTAAATGAACTGGTACCATATATCTGCCACAGGTAGCCCCTTTTTAGAGGAGACAGGGTAAGCAGCCAGACCTCAACCAGACCCTCAGAGCCCCAGCTGGTCTGTGAGCATGTTGCAGTGGTCCTCGGTGGGAATTTGCATACTGGTGGGCTGTGGTGTGCCAGCACTCAGCCACTGCCTTCTGGATCGGTCCTCTGGAAAATGCTCACTGTTTGGGAATCTCGAGGCAAAATCATTAGTGAAGATCCAGACACTTTTCTGCCCAAATGACATCCAAAGGCAAACATGAGTCATATAGAGGATGTCTTGATCAGGCCTTCAAATAATTGATTACCAGTTCCAGGAAAGTTGTTGTCATGTCAGTCTAGCTCCTCATGCCTCTCTGCCATACCCTGCAATTTTCTCATGAGGTGTTTCCTCCATTGTATCTCTCTCAGTCCTTTCTTTCCTCCCACCTTGCTGCTTGCCTCAGTAGTGGCATCCCAAGGGTTACTCAGAAGACAGCTTGTTGGAAAGGCATTTTAAATAGAGGAGCAGATACAGAAACAAACAAGCACCAGAGTCATTCTCCTGGCTCCTACTTTCTTTAACGCCTTCCTCTTGGAGCCAGTGCAAGGTATTATCACCCATCTTGTGCAACACAGACCTTTCCAAAAAAGAAATCCCTCCTCAAACTTGTTCAGGAATTCTCACCTCCTCTCCAGCCCCGTCGGTTATTGCAGGAATTGATTTACTTTGCAGTGGAAATTTTTGCAGATGTCCAGGTGTTTCAAAGGGAGATGAAGCCAAAGCCAGAGCTCTGATGTTGCCTGGAGGCTGCCAACTCCACGCTGTCTGTCCACATACCCTGCAGCTCTCTCCCAGTCCTGCCTCACCTCAAGGCCATGGTCCTGGCAGGAACAGAAGGAACAGAAAATTCGCCTTATGCAGTGCTCTTAATCAGGAATGGGTGTTGGAGGGAAAGAGAGAGGAAGGGTAACACCTGGCTAATTTAAGCAGCAATGTAAATCAATCAACTGCTGCCCAGGGTCTTCAGCAGCTTAGTGCAGTCCTTAGTGTAGCAACCTTCAAAAAGTATCTGGAAAGGTACAGACAGTTGCTGTCATTTCTCCTACTGCTTCCCTTTCTCTCCCTTTAGCAGCTTGCTGACCCCTGTATTTTAAGTCTCTTTCCTTAAATGGGATTCAGCCCCCTCAGTCCCTGCAGGAAATCTCCTCCTACACCTGGATCTGGGATATAATTTTATTTATTTTTGTTTCTTCTGTGTGGACAAAATTTCTGTCACCAAGTCCACAGGGGCATTATAGCAACCTGCAACGAAGTCCAAGAATCCCTTGGCACCATGCTCTCCCAGGGCAGGATGGCACAAAGATAATATGATGCAGAGAAAACCAAATGAGTCATGCTATATGACAGAATATTTGATTCTCTTTAATAAAATCACAGACTGTGCTCAATCCTGGGTGAAGATTTCCTTATCATAATGAGAGCTATAACTATATGGAAAGCTACAATGTTTTCCCCATATTTTGCACTACTTCATTCATGGAGATTTTATTCTGAATATTAAGATAAAATATTACTTGTAAAATGGGACAACGTGTGATGGTTGTTTAAAAAAGTAAGCTACCTGATTCTTCTGGAGGGCTGGTTTTGTTGGTCTTAGTATGAACCTCATGGGGTGCTTGGATGCTACAAGCAGACCTTCCTTAGCAAGCAAATAAAACACAGCCTGGAGAGACAGGGTAGGTATTCTTCATAACCCAAAATGATCCAGAATAGGGCCTTTTTCCCATTAGAATAGCACAAGAAGCATGCAAACCTTAGTAAAGAAACAAAAAAAAATAGCAGTCCACTCACAAAATAAACAAAATAAATACACAGGGACAAAGGAGGGGGTCACATTGAGGTTGAGTTTTGGTGTGCATTTGTGTTTCAATCAAAAGGAAGCACTCAGAAGAGATAGGTGTAGAAATACATATCTGTGTAGTCTCTGCTGTGGAAAACACGAGAAATCAGATGGCTCATGGGCTAACTGGGAATTAATTTCTCACTAAGTTAGACAACTGGTTTCTTCAGGGTACTTCAAAAAGCCCAGCCTGTGAATTTGTTGACTGCGATTCAGAGAGTTGGGGCAGAAATGAAGCCTTGTGATCAGTCCTGGCATGGCTGGCCCCATGGCCTCTGCTCCACCATTCCCTGTCCTTCTGTGCCATCTGTGGTGGATGGTTTGCAGGCCAAAACTCTACTCAAGATCACGCTATTGTGAAAGGCCTCAGAATCTGGGCGGTTTCCAGTGCTTGTAAAGCATCTCACCCATCAGAAGTATGGAAGAAACATAGAAATCATCATTGACACTGTGGAATAAGTGTTACATTATTAAGTGCATTTATACATGCTTGTCTTCAGACTGCTGAAGCCTAAGTCTCCAGAACTGACTAGCTTAAGAAGGCCTGCAATGTGAACATCATGCAGTTGATTTTCATCAAAGACAATTATCTGGGTAACATTCTTTGGGGGATATGTTTGTTCATGGTGCTTGGTATCCAGATGGGACTGGATGTCATTAACCATCAGGGAGCATGAAAAGGAAAGAGCAGAATAAGCATTATTCCCAGCATGGTGGCTTTTAACCCCTTGATGAAGAGAGCCAGAATTTCCTGAGGCTTAGGAGGCAATTCTGATGCCAGAGCTAAAGGAGGCATGGAGTTCATTTTGTTTCGAGTAGGTTTTATGAGTTGATCTCTGGCATTTTCCACTGATGAATTCCACTGTGTTCTCACACATATAATGGCTTTTTTTTTTTTTTTTTCTTTTTTTCTCCCCAACAAAGGTAAAGCAGAGATGTGCAAAGTGCACATCTATGCGCTATATACATATCCAGCTGGGACAGAAGGCAACTGCCTTCTTCCATGAAAATATTTAGCATATTTCAACTGTGGTCTACATTTTGGTTTTGTTTCCATTTCTTTTCTAGGTGCAGTTCAAAACACTGATACATATAAATTTTTTCCAGTTTACAGTTTAGCTATATTAGATTTTTCTGCATTTTTTATGTGAAGGTTTAAGACTACCGAGAGAACTAGAATTGCCTGTTCCTACTCCCTGTTACCACCTCCATCCAGGGTCACTTTAAATGGAGCACAGTTGCACAGAAGCTTCACCTTGGCTCCTGAGACATGCCAAATCTCAGCAAAATTGACTTGAATTTTTGGCTCTGCAATGAAACCAAAAGCCCAGACATTTTCTCTTGGTTTCAGCTTTCATAAGGACAATTCCATGCAGCTTGAGTCCTTTGAGAAGTGCCAGGCTCCTAATGAAAAGGAGCTGGAATTGCTGGTTGAGGTTTCATGAGCAGGCGGGAGGGGAAAGAAAGAGTGAAATTCGGCATTACTCAGAGCTTGTGCTGACAGACGAATTAAAATGTAAACCTGGGCTAAGATTTCCAACACCAGAGCATAAAGTTAAGCTTGTGGGTTTCTCCTCAGGCTCTTAAATAAATCCTAATTTTAAGAAGCCCTCACTGCCCCAGTATTTCCCTGCAGAAATTTAAACAGGGTTTTAGGAGCATCTAGTTATAAAAGCCTTGGCCCAGTTTTCCAGATATATGCTACAGTAAATCATAGCATGTTTCACAGTTTAAAAGAGGAAGGAAACTGCAGCTTTAAAAGCAACTAAGATGCCATTCTTGTGTTCAAAGTTTTTGCAATGCAGGAAGAAAATATTCAGATCTACACCAAACCAAAAGCAAGCCTCAAAACAAAACTTATCAGCTAAAACCAGAAGATGCTAACTGAGTTGTGTTCAATAGGAAAAAAAAAAAAAGTCACATTTCCTGGAATAAATACCCATGATGAGAATATTGGGAAGTTCCTTTCCTATGAGGAATTGGAGACAAATGGCAGGAAAAAAGAGTCCAGGTTGGATTCCAGTGCTCTGCAATGGGGTGAACTACTTTTCCGGACCTTCTCATTTGGGGAGTAAAATGTATATAAACTTCTGATATTTATTTGGTGAACCAATGAAACTGATTTGAATAGTCTTGCTGAAAAATGTTCCTGCTCATTTGGTCTCTTTGCTTGATTGAGAAATGCCCAAGGAAAATGCCTTCCCTTCAAAACATGGTGCTGGCTGTTTTTTCCCTAGTCATCTGCCTCTGAAAATTTCTGCCTGGCCATCTCCCAAGCCAGGAGAGATGTAAAGCATACAACAAATGATGTGAGTGTGCATTTCAAATGAAGCCAAAATATTTCATGGTCACATCTTTTCTGTAACGTGCTGAGATGATTTGCTGAATCAAGACCCAAAAGCAGTTTGGGGTGCCTTTGAGCTGGCTGGTGAGAAGTTGACTGAAATAAATAAAGGGCTTCTTTTCTTATGTTGCATGGATGGCAGTGAGCCCTGCCAACTGGCTGCTCTGCAGCAGGGTTTAAATAACATTTTCTCATCTCTCATTCCACTGGGGCGATTGATCCGCCAAGGTTTGTTTTGGCAAGAGCTTGCCTATCATGGAACATAGAAGAGCATGGGAGAGCCTCCAGTGGCTAGGGGTGGGGGTGATGTTGATTATGAGAAATTTAGTGAAATATTTGCAGTATTCTAAGCATCAGACACTAAGATTCCTTGAAAAAAAAAAAGGAAGGAAATGTCATGAAAATGTGTAAATAATCACTTAGATGCCATCTGGTATGAGGTCTTGTGGCAAAGGAAAATGGACATGACACTTTGCAACGGGGGAAACCATTGTTTTAAGACAATTAGACCCATCCCGTCCTTCTCTGTAGTTTCTCATGGATAATTACAACAGGAGTGGCAATAATCTTACCAATGTAAGGAAGACTATGTTGCAAAAATAAGGCAGCAAAATAATAATTCTTTTTTTTTTTTTTTTTTTTTTAATAACAAAAAAAGCCAAGAATGTTTTTTATACAGGCTATAATCACCCATTCCAGCAACAAGTTATGGGAAAAGAAATAATAAATATTTGTGTTGAGTTCTGAAAAGTCACTGCATGCTTCTTCTTGTGAAGCTGGAAAGAGCTGAGCATATCCATGCCATGTAGTACCCTGGGCTGGGAACTCGACTCTCTGTTTTAATCTGAAACAGCCTTTTGTTTGCATGTGCCAGGTGCTGCTAGGCTATGTTGCAAGTCCTCCTGTGTAGGGGTGCGAGGGAAAAGCCTGACTTTGCTCAGGACCACTGGGATCTTGAGGCTGGCTTGGCTGGGCAGATGCTGGGAGAGGAGGTAATGAGTGAGCAGAGGGCTTGGCGCAAGCCCTTGGGTTGCATCTCCCAAGCCAGCCTAGCCACAGCCCTGCCAGAAGAGGTGAAGCCTGAACAGGTAGGGGCTGTGCAAAAACCCTTTGTGAGATGAAGAGGAGCTGCTGCTATCTGAGCCTGGAGGTTGTGCTTGGCTCCTCTGGGCTGGAAGCTGCTCGCTATCCACACTCGGTGGTACCTTCCCAATGACTGACTTTACAAGATGCAAAAGCTGACTATGCTCATGGGTCATCAGCTCATATTGGCTAATAAAATCCACACCCTACCCACAGGCACTGTTGGTCAATGTGCCTCTCTGCTTATGACTGCCTAAAATGATACCATACTGTTTGGCACAGCTGTACGTAGGGGAATTACATTTAAATTCTCCCATAAAAGAAGCATTACTTTACAGTGATATTAAAAGAGACCATTTATGAGTGTTAAATCTTTATTTAAGTATAATCCTTACCATGTGCTGGATGGAAAAAGGCATCAGCCTGGAGAATAAGAAAGGTAAACTCAGCATGTGGGGCTTTAGAAACACTTCAATTTTCTAGATTATTTTTTTGGGGGGGAGGGGGAAGTCTTTTGGTGGGGAGGGAGTCCGACCTCTGGTTGGCCAAACCATGCAAGAAATGGTTTATTTATTTATTTGCTCATATAGAGGCATAATGTTAGCCACGTTTAAGTGGCATATAAAGTAACAAAAATGGAAGGGCTATTACTCCCCCCTCCCATATACTTAATACAGGGTAAATGTCATGGCCACCCCATGTGGAAGCAGCTATACCTCCCACCATCTCTCCATTCACACTGTCATGTCCTAATCTGTACCTTCATACCACATTCACCATACCTGCCACACTATTTTTTTTCTCTGGTACCCACTAATGGTGGCATCCTCTCCCTTTCCTCCTCAGTGACAATTATACCTGGCCAGTATTTCCTCATTAAAACTGTTTTATTCACCAGGAAGCTTCGTTTTGATCTCACTGAAAGTTTCTCTGAAAAATTTCTCTTTTTGGAAAAGCTTCAATATTTTTTCAAGAAAGAGAAGAAAAACTTGGGCAAGCCAAAATATTAGTGTGAGAAACAGAAAGTGTTTTTGGAAAGAGAGCAGCTGTTGGATTTTTTTTGGTAAGATGAAAAAAATGACCTATGCTCTTTTTCCCTCCTGTTTGTCAAAATTTTCCATGTGAAAAATATTTGACTGTCTCTTCTTATGGCTGTGAAGTGCTGTTGGAGGCGCCTTTACCCAGAGGGGCAGAATAGGGAAGAGAGTAAAGACCCTTGCAGCCTTTTCCTTCTTAGAGCATTGTCTGAGGAGAGAGCACAGAGCTTTTCTCAGGGCCCTTAGTGCAAAGTGCAGCAATTGCCATACTTATTTTTCAGATCTCCAGGACAACTGGGAAGATTTATTCCTATTGACCCAAATAAATCATATCCCACTAATCAAATTCATACCGAACTGTTTAGGAAACAGGTGCACCCAGCTCATCTTACTATCTATACAAATATTCAGCTAGAAAGCTGTGTACAATAACAATGCCATTTTTACTTAGGAAGGCAAACTGACAACATATTAACCATAACATGTTTTTTCTTCTTTTTTCTTTTTTCTTTTTTTTTTTTTTTTTTTCCCTCAGCAACCCATGCCTGCAGACTTTTTCAGTCCTTAGTAGAAAATAACAAAACACGTTATGCAATGTGAATAATAATGTAGCTCACATAAAACACAAAGTGGAATGCAAAGGAGAAAGAAACACAATTTGTGGCCTGATGTTTATCCTGTAGCGATGTATTCGTGCTGTACCCTTTGTCACGCTCTTCTTGTAGCATTCTTTTTTTTTTTTTTCGTGTTCACAACTTACAAATGTTACAGGAAATGAAGAGAACACAGCAGAAAATTTGCTGCTCTTCATATATATCATTTGAATTGGAGCAGACAAAAAACATGGATTAAACAAGCAGAAAGGAGAAAATAGAGAAATAGTAAATCTTGCTAAACATTATGAAATCTAGTGCACAGCTGATAATAGCATTTTTTTTTTTTTTTTTCTAAAATCTTATGCTGGAATGACCTGCTGTTATAAGATTGGAGTAAATCAGTGTCAGTTTTTGGATCTGCCCTTAAACCCAGAATGGCCCTACCGAAATAAGTGCTGGTACTTCAGATTAACACCACGGTGACTGAGATCAGAATCTGATCCACAGTCTTCTCTTGTATTATTCCAGGAGCAATAAATCTTAAGAACATAGCATTTTTTTATTTTTTTTTTTTGCCCGATTCTGTGGGCTATCTCCAATATTCCAGTCACTTTTCCTCTTGCCTCTGCTTACATGTCAGTTATTCCCATCAGCGGGACACAATGGACATGCTGAAAAGTGGCAGAGTGAAGCAATGGTTAAAAGGGCTCCTGCAAACACGTCCAGAGTTTTCAGGAAGATTTATCTGAGTGAAGTACCTGAAAAGCTGGAAAAGCCTCAATATACTTCTGAATGCACACATTCATTTGGAGCTGATTGCTGTTCCTCTGGTGCCCTGTAAATCCTTGAGGAATGCAGTTGAGGTCTGGGATCTTCCGCAAAGGGATTTGGAGGGGTTGTGAACAGAAAAATGGAGGATTTGTCTGACTTTTATACATCTGACAGTTTTAATATATTTTTATAGAGAAACTTTTGGTCATACATACATATATTAATATAACTATGCAGCTTGAGAGAATCCTCTGTGAACCAACCAGTTCTATTAGCTATGGTTGTATTCAGTAAGTTTTCACCAGAAAATTTGGATCAATAATTTTCAGACTAGAGATTTGTTCATGAGCTCTTTATTATTTAGTCTTTGTCACATAGCATGTCTTTTCTTCCTTGCAGGGCTACTGAAACCTTCTAAGAGGGGAATGAAGATGGAGGAATGGTAAATAGAGATAATGAATAATGAATTTCTACATGTATGCTCATGTAGATGCAGTGGTCAAAAATCTCAGCAAAAAGGAGTCACATTGAAATAATGCAGCTCATGTGCAAGTTGCACAAGTGGATTTTCCCCCTTCATGCCTACTGTGTTGCATGCAGACTTATCTTTTCTGACTTTTTTTGGTGGAATGGGTTAATTTAATCCAGGCCCAATAATGAATGTGAATCAAAGATGGGGCCAACCCAAACGCTCAGCTTTAAGGCTCACGTGCGTTTTAGGATCTTGAGCTAACCATGTAGTCAGAAGCATTAGCCAAAAAATGTTACAGCTAATCTTAGGAAAAAAAAAAAAAAAAAAAAAGAAGTGAGTATTCTGATGCTGTTGAGCCAAATTATTTGACATCTTTTCATATCAAAACAATTGTTGATGCAGATCTAAGGATATTTGCTTTGTGGGATGTAGATTCTGTGAATTTATGTAGATGCCAAAATCTCTGTTGAGATAAAACTTTCCGTGGAGTTATATTTCTTTTGCTGTGTGCTTCCCACTGGTGCTGAAGAGTCAGTTTTCCCATCACGATGGTGAAACAAAACAAAGAGTGCTGGGTAATGAAGCTCAGACATGAGAAGTCTGGGTTATTATTTTCTTATTTTTATTTTTATTTTTTTAAAATTTTATTTTTTAATGTATTCCTGTTTTGGCAAAACTGTCACTGAGAGGGAGATTTCTGGTCCAGAATAGAATTTCTGGACAAAATGTGAGAGAAAGGGAAGCCAGAGCACCCAGTAAACCAGAAGGCTTTCCTGACAGTGTGGTGAGCTGGGGTGTCCTGTGCATCAAGGCTTTGGGAAAGGTGTTTCCTGGTTTGTGCCATGCAGGCAGGCCCACATTATAGAAATGAGTGAGAATGTCCTCAGAGAGGAAACTGAATCTGAGATTTTTTGATTCTGGGATCAGGATTTTCAGGGCATTACTTGTAAGAACAGAAAGAGGCATGAAAGAGGAAATTGGGGCCCACCTGAAGTGGAACAGGGACATTTTGGAAAATTTTTATATTCTTGGAGGATGAGAGAAACATTTCTACCCATCATCAGTAGTGGAGAGTGACCTCACCAAGCAGACTGTGACCTCTAAGCTGGCAGAAACTTAGCAAATTTTATCAGTAACATACAGGTAGAAATCAAAACATATCTATAGGAGAATCAGTTCTTCCCCCTCCTGCGTGGTAATGTGCTGCATTGAGACAGGAGGCTATTCTACCCTGTTTTGGGCAGAATGGTGGCTTTTCCTGACAGCTGCTCTATACTTCTTAGCCAGCCTCTGGTTCTTCACTGGGACAATACAGGTGCTCTGCTGCTTGTCTGTATAGGCTAAGTGTAAAGACAGATCTCACTTCTTTGGGCCATTGGACTATTGCCAGAAAAAAGTCGCTTATCTTCTCCTGTCTCAAATGTAGCTTATACACACACACACACACACACATATATATATTAATAGGAGTAAGTAAGAGAAAGCATGTCAGTAGACTTTTGTTATTTAGTGCTCTGTAGAGCTTGGGCTTTCATTTAAAGATTTTTTTGGGGCCTGAATTGAATATTTTGAAATTGACTTTGACTAATGACCTTTCAGAGAAGTCAGACCATTTGTCATCTTGAATGAAAGAATGTAACTGGCTGTAGTCAATTTTATTTAGAGATTTTTTTTTGTTCCCTTGCTGCTTTCAGACACCAGGTCATTTGAATTTCATTCCCTTGAGAAGAAAACAATAAACATACTTTTGATCACTTGCTCATATGAATATCTTCATGAGATGCAGATGCTGATCTTCTTGGTATGTATCTTCACACAGGAACTTTTGGGTCTCCTCTGACAGAGTGGAATATGCTCGCTGTACTGCCCGCTTCTTGTGATGATCCCCCAAACTGGTGAAGATTTATTGCACAAAATCATTTGTGGAAACGCTTCCATTCTACAGAGGTAACCCAAGACATATTTCTTCTGGTTCTTACAGTTGCAGATGATTTGCATAATCATTGTTATCACATCAGATATACCCCACTGTACATCATTTTATATGTGGTTTGTGCTATTGAAAGAGATGAAATGGTGAAAGCTAAAATTCTGTGGAATAGTAAAGTTGTTTCACATACATTATTTGACCTTGGATTATTGTGATTTTTTTCAGAAAAGGGCCAGTGAACCTTGGTATGTGGTGGATAAAGCACTAGCTTTTCTCTTGGAGTATTTTTATTAGAAATTTGGATCATGGTTCAAATCACAACTAGAGTCCTAAATGAAATGAGTCTGTGTTTTCATCTGAGTCCCCCAATGGACAATAATCCAGATCATAAAATATACCACTTAAACTTTGGCAGTCTTCTGTTCTTAGGAAGCTTTATTGCTTTGTATTACCTTAACTCAAAGATAGTCCTTCCAGGACTCAGTTCAAGCTGAGGTTATTTGAAGAACAAAGTTTGTGTTTCTTACTAAAGCTGGTCTGTGGATAACTGGAGGCTCTAATAGGGTCACAAAGCAAGCTCACATACCTTTCTGCTGTATCTTAATGAAATTTAGCTGTTTGGCAGGAATGTGTGTCAGATCATTCCCTCTCTATCTCCGACATGGAGCCAAAAGGAGGTGGGGAGACCTCAGGAAAATTATTCTTTGAATCCCTGGAGCCAGAAGCTTTCTGACATCATCACTGATGGTTCAGAAACTTTAAACAAATCCAGTGCGATTTGGGAGCTATGCATGCAAAAGGTCACAATTGACAATCCAGCCTGTATTTTTTGATCCTTACACCTCTTACGCCCTGCCTGGTCATCTCGCTTGCAGCGTGGCAGCCTGCCTCCCCGCCTGCAGGGTGACCCTCGTGGTTTTTGTGCTGTCTCCTGGCAGCCCCAGAGCCTTGGGGCGAGCTGAGGCCAGCTGCGTCGCAGTAATGGGAGTGGAAGTGGCAAGAGCTCGTCTGGATTTACATGAGGTAACCGGAGTCTCACTTTAGCCCTTGGCATCGCGTGCTGGCTGCATTTGATGTCATGAACATGGGCTATTTTTCATGCTTTGGTAATAAAAGAAGTGCTTGGCTTCAAAGGAAATCTGGCTTGAAACATCCTGTACCATCTCAGAGACAAATGTGTTATCAATATAGACACCTTTTCCTAATGATTGATCTAAGGCGTAGTAGTCCTTCCAAAGCAAAAGGCACAGGGGCACTGTGAATTAATACCCGACATCTTTCCCTGCGCACCAAAAATAAAGGAAAAAGGTTCACGTGGATGTCATGGATTGTGAATGGATCCCATCCAGGTGAAATTCCTTCTGGTTATTTTTAATGTAACAACAACTGACATTAGTAGCATTTTTTTACCCTGAAGGTGAAACACTTTTCAGACTGTAGCTTAAGACCAGCTCTCAGTTACACGAGTGTAAATCTGTGCCAAATAACTCCGGTGAGGCCGGTGGAGTTATTGGGGATTTACACGGGTGTAATTCTGAGCAGAGTTTGACCCTTTGTGGATATAGATATGTGCTCAATTTATTGCACCATTATGTTGCAAGCAGGTGTGCAGGGACATCCACTGGGGAAGGAAAAATATAAGTCCCAACTACAGGTCACTCCATATCCCTCTCCTCTTGCTTGCTGTATTCCCAATTCAAAACTCACAGGCAGAACAAATCAACGTGAGCTACCGGGTAATAACCACTCATGGACACCTCAGCTTCAGCCCTATGTAGGGGAAAGGGAGATGCCTTTTCCCTTAGTATCTCCTTTTGCATTTTCTTTCCTTCCTCAGCTGCAACATTACCTTGATCAGGGCTGTCAAGGCAGGAAACAGGTCACTCTTTTTATGCTGAAATGTCATAACATCTTGTTATACATACGTGTAAGTGAATGTCTGTAACTGCAGATGCACATATGGGGTGTGTTATGTTGAGGATGGTACCTGTGATAATCTAAAATCATGTATGTAACTACCTGGATGGGTCTGCATTGAAAGAGATACATACAGCCTGAGCTGTAAAGCAAGATAGTAGCAGGTCTATTGCTTGTAATTTAATATTGATTCAAGGTTGTGTGCTGCCACCATGGCTACATAGCAGTATTTCTAGGAGACAGTGCTTCGGGTGAAATGATGGGGTGACTTGTAGGAAAATAACATATGGAGACCTAAATTGGAGCTTGACCAACATGCCTGGATTAAAATCCTGGGGCTGAAAAGGGATGGAAAAGAGGGTCAGCAAATCTTTAATGAGTATCAGTGATCAAGGAAGGAAGGAAGGAAGATGCAGAGAGAGGGAAGAATCCTGCCTCTTGTAGGCCAAAGCAACATGTGATAATGATGGTTCAGGCACGTAAATAATCTTTTCTAGTCCAGACTAAGGATCTTGAAAAACCATTCCCCACCTCGAAGGCTATGGTCTGGCTTATTTTGGAAATGAAGTCTTTTTGCTACAAACATCTGCTCAGCGCAGGGCTGCCAAGGGGAGATAAGTTTGTTGGGGATTCATTGGAAGAGCAACACAATGCAAAGGTGCTGAAGCCAGGGCACAGTATCAGAAAAGCAGAACTGTTGGGTGTTTCCAGAAGCAGCCTAAAGCCAAAATCTTAACGCAAGAGATGCACACTCAGAAGATGAGTGTGAAGGCTGGAGGTGCGCTCTGAGGCTGCAGCTCTCTGACAGCTCCCTTGGTGTGATGACACGTGCTTGTCTTCTGCAAACCTCTCCTGGGAGGCTCATCTGAAAGCGTCTTGCCAGCAGTCGGTTGTTTCATCCTGACACCTTCACAGTGAGGCTGATGTGCGGCTGAAGCTAACACATCCACGGCATGCATGAACTAATACCCCCATCTGACTTCATGTGTTTGGTTTACAGGTTTTACTACAAATTTTATTAGACTGTGATTCAAATCCCAACCCTTCCACCATTGCCAGGTTGTCCAGATGCTTACAAATGACAATAAATTAGAAATACTTAATGCTGAAGCTATTTAGTATCACGTGAGGATAGAGACCTCCAGGCTGGAGCACTGTGCTTTGCGAGCTTTTACCTTGAGCTCGTTGTGGGATGTTTGCCTAACTTTAATTTCATTATTTATTTTCTCTTACTTTAATGGTCTCAGAGGTTGGAGAGAGACCCAGAACCTGGAACATTTCCTTCCAGTCCTGCTTGGAGCACTTCGTGTCTCAGTATAAATACCACCAGGGTTTCTAGACCTGTTGGGTAAGGCAGGATACTGTGGCTCACCGCAGCAATCTTCAGAAAATGATTTGAATCATCCCATGTGTCTGACAGAGTTCTTCTGCACCCATGCCTACATATAGTGTATCAAGCCAGTGTCTATACAGGAGCGATGTTTTATTTTTTTGTTAAATACCATGCAGAACCTGCACTAGCTGTGGTTGCCCATGGGTACGGCCTTGCCTGGTACAATTACAGTTGCCTGAGGAGCTCTGCAGATTTCTCTTGAAAAATATTTATGTTGAATTTTTATATTCAGAAGGGAACAGTTTACACCAGATTTCTCCCTCAGCTATCAGACTTGTACTGTTTCATACTCTCATTTCAGATCCCTAGGTACACAAGAAATAGCAAGAGTTCAAAACTGTGCCTGTGGATGTGAAGCAGTTTTATCAACACGTAATAGAAATAGACTCCCCCACCCCACCACAGCTAGTTTTTCTCTAACTGATGTGGTATTTCAGATCATTAATAAAGTTTTAAAGCTCAGCAAGTCAGGCAAGGAGTTAGGATCAGCTGCCAGCAGCTGGGGACCAGAGGGTAAAAGGACTGAGAGAGGAGAGGGGGGAATGGGTGGGGAGGTGGGTTGGGAAGAAGAGTGCAGGACAGGGGCAATATCTTAGCCCCTTGAAGCCCATTAGAAACAACTTAGCAAACTAGATATCTCATCAATCTTCTAGCTTTATATATATGTGTGTGCGTGTAATAAATAAATAAATAAATAAATACATATATATATATATATTTGGCTACCTGCAGTGTGTATGGAGTGACACAAGCTCCAGGACTGTTTCTCAGTAGAGGTGCATCTCTTGTCATTGGGCAGCTTGGTTAGACTGGAGGGCTTTCTTCAGATGGCTTTAGATGGCCTTTGTCTACTACAGCAAGCTCTGCTCCTACCTGGTGAACAGGCACTGTGAGATCACTCCTTGAGAACTACTTTTCCATCTTGCAAGCAAAGTGCTAGGTATTCCAGTAATGTAGTCCCTACCTCTGGGTGTTTCTGGCCACACCTGGCCACAGTGCCCATCCTCGTATGCAGGCACTAAGGGTTCAGCGAAAGCCTCTCCTCCTTGCTGCTGCTCTGCCCTTTCTGAGGCACCAGAGGTGTCTGCAGCCTAAGCACTTAATGAAAATACAAGGGTCTTCAAAGAAATGGCTTCTGAGTCTACTTTCAGGTTAAAAACCAGCTGAGCTTCCAATTTCAGTAAATTGCTCACTGATGTTTCTGTTTTTATTATATATTTATATATTTTTCAGAAACAGAGATACCCCTGGAAGCTGTAAAAGAAGCCCTGTCAGTTTGCTACCTCGAATCATCAAGCAAGCACATTTTCTAAGTGGGAAAGATCATGGGAACTGGGCTGATAAACCCCAGCCTGTCTGCAAATGGGCAGGAGAGCTAAGCCACGTGTGGCCTGGCCCAGCAGATAAAGCAGCACGTTACTTCTGGGACTTCTTGCCAATCTGAGCGCTCTAAGGATCATGCAGTTTGGCTGTAAATGGCTCACAGTGTGTATTTAAAAACTGCAGAGCCTCCACTTGAGCTTCCCTAATAAAATGTTTGGGTTTTGTTAGGCAGAGGATGCTTTCCAAGGAATGCAGAGACCAGAGGAGTTCCTCCAGCCTGGCTGGAGGCCAGTGCAGGAGGCCAGGTGCTAGGATTTGGGGCTCGTAAACAGCCCTCACCTCCGGGCTCTGGCCACCTCTCGTCAGCAGGAACAAGTGCAGAGTCCAGGCCTCAGCCTCACTGCACGCAGAGGGTTTGGATGCTGAGACTGAAGCTGGGATTAAATGCTGTACCAAGCACATCTCCAGTATGTGGTGGTAGGAAAATGTTGCTCGTAGCGTTATGAAGTGTCGGCACACTTTCTAATGGGCTTGGTTGAGAGAGAAACCAGAAGACACCAAACACATGCTTATATAAAGCCTTTCCCTAAGTTAAGAGATGCCAAATTTAAACTGTCATTGCTGATACTCCTAAACACAAGAGGAAATAGCCTTTGACTTAGCAGGCTGCTCTCTTGGGCAGTGGGCTCACCCCAAGGCATTAGCATGCTGATGGATACAGGTGAAGAAAATACAGGCGGTAACCTAGACTCTATAATAGTGTCCCAGTTTTGCTTAGAAAATATTCAAGACCCAAATATGATGCAGAAAAACGTACTTCAGTGCGTGTATGGGTAGGAAGCAGTAGGTACCTAGGATGGCCCCGCTGAAGGTGCAGTTTCAGGGCCAGATATGCTCATGCAGTTCATGTCCAATGCCTTCTTGCAGCCCTGTTTACTCTGCTTCTGCTTTAAGCTGTGTTAAAGGTACAACCCGACTGTCAGTGAACACACGGTGTTTTTCATGCAATCTGCCTCTATTTCTTCCATAGTTCAGCACAGGAAATAATGAACTCTTCTGAGGTAATGTTTTGTGGTTCGCAGGGTTGTTGTTAAAAACATATTTTATCAATCTGAGTCCTGTGCATGGACATTTTTATTAGACTTGGATGTGGGGATTTTTGTGTTTTGTTCTCTGCCCTGTGTTGTCCAGCTCCTCTTTAAGACAAGGCGATAGACCAGGCTGTTCGTCTGCTCACCCACCAGCCCACCTGCAACACCTCCGAACCTGCTGGACTTTTTGAACCTCTCCAGACCCCACAGGCATACTCAGATGTGAGCTCTTAAACTTCTGAAAACTGATAGATGTGCAAAGAAGGAAAACCAGCTCAAGGAAGGAAACCTGTGGGGCTTGTTCAGCAATGTAGTCTTGTTCAGTGTTCCAGCATCCCAAAACAACACCTGTCTGGGCTGCTCAGCCATACGTGCCTTGTCTGGAGCCAGACATTTTCTCAGGTTTTAGACAAAGAAGGAGCGAGCTGATGGCCCTGCTACACAGGGAAGGCAGAGCTGTGTTAAGGGAGAAGCCAAAGAGATGAGTTATTGCAGAGCAGGGACATAAGGTGCTTGTGCTGGTTTTGTTAATTTTACTGTGACTTTTTCCATTCCTGCACAGAAAGTCTGGTGTATTTGAGAGTAACGGACTGTAGGAGCAAGAGAAGAAAAATTGTCAATCCAGAGTTGATCTCTGGAGGAAAAAAATATTGCTCAGTGCTGAATGGTTATCTTCTGTGAATGTATCAAAACCTAATTCGCTCCTGTGGAAGGTATGGTATTGATGCTGGGTAATGAGGAAACAGACATAAGAATATTTATAAGAACATTATTAAAGATTTTTCCTTTCAAGAAGTGACAGATTAACTAACAAAATAATCCATTTTATTGGGCAAATTGGTAAGAAAAGTATGATGTCTGGCGGACCTCCAACACCAATAATACTATTAACAGGAGCTGTGGAACTGATGCCAAATTAAAAGGAGAACATTCTGAGCCCTGAGTGACACAAGTGGCCTTCTGCCAGGAAAGGTAAGTATGAATGCATGAGGAACATTTTCTTCTTGTTTTTGTATTTACCTTTGGCATTAAGAAGTCACATAAGGGCTGTTAACATCTGAGGTGGTATAAATCTAAACAGGTAAAGGACAGGACAGGTTTTAAAGGTATTTCCCAGCAATTCATCTTGAGCACACAGCTACCAACTATTCTCACTCTTTGAGTGCAGTACCACAAAATAAATTACCATTCCACATTTTTATTAGCATTTCATTAGAAATAAAATCCAAAATGTTTGACAAACCATATTTTAAAAAGTTTCTGAGGGTAGGTTTCAGGTGAGAGAGGGATTTTTTGTTTAACTTGTAAAGGAGACAAGATTTGAGAACTCTGAGTATTCTTTTTTTTTTATATTTTTAGTACCAAAGATCCCGCTTCCCTCCTCCTGAGCTTTTCTTTTTTTCCTCATGTATGCAAAAGGTCTCAGTATGGCTCTGTCTTGAGGAGGGTGCTAGTCACTGTGAGAAAAGGAGGCAAAATCCAGACATGAAAAATAGATGTTTGGTGATCAGGTGAGAAATCACTTTTGCCTGATGGCAGACACCTTACCAGCATGCTTAACAGAAAAGATCATATCTTCAGCTGTCTGTGGAGATATTTTTTCATAGCAGCTGAGGATCTGGCCCATAGATCTGGCTTAGTGGCAACTCTAGTCCAGTCTGGCAGCAAATTAAGGTGGGCAATGAATGGCTACTTTCCAGAAGTTAGCTGGCCCAACCCAGCAGGTGCTTCCCATCTCCTTTCTTCAAAGTAAGGGCTATGAAAATAGTCATGGGCATGGGAAACAATTACTTTGTGATGGATGTACATACTTCTATCCTCAGTAACCCCTGCTTGTCATGTCACTATAAAGATATTTTCTGGTGTGATCATTCTTACACGGGAATTTCGGAATCCAGTTTGTGATTCTGTCACTGAAGGATATTTTTCTTTCCAGAGAAAGTATTTTTTTTTTCCACTTTTTGTTCTCATTCCAGTATACTGGATAAAAACAAAACAAAAACCAAAAAACTTTAGGAGATGCTTATTTCAGGGAGGCACTGAGTGAAATTTAGTTCTTCAAGGATTTGTGTTAAGCACCTGTCCAGCCCCCCACCTGTCTGTACCATTTTCCTGGAAAGACTTTTTTATTTTATTTTATTTTATTTTATTTTATTTTATTTTATTTTATTTTATTTTATTTTATTTTATTTTATTTTATTTTATTTTATTTTATTTTATTTTATTTTATTTTATTTTATTTATTTATTTATTTTTTAATATAAAATATTTTTCTGATCTGTATAGTGTTCATTCTGTAACCCTATTAAGAATAGAGAATTAGAAGAAATTTGGAAACAGGGTTGAACAAGATTGGTTTTGATCAACTAAGAAATTTTAGAATATGTTGCTTAAAAGCTGAGGTCTGAGGCCCACTTCAAAAATACCGGTCCAGATTGTGCAATATTGTGATACAGTCACAGGAAATTTTCTGCATGTCATAGCATTGACAAGACCTCAAAGTGCCCCACAGCTATGCAGAATGCTTGTGACTTTTGAGGGTTAAGGCAAATTTTTATGTGCTAGAGCAGTTGTGGGGTTTCCAAGGCAGAAAGACTTGTGTGTTTTTGTCTCTGAAAATATGACACTTGTGCCCACACCAGGAAGCTCAACCCACAGATGCTAGAGAGGCAAGCAAGCTTGTGGGAAAAGAATGGTATGAGATGACTGATTTGTCAGCTGTCTGTTTGGTTGTCTCTGGGACTAATGGTGTGCCAAATCCTGAAAAAATATGACTGAGGAGCAAATACCTGCATACAAAATTCATATTTTCGAACTCAGATATTGGTATATATAGAATTTATACATAAAAAAACAACAACAACAAAAAAACAAAAACAAATAGCAATAACAAACAAAAACCAAAGCCATCTCAAATGAGCTGAAGCACACTCCTGTTAACAGATCAGGCCAGATCTGTAGGTTGTTAGGGAAAAATCTTTCACTGCTATTTGCAATTACTCTTATGGGATAGCCAACATTTTTGTGTTTTAGATGTTGACAAAAATGTCAAAATCAGAATGCTGACAATGTAATCATGATTGGTGACTGGGAGTTATTTTTGTAAAGGGGAGTTGTTCAAAATGCTCTATTTAATACACATACAACACCATGAATATTGGTTGGATAACACAACTGGAGGTGGTCATTGTTTCTGTTGTAAATCCTAGACACTGATTCAATGTGTAACAAACAAACAAACAAAAAATACCCAGAAAACCTGACCCTGCAATCTTCCTAACCATAGCAAGCTCTTTTAAGTAACAACCCGTTTTGTGATACACAACTCTGCCATCAATATTTTCTCATTCTGAGCAGGCTCAGAGGTGTTGGTGCCAGAAGTCAACATACCAAGAGAGTGTCTGCTTTTTTTCCAACTGAATCAGAGAGCAGGAAGTGCAGAGAGTTGTAGAGGAGAGGTTTCCTCATGCTTTCCAGCCTTCTTGGATGGAATTGGCAGAAAGTTTGGACAGGACCCGGGTTAGTACTGGCACTCCTGAACACTTTTCCAGCCCAAGTCCAGTCTCCAAACCATGTGGGCTTTGTCCATTCCTAATAAGTTTAATCTGATCTAATCTGTTTTTTATTTAAACAGGGATTAATAGCATTTCTTTGTTCTTTGGTGACTTGATGCTAATCACATGCAGCACACTCCTTAGGATCAGTTACACGAATGCCTGAATTGCTACCTTAGATGATGAAAAACATCTGGGGAAGGAAGTGTAGCAAAGGGGAAAGGAAGAAAAGAGGCAGATGGCTGTGTCTAGGGGCTTTAGCTGTGGTGTCAGGAGCACTTGTAAACTGGCTCTGTGGGTTCCTCTCTGTATTTAGGACTTGTGGGTATTCTTCTGCCTTATCCCTGCATGCTGGTGTTGGATGGTTCCTGAATCTTTAAATAAAATAACCCAAAGCCCTGGCATTTTGGACCTAAACCTGTGTAGTTGGCAAGTTATCACTAAACCCTAATTGCTTCCATTGTGGGAGATTTCCTGCGTGCCTTAGCACTGACAAAATCCCTAAGTGCCCCACATCTGTGCAGAGGGCCTGTGACATGTTGAGGTTAAGACAAATGCAGAAGAAGAAAGCAAGAGAAGACCCTGCAAGGTCTCAGAGCTTGGACATAAGCAGAGTGGAAACTGGAGACAGGACAGTACTGCAAAGTCCTCTTCTGGCCTGTAGATTGGGCTGTTTGATGCTCAGGCACAAAGCTGTTAAATGTAGAGGCAAAGTGTCCAACAAGTCAGGACATTCTTGTACTGGACTGTGGTTCTGATGGTCTAAAGACTGTGGTCTTTAAGGTTGTAAAGAGACCTGAATATAGCCCCTCACCAAACACTGCTTACATCGTTCCAGCTTTTTTTTGATCCTAGCTTTCTCAACAGCCAAGGGAGATGGTTTTCAGCATTTTTTTTCAGACTGTGGATCTGTAACGATTTTCCAGGGATGTGTGTGTCTGCAAGGAGAATTAAAGCCTATGCATGACAGGTTAGCTTTTCATGTGCTGCCTTAGAAGTGGTCCATCTATGCCCAAGGCTCTACTGACTACCAGTAGAATAGCCTCAGTCTAGGGGAAATCCTGGTCCTAGTAAAACCAATGACAAAACTTGTACGAGTTTCAGCACAGTCAGAACTGAAACCTCAGCAACTCATGCGGTGTTCAAGGAGAAAAGAAAACCTTTCATTTCACGACAGGATGGGAGGCTCAGCAATGCAGACAGATTGTCTTGCAGCAATGCCAAAAATAGCGCCTGTGTTTTACAGGAATAAATCAAGAAACTCAAAGAGCCCCATCTCTGAGGAATGGCAGATTAATCCAGGAGTTAAACGTCTATCACCTCCATAACAACGTACAGCTTCAGCTCAGCTGACTGGCATGGGCTGCTTTAAAGGGACTTTGTGGCACAATCTGAGTCCTTCACAAATCAGTCCTTCACAAATATCAGTTAAAAGGTATATCAGATATCCTGCAAAGCCTGAAACACTGGTTGACTCTGTCTTATTTTATGTATGCCCTTGAGTAAATAACATATTTAAGTCACACTGTGCATGGTTAAGTATATATTTTTCCATATGTTGCTTCAGCAGAAAACTTAACTGAGGCTTACCTGCAAGAAGCAGCATTCCAGGATGTCAGCATATTCACACCAATTGCTGCTCCTGCACAGGTCAGCAGGAATAAGCACTTAGAAAAACTCTCTTAAGGTACGCTCTGGTATCAAGTGTGTATAACAACATTTATTTAACTCCCAGGGGAGTATATAAGGCTTAATTAATACCAGCAAACTGGATTAAGATCTCTGGATGAAAGATGATGCAAAATAGTACAGAGGGTGGCCCATGGCTCTCGCTAGTATTTCAGAGACGTGGGATCTCCTCAGGCTTTGGGTTGAGCTGTGGTGCAGGGTGAAGCACAGACAATTGAGTGGGTTTGAGCAGGTAGCCTCATGACCCGTGTTCTCTGCTCATGTCACAGGTCCAAGTCCTTCAGGCTCAAGGCTGAGCTCAGGAGATCAAGGGGCTGGTCACAGCCCCCTTTTGCTGCAAGCTGGTTGTGAATGGCAATACAACACATGCCATCGAAACACCACGTCAAATGTGTGAGAGTACAGTTGTATACGAACTGCTTGATGTTTTGCAGTGACTCAGATCTGATGCTTATATGGTCTACTTAAAAGCCAAACAAAGCTAAAAATTCAATTGAGACCGGCCGGAGGAAGGGAAAACATCAGAGGCAAATAGCTGCAAATGTCAGGTTGCTTATGTTGGAGCCTGTCTGGTTTTTGGCCTGAGAGTTTTTGGTTAAATCTGCAAATTCCTTCTCAGGCATTTCCCTGGAGCAGTGTTTTCCCTAAACAGAGGTTTGGACTACCCAGAGGTGATAGACTTACTAGGTCTTTTACAAGTGAGAACTTGGAGTGGATTTAGAAATAAGTTAATTCCTAGATTAAAACAACAACAAACATCCCCACCAGCTTGGAGCACTGCTAAATGACTGAGCAATTAGGGTGGTGTGATAGGCCAACTGAACTGGCATTTCTCAACCCCATAAACAACAAGGAGGGAAGTGCCTGGTCTGAAAACCTGCACAGATGGTGCTGCATTAGCTGCTCTCTTACAGAACTAATTAAGGAGCTCTTTTTGGCTTACAGTGGCAGGCACTGCACGTGAGAGCTTTATAAAACTCATTAAAGACCCTCTACCTCAAGACATCTCCAAAGGCTGACACAATGGTAAAAAATGGTGCTTGAGAAGGCCGTGATGTTTCATTGAGTTTCCATTAAGATAATTGCATATAAAATAACTAATTGATTATGTATCCACCATGGAAATATTTGGAGTCCCGTAGCCAGAACAAGGGGTCATTGGAAGATCAGACTGAAATAAACCTTCTAAATGTGCCAATGGGTTTAATTCTGTGGGTTAACAAAAACAAAACTAATGGCCTGTGAAGGTTATCCATTTACAGTAGCCACAGATCCACACAGTATCGGAGACAGAGCTAAAGGTGTTCTTTGTACATATGTGCAAGGACTCAAAGCCCAGAGACCTCTTCCTTCGCTGTAGGAGCTTCCAAACACACACCTTATTCAGCAAATCATTTGCCCTTCTCCACAGCACAGAATAGTATCATATCTATGGTCAGTGATTTTCTTCAATCAGCATGTAAACAGGAAAGTTCCCCCAGTTAGGGGCACGATACATGGAAGGCAGAGAATTTTGCTATCTAGCAAAGTTTCTGCATCCTCCAACTGATACTTGATAAGTCCCCCTGGGTTTCAGACTCTGAATTTATAGGATATGCTTCTCTTTACTGAAATCTCGTAAAACAGGCTAATGCGCAGTACCTAGGGGAACATGAAAAGCAACCTGGTTATAAATATTTAAGCTACATTGTAAATTGTACACTAGAGGTAAGAAAAGCAGGAACTCCTCCATTCAAGAGATGTGTGAGGCTAGAAAATGTGAAGTGTGGGACTGTGTGATCCCAGATCGTTTGTCCCCTTCCATGTCCAATGGACAAGAGATAGCAATTGTTTCAAAAAGGCCCACTCAATAGCACTGCCTCTGGAGCCCCACACACCATTTTAAACTCTAAGGAATAATTATTTGTTAATTCAAAGCCAAACATTTCATTTTGGTTTTCATTTCATTTGAAAAATACCTTTAGTTCTTAGTTTCACTCATGTCAAAAAAGTTGGCTGGGAGGAATTCTCAGCTGATAAAATCTAAGAGACAGCAAAGACCCCCACACAAAGCTTTATTTTTGTAATTTCTGTGGTATTAATATGATGCTTTTTCCTGTTGCCAAGAGTGAATGCTAGTGACCTGTTACAGATTGTGCTCTATTTTTGTAGGATAAAAAGTTATTTTTGCTTATGAAGAAGGATGTTATGTTATTCGATGGAAAGCACTACTTGGGGTGATCTGCAATGATGAAAGACTGGCATCCACTTACAGCTTTTTGTTCTCCAGAAATCAGATCAAATCCCCAACACCTTGGGGGCTGTGGCAGTGTTGTGGCTGCTGTCAGAGGAGGCAGGATTTGCTCCTTGGGGGCAAGGGGAGGCAGTTTCAGAGTGCCTAGGGAATTCATTCAAGTGCATTGCTTACACTTCTGCCCATCCTCTGATCCACCTTCACTTGCGGTTAATGGAGAGGTTGACTTCAGTTTTGGAGTGAAAGCCCAAATCAGCTTGTTTAAAGTAAAAAAAAAAAAAAAAAAAAAGAAAATCGTTATGTAAACACACTGAAACAAAATAAATCAATTCAGCCAAGAAAATATTACCCTTTTTTTTTTTTTTTTTTTTTTTTCTATTTTTGGCATTTGTAATGTTGCTGACAAACATCTTGTGTTTAACTTTCCTTATTGCCTTTTATTTTGAATTAACAGCCTGGTTAGCTTAGAGATGATGTATGTTTCCTTATTATTTGGGACACTTTTTTTTTTTATGGCATACATGGAATTTTTGAACATTTTTTTCCCAATTAATGTGAAGTTGCTGTCACCTATGTGGTTTGAGTCTGGTCATAGTTAGGATTTTTAAGGCCACACACAGGCCAACTTCTTACTTTTGGCAAGAAACAGACAACTGGGCTCATAAATTATATTCATAAATATTTAGTGTACTCATATGTGTGGCTCTCTAAATAAAGAGGAGGAAAACCAAGACCTGAGGAAACCTGGTAATTCTGGGGGAAGAATAATTTATTTTGTCAGGAAGAAAAACCTTCTACAAAATCTGTAAAACTATAATTTACTCCTGACATTTAAAATAAATCATGTTTTTGTACAAGTATAATGCGAATGAAACTACTTCCAGAAAATCAGTATGGGTTTTGACCAACAGAAGTACTTGAAATATTGAACACTGGAAATATTCAGTAATAGTGAACAGCATAGGCGTGCGTGATTTATTATGCCAGGAGAGAGACTATCTAATCATAAAGATCCCATCCTCAGGAGTGGGCAGTGGTCTCTTTTTGCACGTGACCCTTACCGTAAAAAAGAAAACGGGGCTGTGGTAACAGCGGTGGTGGCTTAAGGCTGGTGGGAATAGTGCATAGACCTTCTTCAGCTGGGACACCAGCAAGGAGAGGACCTTTCCCTGTGGGCTCCTGAGGCTCACCTGCCTCAGGGCAGCATTCTTGGCCCCTGCAGAAAACAAAGTAACTTGAACTTTCTATTTTCTTTATTTTTTTTCATTTCTTCCTGTGCTTGTGTTCTGTTTCCAACAGCTTTTCAGTCAGTTGAAGTTTTTCCCTGACGGTAACGCTGTTAGCTGGGCAGAGCTCAATGCACACATGGCTCTTCCATTCAGTCACACTTGTCCTCACCTGTAAGTGATAAAGAGATGGCTGTTAGGGTCTTCCTGCCTTTTTTTTTTTTTTTTTCTCTTTTTTCTTTTTTCCTTTCAAAACCAGTCTTGACTTAACACATCTCTTTTCTGCAGCTTTATTAACAGCACTGTTACAGGGAAATACAGTCTGAACAGCACACAGCATGTGACAATAAATTGCTCAATGTTTTCGGATCAGCCTAGCTCCAGAAAAATTCCAAGTGTCATCTAAGAAAGACAGAGTGTCTTCAGTTCCTCTTGACCTGAGGCCTGTCTTTGGTTTGCCCTTTATGAGTAGGCTTATACCACCTCCCCAGAAGAGCTAAGCTCTCTGTAGTGCTGGATGTTGAATCTGTACTGCTCTGGGTGCCTTTGTGGCATACTGCAACATTGTACAGATTGGAGACAGGAAGGATAATTGTGCCCAAGGCAGGTTTGTTCCCTGTGGTTTGAAAATCACCTCATTTTTAAGTTCAACTTAGTTTTCATTAGGCCTCTGATGAAATCTCTCCTCTCATCTTCTCATTACAGTTCCGCCTTTCTCAATAGGATTACATTCCATTTCCTATTTTCCGCCTTCCTCTGTCTTAAACTGCTCTAAATTGTTTGGTCACCCTCTATCATTTGGATAAAATATTTGTGAGGCAAGCTAAAAAGGGTCAGGGGAGATGTTTGCGTGCAGGACCCTGTCAAATTACAGGAGTGGAAGAGTTCAGAAGACATATGTGACCAATTTTCATGGTTAGCTGATAGGAGCTCGGTTGCCTGGGGTAAGATCCGAAACTCATGCATCAGTGAAAATTATCACCCCCTGAATCTCTGGCCAGATGTGCACCCCTCATCTGATCTTGTATTATTTTCAGGTGTCCATGTCTTTGCCCAGGTATTGGAATGGAGGCTCTGAGGCATGCCTTTGGAATATATTTCAGTCTCAGACATTTGATAGGGCTATGACAAACCTTTTTTCTTCACTCCTGCCATATCGCTGATGAAATGAATTCAGAACACGCAAAAAGTTGGTCACTGGATTTATGGCAGTGTAAACAAGAATAGGGCAGCGTGCTCTGTGACTACAAAGCTGAGGAGCAAGCTATGAGAACCGTGCATAATATTGTTACCACACATTGAACCCCCTCCATGTTAGCCTCAGAGGCTCCTAGTTTTATTGATGCAGCCATCAGAAATATGTTTATCCCGCAGAATAAATTATGCAATCTTCAGACACGTTACATCTATCCCCATTCAAGACATGCATATGCCTGTCTGTAGGGTGCTGGGAGAATACTCTGGACAGTCTGGCTGGGTGGGACGAGAGGGCACAGGGCACATGCTCTTCATGCTCTGTCCCGGTTCATTATAAAAATGGCCATTTCAAGTAGTGCTTATGAACTTCTGTCATTTGATGAGCTAGTCATTAGCACAGTGGGATTTCTCTTGGCCCCTTAATGTTCTTGAAATGTGGTGTAAGAATGCAAGTGAAGTATTGGAAGGCTTGGGGTGAGAGGAGCTTTCTGGATCTCCCAGTTGGGAAGGGAATCTGAGGGACAACTCCAAGGAGGGTTTCCCACTGGAAGACATGGCATGGGGTGAGATCAGAGCTTTGTAGCCTGAGATGGAGATGAGACTAGGTGCTAGGCAGAGATTAACCTGTAAAAAAAAAAAAAAAAAAAAGTGCAGGACTTGTTATGTACCTATTTGTTTTTAGTTGGAATACTGCTATGTGATCTCTCACTAACTCCAGAAAAGCCTCTCGGATTGCTGCAGAACGGGGTTCTATATTCTCCTATTCCCTGTCTTCCAAGCTCTGGCTGGATAATTCTTTGACAGTGTTTGACAGTGACCAGCGGTGCTAGCCAAGAATATGATATCCTCAGATCGTGTTCCCCTGTGCTGTATTTACTATGTTTGTGTTAAAAGAAAATGTTTCTGGACTTTAAAACACTAGACTAGAAAGATGAAGAGCATGTACTGGAGTTTCAAATGATACACAAGGTTGATTAATAGTGACCCAGGGGGTCAACTGAAATTTAGGGCTAGAATTTCTAGCAATGGAGGAGAAAATTACTGAAAAGCAAAAATCCTAATTTTCCCCCTTTAGGCACAATAATAGCCATTGTCAAATTTCAGAAACATAACACCGTGGACCTGTCTACTGAAGGAAGCAGCTGAAAGCCCTATTAGTAAAGTCATGGGGAACAGGACTGAACAAATTTGGGGAAGGTACCCTGGGGAACAATCAGGAGGCTGGTGAGATGATCCGAGGGCTCTTTTGATCTCTGCTATTTCTGATTTTGAACCTTAGTATTACTGCATCACCAGAACTGAAACCAGAGAGAAGCAGGAAAATATTCGGAGGCATTGAAGAGGACAAGGATACATCTGCTAATATGAGAAATAAAGCCAAATATCAGAAGGGCTTTTGGACTGGAACAGGTGAATTTCTGCTCTAGTCCTGTGGAGAGAGCTATCTTTGGGGGTCAATATCTGAATAATCAGCAAAGGGCCCAGACCATGGGCAGAGGGTCATGCTGCACTAAATTCAGGAGTGTTGAAAGTCATCTAATATGTGGGAAGAGGGAAGAGCCCATGCCTTCACCTCTGTCTAAGGTCTCTGTAATAAATCTAATGCTGATTCTGCCTGCAAATGCCAAAGATGAGAGGAGATGGGGTGAAGGCAAGCCTTGTCACACTGGTACTCCTTATTTCATTCCTGACGCAGCTGTAGCTCCCATCCCTTGAGGCCTCGTGTCATTCTTCTCATTTCAAACCACAGGGTGAGGTTGCAGATTTGTTAACCAATACCAGGGCACACCATGGGGAGGGACAGAGTGCTGGCTATTAACTTCCCTATATTTTCATTTGCAGAAAGTGCTTTGTATGTTCTGTGAGTGAGCCAGCACAGCTTAACTGGCAAGGCTCGCAGAAAGGATAAATCAGCATAGTGCTGTTGGAACTGCAGTGATTTATACAGCTGAAATCCTTGTGTCTGTATTTTCAGTTTGCTTTTGTAATTTATTGAATTTTTGTCCTTTTGGCTTGACTCTGCCTTCATCCAAGGGTATCCCACTGCCATTCCCACTTCATACTATTTCAACACAAAAAAGAAAGTCACTTATTCTTTGGGGATTATTTGACGTCTAAGAAGTCTTTCATCTCCATTTTACTATTTTGGGATAAGAACCAAGGTGTTCTGGATGATATTACAACCTAAATAACAGTTGCATAGTAAAATATTTCATTGTCAAGAATCACCTGCTCCTAAGCTGTCCCACATGAGAATTTTAGATCAAGAAGAAGTAACTGAAGGCAGTCTTTCCCCAGTGATGAAAAATACCAACTTTGGAAGAGGAAGTTCTCAAAGATTTTAACATGGAAAGTGACACCCACATGTAGGAATTGGTTACATTTAGAACACATTTATGAAAAGCCTTCTGTTATTGGTGAACAATGTGGCTGTGAATCTTAGCTGAGTCCACAGGCAATCAGTTGAGACTTCTGTCTTTGACATGAATATTTGTAGAAACATCAAAATGATAGATTTTTCATTTGAAATTGAGTCCAGAAAGATAAACTGGGACTGGCATGTGACTCAAGCAAGAATTTTATCCAAGTGTGGCAGAAGAAAATAACCTGGTAATATATCATATTAGATGGTGTGGTCACTTATACCTTTTTGAGGATGATTGGACAGGTTCAAGTTGCTTCTTATATCATTGTGAATTCTGAATAATTCCCTCAGGTTTACATGGTTTTCTTTAGGGTTTATGCTAGTGAAACTAAAGTCGGGGCAAAGTTGTTGCTTAATGTAAATGTAGTCCCACTATGGAATCCGAGTTTAATATTAATAAACAGTGGAATCTGAGTTTAATATTCACTCAACTTCACTCATTTAAAAAATATTTTTACAAAAAATATAAAAGAATAATATAAGTAATTTCTGAATTTAGCCCCATCATTTAGTTTGTATGTCTTTCAGTTACTAACACAGGACAAATTGGGCATATCTATATTATTATGAATAAACCATTTGGGTCTAATAGCATTCTGACCTGAGTTTGCATCTTATCATGTGCCTGCCCATGTAATTGAACAAATCTCTCTTGTCTGATTAATAATACTTATGTTGTTACAGTTATTTATAAGTGGCCTATAATGAGATGAAGATTTTTAAAAAGCATTACCACTTCTGGTGTCCATGAAACAATTATTAAAAGTTATGAAGTTTTTGTCTCCCAGCTCTTAACTGCCACCATCTTCATATTTATGCTCACCTCCTACATGTAGGGGGAAATGGTCCAGGGCACTTTTCTGGGGACATTGTTCTCTCTGTTGAACAATGGGGACAAAACCTTAGAGGAGGTGCCTTTGTAAGCTGCCATACCTATTTTACAAGCAAATAACTCGTGCAGCTTGAGTTTGTGCATGGCTTCTTCAATATTCCTCCATCTATGCAGGGCTGAAAGAAGAAATTTAGACTGTCCCGAGATTCAACAGCCATTGGCCCACAGTCCAAGCCTGGGCCAAGCTTGGAAGGTAGCTTTGCCCTGAGGATCAAAGAAGGCATATCATCATCCTCCTACAGTCATTGATGTTGCAGGGAACAAGATGCTGTTGACAAGTCTTCCTTGTTGTAGTGACCACCTTGACCATGGCTTGGTCCATATAAGGTGACATGGCTGTGACATGCTGCAGGGCACAAGGAGTAGTTTCAGATCCTACTTGTAGAAATACTCATTTCAGTTAACAGATTTCCAGTGAATCAATGGTAGAAATACTTTGAGACCAAAGCTTGTTGGTTGCAGTAATTTATATGTTGGTAGTAGTAATTTATATGTTGGTACTGCCTGATTTGGTGAACATATCTGATACCATCAAGATTCCAGCTATCATTATTATTATCATTAATAAAGACAAGGAACATTGTTCATATTGTCAACATTATTAATATAAACCAAAGATAAAAGTAACAATTCTGTTTAAATAGAGGGATGGTACTGATAAATTTATGCATCACTTAAATCCCGGTCCCTCTCTCTGCTCTGAGCTATCATGTATTTTCTGGTGCTTAGTAGACTTCTTAGTTAACCATAAGTTTGGTAGCTTCACTTCAATCTTAATTACAGAATTAAGACTGTTAGGAACAATCCTACTTGTCAAATGTTTTAAATACCAAAATATTTTAAAGTGACTTGCTTTATATAAAAAAATGTCGTCACAGAAGAATGGAACATATGTGATCCATTTTACAAGAGCAAAATCTAAGGATTTACCTAAGGACACAGGAATTTTGTGAGGTAATATTTATAAATGTTGCAGGTGTTATGGTAATTGTAAATTGGCAGCCTTTTGCTCTAATTGGCTCTGGATTGGCTTTGGATTCTGGTTTCCACACAGTCATCTTAATGTTAATAATTTCATATCCTGCTTGAAAGCAGGAAGAAACCACTCTTTTAATTGGAAAAACAAAACAAAACAAAACAAAACACAGTCCGGGTGACTGTCCCTGTGTGGTTTCCAGTGCGGTTTGGAGATGTGAGCTGGGAGGGCAGTATTGGGATGTTGGGGGCACACCTCAGTTCCGTATGGGTGGCTCTGGGTCAGAGTGCATTGCAGCTCATTTCAATGGCTAACAAAGTGACCCAAACTCCTGCAAGAAGGGAAAACTCAAGGAACATACAAAAGTTGTCTTTTTCAGTGAGAAAATAAACTGTGGCATATAACATCCAGCTGTTGCATACTCAGAGGAAAAATTAAATTGTTGTATTAATTAAGGTATGTGATTTAAAAATTCACAGGTGTCATGAAGTGCAGCGTTAAGGCTCCTGTTAGGTCAGCCATAGGTCTGTCCCTTCTATGTGTGCTATAAAGGGACACAGGAAAAAGGGAAGTGGAAATGAAAGTATTTGATAAATAGTAATGTAATTTAAAATCAGAGTCTAGAAAGCACATAAATATATGTTTGTCTTTAAGACTGTGATTTACTCTGTCTGAGTCAAATACAGTGAATGGAACCATTCTTTCTGTGTAAAAGTTAAGCACATGCTTAGAGCTTTCACTGGATCAAGGATTCTCCATCCTTTGAAATTTGCAGAAAAAAATGCACTCTCAAATGTAAAAGAAAGTTCTGTTTTTATTGTCTGAACCATTTCTAGCTTAACTCCAAACCAATCTAGAATATTTTCTAGATTTGGGGAACCTTGAATCCCTTATACCTTCTTTTGTGTTCTGGCTGAATAATTTTTTTCAGTGTTAGCAAAATAGTGTCTGAAGATTTGCCTGCATATTTTAATTCTTTATTTCTTGGACCATTTCTAACTTCTTCACATTCCCCTTCAACTCCACTGAAGTGCCCACATAAGCGGGATTTATGCCTTTACTGCTAATAAAGGCATAAAAAACTATTTTATTTCAGAAAATTCAGGTTACACAAAACTGAAGGCAGTTGCCTTTGTGACAGGGCTAATCTTATTTGTAACTGTCAAGGTATAAAAAACACGTGGCATACTGTGCTTTGTAACATGCACCCGGCTGTAGATGAGAAATGAGGTTCTTCATGCAAGCAGCAGTATCTGCAAACACTAAGAAAATTTAAAATGGACAATTACATTTTCCATAGCTTGATTAAATACGATCAGCTGGAAAAAAAAAAAAAAAAAAAAAAAAAAAAGACGTCTAACTTCATTCACAGTTACATGCCATACTGTTGCAAGGGAGGTCAGTATTCCACTAGTATTTAATGGACTTTAATATTGGAAAAAAACAAAACAAACAAACAAAAAACAAACAAACAAACAAACAAAAACTAGATGCTGGGAAAAGCAAATTAGTCTCTACCTCTGCAACCATACATAATTACCTTTACATGGAAATTTTTTTTATTTTTTTATTTTTTCCTCTAACTCACTCTGTTTTTTTTTTTTTCAAAGGAGAAAAATTAAAGGTAAATTGAGAAAGAGCAAACTAGCATTCCAAAAGTTGACTGCTACCTCAGAAACCAACCTACATGTTTAGAAGCTAAGGAGCACTAGCTGTAGTGGTCAGGTCAAATAAGGGACGGCCATAGCAAAAAGAAAAAATGTGCAGACCCATGTCTTTTTTGTTTTGAAACTGAAAGGTGTAATTTATTGCAGGATAACATGTAATTCAGGTGTGTTGTAAGAACACTCTTGTCATAAGAAGCTGAGTGCAAATGAAAGCACAGATGCCAAACTGACCAGTTTCGTAGGTACAACCGTTGCAGTTGCATTTTGTGGATAAGCTAATGAAAAAATGTGAAACCTCTTAGTGTTTAATATTAGCAACTGAGTAGGGGATTTCATTATCCCAAATCTGGGACATGTCATGGAGATTGAATTTTTATGTACAATTGGAAAATCCAGCTGGGGTGTCTGACATCTTGTACCTCTAAAAATATCAGCATTGGTTTGTCTTCTACTTGCCCTAGAAAAAAAAGTATACCATGAAGTAATGAACCTGAAGACACACCTGAAGTCTTGGCGTGTCAAGAACAATTACTGCAGTTTACCTGCAAATGCTCAGCAGAGAAGTATTTGGGTGGGCTCCAGGGGGTCTACAGTATTTCAAGCAAGAAGGGTCTCATGAATTTGGGAATGTGGGGCATCCCTGCAGTGAGCTGATGCATCCATCTGGCACGCTGTACAGCATGGTAGTTGGCATTGTCTTAATGCTTTGTGCATTTTGCTGTTTGACTGTCCATACACAGCTGGAAGCCTCTGCTTTTTGTGTTTTCGGATCTTTGACTCAAGAGTTGTCTTTCTTTTCATATGTTTGTATTTGTAGTTGTACACCAGCTAGCACACTGGGCTCCTAACACACAACTAGCAGCTCTTGGTGTTGTGGCAATACAAATAATGTCATCCATCCTAATTTTACTCAGAGTGCTAGATGTTTTCCCAAGCACTTTCAGAACCTTAAAAAAAAAAAAAAAAAAAAAAAAAAAGTTGATTTAAGTTGATTCCATGTTGACTAATATTTCAGACATATTTTTCTAATTAAATAGAATTGTTTGCAACATGTAAAAATAAATCAAGGTTTCCAAACCCTTTAGTTGGCTGGATCTTCCAGGGCCTGGGTATATGTCACTGAGAGTTTAATGTTACTGGTAAAGAGTAAACAGTGTTCTGTGATAGATTAATTACATAAAGTTGCCTTAAAAATATTCAATAATTGATAGGTATTCAAATATGAAGTAAATAAAAACCGACATTATTTACTTGAAGTTTTCTGCCCCTCTCCCCTCCCTTAGAAAAGTAATGCCCATTCCCCAAAAGTGTTTGGGAGAAGACTGTAAGTTTGTTTGCTACTATCACATCCCTATTTCAATGCAGACACAGGCAAAAAAGCAGCCTTTCAGGGCATTCTCTCTTTTGTGCTCAGTTACATCTTCTGTACTCCTTAAATTTCTGACCACAGCTGGTGGCTCTCCATTTCAATGGCTGGATCAAGACTAACAGGGGTGACAAAGTACATCTTCCCCTTGCCCTCTCCCTGGCCTTGTGCTGTGCTTACAGCCATGCAGATATCTTAGAATTAAAGGAGTAATCTCTGCTCCCAGCATTAATCACTGGCTTTAGGGAGATTTTTCACATAATACAGGAGGAAGAGTTGAACAACTGGGCCTTAAGGGCTGCCTGGGGAGATGAGGAGGTGTAAAAACCAGGCAGCTATGAATAGACTGGGTGGTCATCAGTTCTCATAGCACAAGTCTTTTGCTTGTTCATTGCTTCCTGCTCACACCCTGGAAGTCCTTGCTGTGCATACCCAGAGCTTGTTATTCCAATCAGAAACAAACCAACAAAAAACATAGATGGAGTTTGCAGCAAAGAACAAATACATCTTGTTCTTGTGTCTTAAAGTTTAGCAGTGGTGGCCAAACAAACACAGGAAACCTGTTCAGCTGTTGGTACCCAGTCCTCTCACCTTTATAAACACGTCTCGTGGCTGATGTTCATATTTTCTTTGTGAAAATAAATACAGAAGGCAACACTAGGCATCCATTCCTGGCTGGCGTTGTTTCCTACAGAAAGGAATTAGCCAAAAATGAAGTGAATGCAATTGCATTTTATGTTTGTTTCCTCCTAATAACTTTTGAGTCCACTGGCCAATTTCAACTAAATTTGACAGAAGGTAAAAGGCTCTGAGATTATCAGCTTCCTACAAAGCTGGGGAAAATCAGCATCTGGATAGAGGAGATAAAGCCAAATGAGTGCCCCCACAGATGGGAAAGCAAACAGATCCATTCAGTCTGACAGCAGCCTGCTGGCCCCCGAGCACAACCTACCCATGTTGCTGTCTTTTGCTTGGTGAATGTGTCAGAGGGGACATAGGATGGAGCCGGGTACAGGGTAGAAATACCTCTCCAATATACAAGATATGTTTATACATTTCTGACCGGGAAAGGCTTTGCATAGAAAAAAGCACTGAAAGTCATGGTTTGGGGAGGAATATTAAATAAAACTGCGGTTCTGAGCAACCCGTACAGCTCAAAAACAAGCACTGATGTGCCGTTGTAGGACATGCTATCCCAAAGTTGGCCTGTGTGAAGCTTTATGTCTAACAAATGCTGAAAAAACGTGTCCTGATCACAGGGACAACGTGAAAATACGTCCCAAGAATAGTACAGGTGGGATGAGGAATCCCAGGATAAAAACAGGACAGTCTAGTATTTTTAAGTGCTTACAGAAAACTGACTAGATCTATACATTCATGGCCTGTTTTCCCTGGTTCTGAGTGGAGATCCCTGGAGCTCCCAACAACTTCAAATATATATACATATTTAAATGATTTCCCTTTAGGTGGCTGGACAAAACTAGATTTAAATGGATACTTCTTGATATTTGAATTTGGTCTTGTGATATGATTTTTCAGAGATTTTGAAAATGAGAAACTCCCAGCTGAAGCCACAAGCATCTAATCTTTGAAAAAAAAAAATTCCAAGATGACCAAATTTATGGCTGAAAATTATTCCTACCTCATCATGTTGGAGGGGAAGTAATCAAAACACTAAGTTTTAAAGTGAGAGGATAGCAAACAGAGAATAGAATTGAGAGAACAGTGTAATCTGTGGTTCCAGTGGAAATTTACTTTCATTAGGTAAGAATTTATCAGCAGACCATCACTAACAGTGGAGTTACAACATCACTGTATTTGGGAAATACTCCAGGATGGAACCAGAAGAGAAAACTTCTCCACTGTGGCATTAATTTTGTCACATCCACTTGCTAGTTTGTTAGGACTATGGTGCCCACCAAAAGACCACTGATTGTTCCCTTCTTCCCTCAGTGGCTGTATTTTGCTGAAGGATTGATTGGAGTGAAGTATGAAGCCAGTCTTCTCAGCTTTTCTTCAGGAACCTCAGCTCTGGCATTCAAAGGAGAGAGAAAACCTTCTTCTTTTCTGTAAGGAGAATTTTGGACTACATGGAGGACCTCACCTTATACCTCACAAGTCATATGGGGTTTGAAAAACAACAACAAAAAAAATGCTATAAAAGCTGTAAGCTCCTATTATCCACAGAAACAAGAAAGCTGAGTGTTTTTGGCAGTGGACCTGCTAAAAGCATTCCAGAAGAATCTGAAAATGAAATGCACTGCACAAAGCCATTTTTTAAACTAGAAGTAGATGTGTTTAAAGTGTACATAAAAGCAGGGAAGTATTGAAACAGCAACTTTGTTGTTTACCACGGGGACGCTGGCAAAGAAATAAGATCTGTCCCATTATGAATGTAGTATTAAAGGGACATATAAGATGCAGTTTTTGAAGTAGCCTGTTTGTAGCCTTTTTTTACAGTAGACTGTCAAAGGACTTCTAGCATACCTTTATATTTGGGACCAAGATTTAATCACTGAGGTCCTGACCTTCAAATCCGTTTAAACACCTTTTCTCCATTTACTGCATGGGAATTAGGAGCCTGCAGTGGAGGTAGATCTTTGAGGATCTAGACTTCTATTTTTACACAACATGTATTGTAAGACAGCTGAATGGACTTATGGATATATGCTTCCCTTTCACATCACTATGTCTCTCTTCACATCAAATCTCATTTATCACTCACTCTCATCTCAAAACGGTCCTTTTTTTTCCAGATTCTGAGATGCATTCTTTGCACTCAGGGCAGTAAGCAACATCTCCACTCTGCTGGGAGCTGAAATTCAGATGTACAATGTCATAAAGGTCTCCTCTACTTCTGACCACCCACTCCATGTGGGGCTTTGACCAATGATTTTATATTGTACCAACCCTGTTGGCCGGCACCACCCTGGTTCACTCATCCACCATGCAAATGCAGTGAGTCAAAGATGTCAGGGCTTTTCAGTGTTTCCATGCTTAGCTTCTGTGACAACTCCTGGTCCCCAGAGAAAGTGTCATGGTATTATGCTGATTTTTAGCAGCAACAGAGACTCCATTCTTTCTCAGTGTTTGTTCCTTGTTTTGTTAAATGTTTGTGTTGAAATACCTTGGAGGCAGCCCTATCAGATCTGATCTAGAGATCTTCTCATAAATGATTTTCTAGTGCTTCCTACTGCACTTGCACAATCTTCTTGGTATGAATGCCAGAAGAGTAAATCACAGCATTTGTCTTCCTCCTTGTGCAGAAAAGGGCAGAGAGAAGAGGGAAGCCTGAGTGTTATTGCCCCTAACCCCTCGCATGCTTCTGATGTTGAAATCTGGCAGCTCTGGTTTCCATGGGTTTTGTGTGTGTGTGTGCTTGGAGACTGTCTTAATTTGCATGGTTCACTGCCAGGTGAGAAAGAATAATGCCTAAAAGTACAGAGCAAACATAGGTGGAGTATCAGACTACAGCTTGCTGGAGGGGATTGAAATGGTAGCTGCTCAAGACTTGCAGACCTTTGGCAAGGCTGTAAAAATACAACTAATAATAAAAAGAAAAGGGAGACGTTGTGACCCTGGCAGCAGCAGGAAGCCTGTGTGTGCAAGTCCGTCCAGGATCTGACTAACTGTCTCATAAGGTCCATGTGGAACGTGTGAAGATTTGCAATAATCCCTTACTGAAACAAACCAGAGGACTTAACAGCCGAAAATGGCTCATGCAGCAGGACCTTGGCAGGGGGACAAGCCTGCGCATAGCTCCATATGAAGCCGAGCTGTTATCCTTTTGTGCAGCTTGGCCTTAATGCTAGTGCCTGTGCTAATGCCTGCCTGCAACCAACTGACCAAACAACTGGCCAACCAGCCGGCCAAAAAAAGTAACAGAAAAAAGCTGTGACTATCCAGCAGAGCTGGGCACCCCACGGCCATTCCTCAAGGCTGGATTTTGGCAGTAATGCACCAGCCCTGCCAGGCAGGACCGGTCTCATGCTGGGTCTCCTTGGTTTGCAGGCAGGAATTAGTAAATCAGAATTGTTCTCATTCCCTGGGTTTTGCTCCTGAGTTAGCTCGGTGTGCTACCAAGTCACAAATTAACTCAGCCTCAAGTCAGATAAGGACTTGGAGGGCCAGAAAGGTTAAAACTTGCCCACCAAAGCCCTGGTAGTCCTCAACAGGACAGAGGGGACAGCCCTGGCAGGGTGTCCTGTCCCAGCCCTGCTCCTGACCAGACTTCACACCTACAGCTGGTAGCTTGTTTGCATTTCATGCTTAACTTCTGTCTCTCTGTGATCAGGATTAATAATTCATTCCTGCAGCGCGTTGGCTGGGGAGGAGCACAGCCTCAGCTGCAGCGCTGACAGTGTGAATGTGAGCAGGGTCTGGCTTCTATATGTATGTATTTGTGTGTGTGCATGCGCATATATATGTGTGTGAGGACAGCAATACGAACACTCCAGCAAAAGCAGGGACATTTAAGTAAGATGCTTTTTTGGAAAAAGAGAAAAAAATGGTTCATCTTTGCTACTTAGCTTGGAGTATTTCTTACAACAGAAATTGTTTTGCATTAAAAGACATTCAAGCATCTGTGCAGCTCTGGCATGCCCTATTTCAAGTGGAAAAAGGCTGTTCTGAAACCATGCAGCTCTCCTCCTCTGCTTTGGCATCAGCTACCCTGCAACCACGGCCTGGCGGCCATGGCTGCGCTTCCTCTGAGAAAGAAATCTGGGCCTGGGGGGGGCATGGCGGTGATACGGAGAAGGAAAATCTGAATCCCGATCTGGAGCAGGGCTCCCGGGCCCCGTCCGCCCCCTCCTGCGCCCGCGGTGGCGCTGGCAGAGCAGGCCCATGATGTCATGGCAGCTGCCGACGGGCTGACGGACAGCTTCCGCAGCGCAACATGGGGCCCTTTGGTCGCCCTGTCAGAAGGATTGGCAGCTGAATGGCACCAAGGAGCGCCCGGCCGCGCTCCCTCTGGGAACGCTGCCCTCGCTGATGGACAGAAAGCAAAGGGAAAGATTGTCTTTGAACCTGAAAAGAATCCTCTTTTTTTTTTTTTTTTTTTTTTTTTTTTTTTTCCTCCCTAAAGCTCCTGCCCCCGCTCCTTTTTCATCCCTTTTTTTTTTTTTTTTTTTTTTTTTTTTTTTTTTAAAGGTGTTTTGTTCCACAGCGGTTACTGAGCCTAATGGCACTGAATGACTTTTCCCCTCCGCAATCTGTCAGTCACAGGCCGGGCTCCGGGGCTGTTAAATGAAGTCCTTTCAGAGCCAGACGGAGGAGGAATGTGTCAGTCATCCAACAGACCCCGCTGTGTTCGGATCTGTCAGAGGGGTGACAGGGCAGAGCAGCCGGCCTCGGCTGGGGCACATTCCCAGCAGCAGTGAGGAGGCCCCGACAAACCCAGGTGTCGGAGCCAAGAAGTCAGCCGGCTGTGCTCCGAGCCCCCAGGCCTTCGCCATCAGCCATGAGGCAGCAGGGCTGGAAGCACTGCTAGCAGAAAGCTAGCCTTGATGTGCAGGATGGGCCTGTATGGGGCACGGCTTTCAAATTAATGTGACTCTTAACTAAAGCACTGGAGACAGTAATCCTCCAGATGAAATGCATTTAGCTGGACTACGATTCTAAGCCATTTCTGCCGAATTACCTTAATTTTTTGAGTTTCCCCTGTTAGATGGCATTCCATTAATCTTACCTATTAGGTTAAGAGTGATGTGCAATTTGTTCTGGGGCCTGAACAGTTGGTCCTATTCACTCAAGTGCCAGTGTTTCACTGCACGTTATGAGAAGTGCCCACTGCTGTTACTCTAATGAGAATAATGATCCTCTACTTGCATTTCAAGGGTTTGCTATTTCATCTTTTTTTTTTTTTTTTTTTTTTTTTTTTTTTTTTTTTGGTGAGGGAGTTCATTTGAACAAACAGCCCCTGTTCTTATCGCAGCTCACAGGGAATGGCCCTCGCCTGTTTTTACAGAGGTGGCAAACTGTGGTTCTGCACACAATGCAGTCCTGTGTTACAGGGGCTCCTGATGCACTTGAATATGCAGGTTTTCCACCTGTAATGAGTGGGTTTACATCCCTCACAGCATTGCTGGCATCCTTGTTGGCTTCGCATATCCATGGTGTGATCCCAGACCCAGAGAAGCAGCTGGGAGGGATGCCCTGCCTGGGACGGATGCTGCATGGCAGCAGCAGCTCTTTTCCCATCCTGTCTGTTCTGCTTGTCTGCAACGTTGTAGAAAACCAGTGGACTCTCACAGCTTGTCAACCGCTACTTTAGACAGAGTCTATCATGTCAGCATGTGATTAAAAGCTGCAGCAAAATGCATTTCCTCTGCCTTCTTCCCCTCTGCCCCAGCGTATTTCCCTTGTGTTTACTCACAGCAGTGGAGCTCTGCCTGGTCTGTGGGGCTGTGGCCACCCCTGGGCAAAGGTTGCTTTGGAGGTTAGCTGCTTCTAGAAAGCTGCCTCTCATGGATGCTGACAACCATGGCTATAAAAAGTGGTGTTGCCTTGGAAATCCACCTGCTCTGTTTACCTAATGGATTAAACTCTGAAATATAGGTCTTGCTGTCTTGCTTGGACAAAGCCCTAAGAAGAACACCTGACTGATATGCCAACAGGAGAGATTTACACTGTTGCCAGCTTTTACAATTAATTTTCAAGTCAGTGGGTATGCCATAGGACAAACAGAATGGTTTCCTTTCTCAGAAGTGACACAACAACCACAGCTGACAGCCAGCATGGTACAGAGCCCTGTGTTCACCTAAAGGTGTTCAAGGAGTCACCTCTGCCTGGCCTTGATTGCTTTCCCTTCATTGTTGAAGGAAAATAGTGGAGAAAGATACATTTCCAGAAATCTGTCCCTGCATAATTTAGTTGAAAATCACTATAAGTGGAGAATAATCTGGCTTTATCCTGCTAAGCCACACCGAACAGACCCATGAAGGACTGTAAAGACTGACTTAAAGGGCATCTGCACTGCCCCCAAAAGGAGGTGTTCCAGCCTGGTTGGGATGTCCAACGCAAGTCCATAGGAGGCAAGCCCATTTCATCCACATGGGCTCTTGCTCCATCCGTCACTCAGGGGCTAAACTGCAGGCACAGGGATGTGTGGGAGTGAATGGGGCCCGTTGTCATGTAGATTATTTACCCTCTCTGTGGAGAGGAGTGATTAGGCCCAAAGGGCAGTCCATCACTGTCCTCAGGCTGCATCAGCCGAGACCCACTGGCTCCTCTTCCACCAATGCTTGGAAAAAAAGCTGGGCTGTACAGTGAGCCCCATGTGGAGCACATGGCAGTGGGGCATCTTGATGTGGTCAGAGAGGTCACCGTCCCCATGGAAAGGCCAGGGAAGCCCGAGGAGCAGTGCCTAACAAAGGCAGTGGCCTCTTGCCTGTGCATGGACAGGAATGTAATTGCTGAACATAAGCTGTCCTTGTTTCACAGGGAAGGATCAGACAGCTCCGTTGGGGTTCAGCTGATCTGAGGGACAGCTTGGCCCTGTAAGTGTATTGAAAACCTCTCTGCAAAGAAAGGTTTCTTTAATGGTGCCTTAACAGACAGTTAAACCAAAACCTAGCCATACTGGCTGGGTGAGTCTGCAGCATAGACTGCAAAATGTGGGAGAGAAATTGTGCTCTACCAAAATGCACTGCAACCTTCACAGGCTGGTTAGTATACCTATTTTTCTATTTTCTTTTCCTTTCCTTTCCTTTCCTTTCCTTTCCTTTCCTTTCCTTTCCTTTCCTTTCCTTTCCTTTCCTTTCCTTTCCTTTCCTTTCCTTTCCTTTCCTTTCCTTTCCTTTCCTTTCCTTTCCTTTCCTTTCCTTTCCTTTCCGTGTGTGCTTGTTTGTTTGTTTTCAGGCCCATAGCTTACAATGAACTGTCCAGAATTTCCTTTGCATGTAGGACTTTTATTTTAATGAGCCTTCTTTGCTGCAACTTTTCTGCTGCAATCCTATGTTTTTAAGTATTTATGATATGATCCCATGAACACACAGGCAAGCAAAATAGCTTCATTGATGAGAATGAACGATGTACCACTTTGGATATCTGTCTATCCTATCTGCATGCTCAGCCATGGAAAATCGTTGGGCTCTAGCAGCTTGTCACTCACTCAGCTAAATAAGTTTTGAGCCATATCAACATCTGCTTAAAAGTGGCCAGACTGCCACTGAATTGCAAAGGCTCAATTCAACCCATATAAATGGAAATTTTTACTGTTGGCATAAAAGCATTTACAAACTGAGACATATATTATAATGGGAGTGAAAATAAACCCTTAAAAAATCTGCACCCCATTTGTTCAGGCTGTGCTTGAATGTTCCCATGCTGAGAAGCGCTTCTTGCCATTTATTAACTGTGACTTTAACTAGAAAGTGAAGCTGCTTGCTCAAATAAAGTGCATTCCTGGGTCTCCTGCTGGAATAGCTGTCATTTTGCTGAAGGGCTGTGTCTCTGTGACACATGTGCCAGCAGTAATTGTACAGCTGACAGTGCTGGGTCCTTCAGCATCCAAAATTCCCCACTCCTTGTGACTAATGCTGAATGCAAGCCCCCAAATTTCCCTGCGAGTGTCCTACCTCTTTCAATAGACACCACTAAATATTTTTTCACAAAATATTACTACCTACTATTGAAATGTTTGTGCACTGGGTATTTCTTGATAAAAAAATGGAAATCTGGACAAACATCTCACACACATGTACACTTTTAAACACAGTTGTCCACATCTTCACCCAGCAAAAGCTACAGCTGCATAGCCAGTACGTGATTGTGTGAGTGGCTCTACACATTTGAGAGAGAATTTACTCAAAATTTGTGCTTTTATGTCCTGAAGGGTTTGTACCCCTGCTAATTACACAGGGGGAAAAGTGCAGGTGTTCCTGTTTGCAGAATAATGCCTACAAAATCTGAGACCAGGGTGAGAGCCCAGTGAGCAGGAGACCCTTCCTTCCTTCATTTCCTTGAGTTAAGCCCTAAAGTGCTACAAACTTCTTCTGGTTATTGTTAAAGGGGAATGGAAAGTTTCAAACAATCTCTCTAGTAAAGAAGCTTACATTACTCCTAAAAGAAATAGAAGGGGGGGGGGGGTGGGGCGGGGGGGGGGGAGAGGAAAGACCCTCATCCACAGCATGGTGATTTCAAGCAGTGAAGCTGGGAGTCCTGTTTTTAATAGGGGAGTTTAATTTCCAAGAGGTGCTGCTGGGCACAAGTGCCATAGGGTGATCCCTCCCGGTGAATTTGGGGTCCTGTTTGCTCCTGCAAAGGGTTGTGCATCTTGCAGGCTGTAGTGTTGGATCCCTTGTGGGCAAAGCAAGAGGTAGGAGCTTGGTGCGATGGTGGGAAGGTGCAGGAGGATGGGGTCCTGGGGTGAGAGCCAGATTTTGGGTAACACATGGGTTGTGAGCCCTGCTGCTGTAGGGAGATGCTTCTCATTTCTGCATCACAGCCAAAATGCTTGTTATTTTTTTTTCTCTTGCTGCTGTTTCCCATCCATTGGTCTCGCAGACCACGAGGTGGCATCTTCTCCTCCTGAGTGATTTACGCTCCCCACCTGAGGGCCCTCCCTGTGCCTGCACTGCCATATTCCTTCAAGATGTTTAAGCCTCTTTTCATTAAGTTTGCCCCAGTTCTCCCAATGCTGCTCTTGACCCTTGCTGTTCAGTATTATGGCAGGATATTAAACGGGTACCCCCCGTTACAAGTTAAGAAAATAGCCGTGAAACTGGAGAGCTTCGTGGAGTGAAGCCGCATGCCTTCTGCAGCCTCCTGATGAGGGTTTGCTTTGAACACTGGACCCCTCAGCACCTGGACATGCACCAGGCACTGTCAGATGCTGGGGCTGGAACCTGCAACACCAGCCCCACCAGTGCTACCTCCTTTGCATGCACTGGTGGGCTTCCCCTTTGGGGTGGGGTGAGTGGGACCCTAGTGCTGCATGTGCAGTGGGAAATATGGGGGTAAAACCCCCTGTGCTGCCTCTGGAGAGTCCAAGAGCTGGCCAGGCCCATCAAGGAGTCTTTGTTCCCACTCTTTTTTTTTTTTTTTTTTCCTAGCACAAATAATTATAGGTGCAATTTAAGTGACCTCAGTGTCTAACTACTTGATTTGAAGGCACGATTAAATACGTAGACACATTAATAGCCTAAATTGGACCTTTCAGTTAATGGTTAGGACAGCAACAGGGCGCAGGTTAGGAAATTTTGACCTTGCATCTGAAAATTAGCTATACTGTACGCTTAAACTCCCCAACTGCCTGAAACCTTACACACCCTGGCTTCTAGTCAAACCTCAAAATGTCAGATTTGCTGACGAGGAGTGCATGTCCTCTGGGGACTGCTTACTGTGCAACAAAATGCCCTTCCAGAAGGATTAATATCAGCCTGTCCGTTTGCCTATTCAGTCCAAAGAGGCAAAGCTCAAAAGAAATTCTTGGGCTTGATGGCGTGGGGTCACTCTTGGGGGGCAGTGCACCCGTCTTCCCCTGCTGGGTGCTCCGCTAGTTCCAGTGGTGCAGCCTGGTGAACCTGCTGGAGATGTGCATGAGCAGTTTCTTGCTTGGGTGGTCCTGTTAACACCTGCAGGATGGCTTGGTTAAGTGACTGTCAGCGGGATGAGTAGCTACTCCAGCGTGTATCATTGTCTGAGTCATGTGAAAAAAGTCCTCCGCTTTGCTGGTACATCAGACTCTTCCTAGAAAAATGTGTTTCACAGGGGAAAAAAAAATATCTGAGCTGTTCAATAGCATTTAGAGCATGCCAGGAAAGACAACAGTCCTGGATTTTGTGGGATCCTTTGACTGTGCCTGTGAAATAAGCAATTTCTTCTGCTGGCAAAGTCCAAAATGCATTGTGAACCTTTGAACTCAGTAATAATCCACAACAACGCTGCCTGGGAACTGCTGTTATTATGAATTGATGTAGCCATCTGGATACATCTATCTGTTGTTAAACATGATGTTTATGTGATGCCATAATGTACCTATGCCTCCATAAAGAAAGAAATGCAGTTTTCTGCACCAATGATCTTGTATTTTGAAAGCTAGCGGAGTCATTTCCCACCCTTTCATGATTAATGTAGCCTTTCTTAAGCATCCTCCAGCAAAACTGTGAACTCTTTAAAAAACGTTACATCTGTAGATCGCTATCTAATATTTATGAACTTATTTTCTTTCATCTTCTTCCCTGGACCTGGAGTCTCCCAGGGGCCCTCAGATCACAGGCTGATAACTGGGGGGTGGAACATACCTTTTGTTCAGCCCAGGCCCACTGATGGCGTGAGGCCGTTAATGTTCATTTTTAAGGGAGCATCACGCTACACAACACCTCATTAATAGGAACTGGTGGAATGCAAGAGTAGGGGCAGTGCCAGCTCTGTGTTCCCATTGCAGAGCCCTTTCCTTACAGGACAGAGGTATCAAAGTGACAAAGGACGAGGCAGGATGCAGCTGACACGGCCAGAACCACTAGGCAGGCATTTTGCAGCCAAGGCCTGGCATGGTTTGTACCCCCACCAAGCCTTGAGGGGGCTTAGAGGGAATCTGGGAAACACAGAATGGCTGAGATGGGAAGGAATCTCTGGATGTCATCTTGTCCAGCCCTCCTGGTGAAGGAAATGCCTCCACCTGTGGGATTAAGCCTACAGCAGGCGATTGCGTTTGCTACAGTACACACAAAATACCCAAGGTGTATAGGCCCTTGGCCTGGGGACACAGGTTAACCAGGTGCAATGCTCAGGCAGGTTCCGACATTTTCCAGGATTTGACCAGCCTCTGGGCTTTTCAGAAGGACAGCTTGGGAGTGAGCATGGGCTGCGCAGTCAGCTCTGAGAGCACGATTTAAGTTTGATTCCTAGCATGCAGGGACAGGTTCAGCCACTTCCCCCACTCCTTACTGCTCATGAAGTCACTCTTCCTTTGCAAAGACCCGTTCTTGCCCTGAAAAACACAGCTTTCCACTGCTGGTGTTTATTTTCCTAGGGGGTTCTCTTTGTGCACTGTCACCTTTCCCTTTTTAATTTCAGCCTCTTATGGACTACATGCTGGTTTGCAAAACCTGCCAATCTGAATGAGTAGCCCAGGGAATACAAGTTCCTATGGGATAAATGCCCTAAATTATGACTCATGGACTAGAATAGTAAAAGCTGATGCATGAAAGGCCCTGGGCACTAGCATACCACTGGTGTTTTAAATTTATCTTCTGCAAACGAGAAAGATGTTTTTCTTCAAGACATACAAAAATATACCAGCTCAGTGCAATCTAAACGAAGTTATGTGGGAACACTGCTCTGCACTGTATTGCCAACCCCTCGTGTTTATGTATAATTTTCCATGGGGCATTCCTGTCTGTAAAACTACTCAGAAGGCTTTCCTGTGGACTCCTTTTGACTGGCAGGAATACTAGCAGCCCTAAGTGTCATGTTGTTCATTTGTGCAGGGTGTTTGTACAGCTATTCAAAAGCATCTGTGAGCCATTTGCTGGCCAAGCCCGTGGTTCTTCGGCCTCCTTCAGGTAGGGGTTGATGTGTGAGCCTCAGACTGCCTGGCAGGGGTCAGGAGGCAGCCGTGAGCCCCTGGGCTTCTCTTCAATTGTAAAACTGAGTTAAAAATGGTGACTTTTCATAGTAAAGAAAAAAGCTGTGGTTTGTTTTTTTTTTTTTTGTTTTTTTGTTTTTTTTTGTTTTTTTTTTGTGCTGGAGGGAAAAAGGAGGTAAAGAGACATCTATTTCATCTTTCCATAGGAAGGGAAGAGACATCTTTGAATCTATTCATAAGGCAGATGATGCATCTATTTCTTGACATTTCACATATGCCTTAAAATGAAGTGAGGAAAAAGCAGAAAAGTTCAACACTGCGATGTTAGACACATGTTCCTGCAAGAAAGGGTGACAAAAAGCATAGTTTTCAGTTATTCACATCTAATACTTGGAGAAAATTGCTCTCTGTGACTCACTTACTCATTCCTCTGTTTTACTTGTGCAAACTGCGTCCAATGTCACATGGGCTTCTACGAATAATCTTCCTACAGATTTTGGCTAATATATAGAAAGGCCAAAGAGGTGAAAAAGAATAAAAGGGATTTATAAAAAGGCTCAGACTACAAAAAAAAAAAAAAAAAAAAAAAAAGTTTTAAAATACTGTACAACCTCCAGATCATCCAAAATATTCTAAAAATCTCCTAATGTCTGCTTTCTCAGCCAGCAGAAGAGTTCTTGTGAGATTTCAGCTGCATCAAAAATAAAGTGAGAGCCCAGGTTGGCTTTGGATCCGGTTTACAGAATTGATATGCCTGGCAGATGCAGAACTGAATGTTGAAAGTGAAAAGATCTTATATTTGAGCTTCCCATTTTAGCCATCTGTACTTGTGAAATTAACTGAATTGTTTTGTGTTGTGCAATCAAAGGCACTAGAAAGATACTGGTTACTTTTCATATTTAAGACCACAGCTAATGTGAATCCTGCATTGGTCTTGAAATTACATTGAAAAGCTGAAAATGAGCAAAAGGAAATGATGAAACATTCTTATCTTCTCAATTATTTATTCACTTTTCTTCCCCTTCATTTTCACTCCTGAGATGGTAATGAGTTTTACGAATGTAAGGTGTCAGCTATAGGCTTTTCTGTTGAAACCTCTAAATTTATGACTCCTCTGGGCATTACAGGCACGGATAATGCATAATTTACAAACAGACTTGAAACTTTCATCTTCCTTTTCCCACTCCTTTTCAGAGCTTTTTGTTCACAAAGTGATTTGTTTTGCTGTAGCAGAAACCATATGCTCTTCTAAATCTCAGTGGAGTGTAAAGATTCTGCAACGTTGCCAGATGTTGCCAAAGAAACTTCACCTGACACAGGATTACATGAACTTCAGTCAAAACTGTCTTTCTAAAGGACATGTTTTTCTGTTATTTGGTAGTGAGAAGAGAACAAATCACAGCTGGTGGTGGTGTAGATGTTGTCTTGGTATCAGACACCCAAGGTCTTTGCCTTATTTCGGTGGGGCAGGAGCTGGAAGCTTTAGTGGGCCACCTCTCAAAAAGACGAGTTGACAGCTTATAAATGCTGGTCCCATTCAGGCATTGACTCTGCTCTGTCACTAAGGAATATTTGACTTACCATATGGGATAAAAGTCTCATTCAGACTTGGAGTGACCATGGTCACACCAGGTCTTGTGGCAAAGAGTGGTAGAAACATGGTATTTGAACAGATAAATAAGTTATTCTGGTTGAGCTTCTCTCTGTTATTTGGTAGTTAGTGTATGACTTGAATTAAAAGGCTTTATGTTCTCCCTAAAAACACACCTGTAAAAGATATTTAATAAAACATTGGATGCTCTTTTTATTCTAAAAATTTCCTCAGTCTTGTTTGAGTTTCCACGACTGTTTTTTGTTGTGGTAGCAAATCCGAGGGTTTAGGTACTCTAGGTGTGAGGGCAGGGAATGAACTCTTCACCTAAAAGGTTGTGGGATGGCCTCAAACCCACAGACACTGAGAGGAAACTCAGAGCACAATTGCACGAAGATGTGAATTTAACACAGAAAGCGACACAGCTAATTTATTCTTTGAGACAGTAGGGCTTGATTTCCTAGGTACTTTTTGTGGATTCCTTAGCTTTGTGCTGCGGATGCCCAGCAGTCTGCAGGCTACAGCTAAAGCCCAGGGATTTACTAAATACCCCAGTGACTGCCATTTGGGCTACACCTAAAGTGAGGTGTCAGTAATCTGAGAATTGTGTTAACAGCATGGTTTTGCCTCTGCTCCACACTGTGATTAAGACGTTATTTCTTCTTGCAGTATAGCTGGGAGCTGTGTCTTGAGCATTTGCATGACCATGAGGAGATGTGAAGGTCCCAGCTGCATTACAAACAGAGTCATTCCTGCATACACCATCTCTGGGACAGCTGTGGGGCATGATATCTGGATGTGGCTCTTGTCACGGGGTTAAGGAAGTCCCCCTCTACCTCCTCTTGATGGCTCATGGACACGTTGTGAGACCATCTGTCCAATAAATCCTCACACTGCTTCAGGTCTGATCCCAAGGCTGTACCAGCCCTATTTTGGTGCCTCTGCCCTCATTCCTGGGACACTGGAGCTCTGGCTCTCACTCCCAGATTCCTGCAGGCTTCTTTGTTGACCTTTCCTTCCTCTTCTCCTGCTCCATGTGCTCCTCATGCCTCCTTGCAAACAACATACTTCTCCTGGGTTTCAGGTAGCCCTTAGTCCCCCATGGGTTTCACTTCAGCATTTTCCACTGAGATTTACCAGGGTTGACCCTGCCAGCCTGGAGATGTGGGTCTTAGTGGCAGAGCCTTGCTTTCATTAACTGGTATTGGCCATGAAAACTGACATTTTGGTTTTCTGTGTTTCATCTGGACATAACTGCTGAACCCAGTATGTTGTGGTAGGACCCCATACTATAAATGATGGCAGGATACACTGTGATTTGGCTCACTCTCTTGTTTGATTTGTTCTGCTGTATTGAGTTACACATCCTTCAAGGCCCAAGGCTTCCAGCACAAGTGAAATATATAGTTCAAACAATGTGCTGCGAGGTTAAATGGTACGGTTTAAGCGCACACAATCACGCATTATAAATCGATCCCTCAACATTGCCGAAAATATCATTAATATGGAAGCTGTGTCTTTTTTTACTGTCATATGTAGTTCACATAAGGAATCTTTCTGACATATAGGATTGTTGGTTATTTTTTTAACTTAAAAATGGGGTAAAGTTTGATAGCTTTATTCAGCAGTGCACCGTGGAAATGCAGAAAATCAGCACAAATATACAGCCTGTCACAGTCATTTCTGTATAAAATATGACCCGCAGTTTTGAAACATATGGTTACACAAGTTTTAATTTAAGTGGCATCCTCTTTAGTCAGCAAAATAAGGTCTGGCTTGCCTGCGGGAAGTGGAGTCAGCACCTTCACCTGCTGAAGTGAAAAGGCTCCCCCAGTGACTGGTGTTGGTTTCCACTGCTGGTGCACAACTGAACAAAACCATGAACCTTAGCTCTTGATGCACACAGCAGAGACCCAAGAGCCTTTCCTCTATCTGAAAGCTTCTAGAAATGCAGCTTATCATATTCCTCGTGGTCACACACCCTGTGGTCCCACCGCCTGAAACCCCCAATGTGGATAGACAGGTGCACCCTCATGTTGGAAACAAAACAATTTTCCACTAACACTTGTTTTTGATTTTGCCTCTCAGCCATGATGAAGAGAGCCCTATACTGTTCCATCTTGCCAAATATATATATATCTTGTCACAGCCTATTTTCCTGATGGATTGGAAAAATTTAAAAGCCTTCCTCAGTCCTAGAAAGGAAATAATAATTAGCACCTACAATAGAAAGCTATCATATCTTTAGGAGGAGGGGAATAGGGCTTGTCCTCCCGCTCCTGACAGCTGCTGCTGGGAGACATTTCTGGGCTGTCAGAGACTATCTTTATGAGCAGATTCCCTTGTAAGTCTTCATTGCCTAGACCAATAGGTATACACTTGGCATCTGTTTTCCCCTGTGATGGTTTTTTTCTCCTTTCTCACTGCTTTTCCTACCTAATTCATTGACTGCTGCCTCCCTCTTCTGATATATTTTTCTCTACTTTTATTCAGCCTTTATTTGGTGAGGAAAAAGATTTGGGAGCAAAAGAAATGTAGATCCATTCTAGGGTTTTTATCAGGATTTCCTGGAGTTTTGACAAGGGATGTCTTCTTTGGACTGGGTAGAAAGGGTTAACTGAAAGATGCAGATAGGATGGCCACTTGAAAGACAGATATTTCCCTGTAGAGAACTCATTGCAGAGCAGTGCTTGTAAATACAAGGAGAAATGTATCCATAAAGAGTTCACCCAGGCTTTCCCAGCACACTGAAAGTGGATCATCTGACTTTGTTTAAAGTTTTTTGATCCAAAGAGCAGGAGAACATTTCACTCACAACGAGCATCTACAACTGTGCTTGAACCTTTGACACTGGAAACTGAGGAAATTAAACCAGCTGCTACCAGTTTCTCCTGAGTCAGAAAGATGTAAAGCCTGCAGAAACACAAAATGGTCTTTTCCCTCGTATTTCATTTTCTAGGAAAAAAAAAAAAAAAAAAAAAAGAGAGAAGCTATTTTTGGAAGGGGGAAAATATCTGTGCTTGCATTTCTGTCTGTAATCCAGCGTGTGATTGATAAGAGGCTGGTGTTTTAAATTGTTATCATAGCAAACTCAGTGACTTCTGAAGTCAGAGCAGGGCTGGAATGTGGCTGATCCCTTCTGCTGCCTTTGTCCTGTGCTGAGCCATGCCCTGCCAGTGAATTGCATAGTATCTTAAAATGACCTTCCTTTCAGGCTGTATAAAGATACTTTTAGTCAACTGGTAGAAGCAAGTGACCCCTGACCTCCTGATTTTTGCTGTGTGCATGGAGGCATTTTCCTGCTGCTGATGGGTGGTCCCAGTAGATGGTGGCCACAGATGTCTGCTCCTGATAAATCCAGAGCTCAGTTCATGGGAGGGGACCTGTCACTGGATTTGCTGGAGAGTGAAATATGTAATCTTATAGGCAAGTGTTTCTGCTGGCCTCAGGCTCCATTGCTGGCTGTGAGGATTGAGACCACCTGACAGTGCCTTGCACAGTTTTGGGACAGGTTCTGGTGCCCCCCTGAAGGTCTCCCACAGCCATTGTGCTCCTGTGCTGGGGACATGGCTGCAGTGCATGCAGGTGGTGGGCAGGGGCCATGCCCTCCACCAGGCTCACTGCAGAGGCAGGATTCACCCCACTGTGCTGTGTTTGACTCCAGTTGGAGCTCCAGAGGTGGGGTGCATGTGTTGGTTGCATGGGATCGGGACCTGTGCTATGATTATCCCTCTTCCAAGGGCTTCAGAAACATGTCTGAGCTCCCCTTGCCCTGAAAGCTGCTTTGTGTATCTGGTTGAAAACAACCATGATGTTGTCCGTTTCACAGAGTTAGCCTGGTTTATTTGTCATTATGACTTTCTTGCACTGGGAATCTTCAGCTGAGAGCCCATTCTCAGCACAAATTCTGCTTTTTTTTTAGGTCATAGCACCTTTACAGAGTGGTTAGCCAAACCACTGTCATCACTGGCTGGGACAGCTTATTCAACTGCACCCATCCCTGTTGCCCATCCTCTTCTCCTTGCTCACTTCCTTTCTTCTGGTGCCAGTAATCTCTATGAGCTATTGTGTGCTGCTCAGTGGCAATAAATATTAATAAAGGTATATCACTTTACTTCTGAAATAGTGGGAGAGGAGGTGAGCGATGTACATTTTACTTCTTCAGAGGCTTGGCTCCCTTTGGCATGCCTTTTCCTCCCCAAAGAATTGCCAAATTACACTCTGGTTTCCCTTCCCAGATGAACTACATCCTCACATCTGTCTGGCTCTGCTCCAACCTGCTCCAAGTCAGGAGGAGCTGGGAGAAAAGTTGAACATGCAAATTGAAAATGTCAAATTTCGGCTTTATTTATTATTAGTTTTGTACAAAGAAGGAAGTAGAAGGACTTTCTGTCAGAGCAACTCACTGTTACTGTTTCACTGAATAAATGAACCTCTAGATTGAAGTAAAAGAGTGCTTGGGCAGCTAATGGAGACCAAAAGAGCAGTGCTATAAGAGCAATCTCAGTTGTGTTGGGAGAGTGCAGCACTGGGAAGTGTATCTTTAAATGGATGAACTTTTTGGACCCTCAAAGTTGGAGGAGAAGGAACAACAGCAGAACTGGGTGTGTTTTTACACTGAGACAGTTGTGGTAGGGCTTGAGAAGCAAAGGTTTTGGAATATCATGAGATATCAAAGTGAAAAACAAATTTAGGTCAATGACCTGAGGGGAGGACAGGAAAAGCCAAGAACCGTAGTGCCCTAGAAATACAGGAAACAGCTGAAAAACCTCTCTCGGAAAGCTGAAGAGCTAAGAGCAGTTGACCTAAATACAGTCAGAGCATAAACCAGTTTTGAGGTGTACAGCAATATTTAAGGCAACACAGTGCTAGAAACAAGGATTAGCACTGAAAGCAGCACATAAGAAACACTGGTCTGTAGGATTTGTCTCCTCTAACAGACTATGTGAATTATGTGTTTTAGTAAATAATAGGAAAAGAGAAAATCTGTGTAAATGCCAGAGATAAAAAAAAAAAAATGCTCCTCACTAGGTGAAGAAGTAATACCTGCCGGGAGGGAGGTCATCAAGCACACAGTCCATGGTGAGACAGAAGACAGATTTTCCAAGAGGCTAAGGACTGTCTCTGCCAGTTATCATGAGCTATAGCAAGGTACATTTCTACTCCCATAAGGAGAGAGGGATTGAGTGATTTTACAGCTTCTATTTCAGGTAATGGCTGGATCAAACTCCAGTTCATCCTGTATTGTTTGTAGATTTCACATTGAGTGTTAAAACGCACCCCTATGATTTGCAGATTTGTGTGGGTCTATGTTGAAGTGGCTGATGTTCAGGGTTTAAGTGTGGTTTAGTGCTCTTAAGGTTATATCTTCTTTTCAGTTTTGTTTTGAATTCAGGCCTTTCCATATGTGTGCTTTATACTGTACTGATCCAGTGTTTCACCTTTGAATTATACAATTCCTGTTTGAAAGATACAATTGCATGGTTACACCTTACATTAAAATTGAGAACATTTATTTATGCAAATTTAACACATCTCTTGGCAGATACAATTTCTTTGAAGGGCTTTTGGGGTGCTTGAGGTGCTATGCTGAGAATGTGATGCACAACATACAGCAAGAGTGTTTTACATAGGTAATGTTTTGACTTGTGACAGACCAGAAGAAGGCCAGAAGTGCTTGGATAAAACAAGCAACAAGTATTAGCTGTTCAGTATCAAATGAAAAGCATATGAACGCCCCTAGTGATGTGAAAGTCATTCATGTATGAGCATGAGTGTGCAATGAAGTCCAAAGGACATGGGAAATGCATATTGGTTGAGTCTGAGAAATGGAGGAGGTAATGAAAAGTTCCAGAGTTGCGGTACAATATTGGTAAATATGAAGCTAAATTATCCATAGCTGCTCCCAATGTGTGCATTTGTTCAGTTTTCTTCCAAATGTGTTGTAAACCTGGAGACAAGCAACTTGTCTGACACAGCAGTAAAGAAAAAAATGCCACTTGCCACCTTTAAAATACAGTGCTAACACAAAGGCAGAGAATAAGGCAATGGGTTTAGCCTGGTGGTGCAAAGAAGTTCATGTTCTTATTTACTGAAGCTGAAATGTTGTCTGGAATGGACCATAAATCATTTACTACCATTGCCAGTTTGGGTCTGTCCAGCACTCTGTCTAGAACAGTGAGATGATTTTTAACTGCAGAGATGTGATTTGTATATCTAATGCAAACCTGATGGAGAGGTGTTAATGCAGGCACCTAATGGAGCATTTGATAAAAGCTGAGAGAAGTCCACACTATGTGTCACTTGAAGAAATACCTCACAGTCTTAATTGAAATATGGATTATGATACCTATGATGAAAACCTGTATGAAGTCATTAGCACAAGAGCAGTATTCTTCTAGCTTCCCTCACCCATCCAGGGAAGCAGATCCTTCTAATAAAGGGGATTTTCTCTAAGACAGCAGCAAGGTGATTCATAAGGAGTTGAAGAAAATGTGTTGAAAAAGACAGATGAAAGTTACTTAGGGATGGAACAAGAGACAGGTTAGAGATTTCCAATGAATAATGATACTGAGAAAGTGTTCAGGGCTTGTTGCATATGTCAAAAATGCAGACCACACTGAGAAGAATGGTATTATATTGGCCTTCCAGGGAAAAATAAGCACTTAACTATTGATAATGGCTTAATGGAATTGTGAAAATTGTTTGAAAAATGTCATAATATAAAGGCAATTCTCAAAAATGTATTTGAATGTATTTGAGCAAAATTGTTTTTTAATTGAAACTTTAATAAGACATTCTGGTTTTAGTGTCTTTCATATTTTTCCTATTTGTTTTCTTTACTTTTGATGAGCTGATTTAAGACTTATTTTAGAGACTGCTTATAAACATCTATCTTCAAAATATATTCAAACAACACCATTGATACAGGTGGGACCAGAGAGGTAGATGATGCTATTGTTGTTGATACTGTTAAGGTAGATCCCTTAGTTAAAGAGTAGTTCCTGGAAAGTTTTTATGGGGCAAAGTCTACTGAGTTAATCACTGCACTTAACTAAATTTGGATTTGAAATAACGGAGGAAGAGTATAATTATATATTTCTCTGTCTGATTCTGAAGTCCTTACTCACAAAAGTAGAATGACTTAAATCAATGAGACTATTCACATGAATAAGTATTAATCATATGAGTAATGAGAAAGGGTTGAAGGGTCATTATTAAAGTTGCTAGGAAACTTTGCAGCTGCTTCACATGGCCCAACTATTATTATATTTCCCCAGTCACTGCTTTTAATGCAGTAGTGATTAATTTAACTATGGTGATACTGACCCCATGCTGGTTTGTGCTCTGTTCGAACCCCCTTTAAATGCTGTCTTGAGGACTGAAGTGGGTGTAAGAGGTGTGCAGGCCAAAGCCCTCCACATGTGGTACATTCCACCCTCTGCTGGTTTCAGATTTCCTTTCTCAAGAAAATTGTCTTGGCGCCCAACACGGAGTTTCCAGTTCCCACCCCATTCTTTACATCTCTGAGCATATCGGTTATCTCATACTATGGCACACAGGGTGTGGAAGTATTTATAGCTAGCTGCGGGTATCAGGAGGGACTTGCAGGGCTATCCTCAGTTCTTTCACATAAGCCTATATTAATTACTTCCTTTCCCAGTCCCTGCAAAAGTAAGTCCACATCTTCCAAAATGGCCTTGAAGCCAAATATGCTCCCAGGTGTTTTCTTCCCCCTGCATCTACAGCCAGCAGGATGTCATTTCTGCTGCCTGTGACAGTCCAGAGACTGACTCTACTTATCCATGATACCATTACCAGAAATTTCCATTAGCCTTGAAGCTGAATGATCCCACCACCCATTGCTTCACTTCTGAATTTGCCTTCTGAAGGGATAATCATGGCCATATCAAAGCTATCCACTTTTTTTTGTGTGGAGGATCATGGCACACTGACTGCTTTGTGTTATGGTAGGTTATTTTTAGAAGCATAGGAAAATACTTCCAAGCCTCTATTTTTTATTTTTATTTTTGATTTCTTGTTGCCCCAGCCTGATATTTATATATATATAAAGTTTTGATATATTATTGTCTTTGGTTACACTGTAAGAAGAGCCTAAGAAGAGTGAGACACTCTGGCATTGTAATTTCATACTTTATTTTGAAGCATGTGGCCACACCTGGGGACCCAGTACATAGTGCTATCCTGCCATCAAGTTATTAAAGTTTCCATGTATCTCCACTTATCTTCTTTGCAGGCAAATTTTTGCTCCCAATGAGCAAAAGAGAATGGGATTCTGTGAGCTTGTACCTGCAAAAGCAAATAGGTTACCAGAAGAAACAAGATATTAAGCAAAAAACAAAACAGTATGGTGGAGAAGAAGTGATTCTCTACTCTAAGCCAAAGGAGGTTATGAGTATGAATATTGATGACAAATCCATTTAAAAAAAAAAAAAAAAAAAGGAAAGGAAAAAACAGACATTAGAGGAGACATGACTGAATCTAGAAATAAAAAGCCTGGTGACAGCTTTCCTTATCTGTCCTCCTGGCAGTGATCCATTGCATGAAAGAGCACTTCTCCTGCACAACATCAGGACTGCTTAAAAGCAAAACCCAAGCTACAGAAAGTAGATTCAGACATCATTTTTAGAGTGAAAGGTGGGAAAATGTCAACTCTAGGCTCTTCACATGCAAAACAATTTTCATGTACTTCTGGCTAGATTCATTCAGCTAAGTGAACTGCCAAAAAGTGCACCATTAATTCCTCTGTGCTAAATACAACACATCAAAAAAAAAAAGTAAGCTTATTTCAAGCCTTGCATGTTTCGTGGAGCCGGGAAGACTGGATCCTCCACCACTTCTGAGTTTGTCAGTAAAGGTGTTGATCAGCGTGCCTTTCTTCTTCACCCTGGTTCAGGAAAGAACTCAATGAAATGTTCAGCTCTAATTGGGTATTCACGTTGTATTCATGTATGCACATGCTCGTATATTTCTCTGATTAAAACCATTTTCCTGAAACAAGGTCTGGGAGCACATAAGTCTTGCCATGGACTGGAAAGGCCAGGTTGAACATACCAGCTTAAAATTGTCATCATTTGCCATTTTGAAAATTTTTCAACAAAAAGTGGTATTATTTTTTCCACCTGTGATTTAACTTAATTATCTCCCTCAGTGAGTAAAGGTGAAATGTGCTTACCACTGTGGTAAACTTAGGAGACCTGAGCTCAAATTACCTGTTTTGGTGTGTCCCCATCTGACTTTGGAGAGGTCAAAAAAAGTGCAGATGCTTGAGCTCCCTGAAATAACTGTCACTGCACTAACCTGGTAGGTGAGTGAAGTTAGCTCAGGAAATGCAGAATTCAGCACAACCTAAGAAGCCAAACAAATTAGTCAGACTATCATATATCTTTCTTCCACAGAGTGATGGTGTTCACATGGACATGTGCTGTCTTGTCTTTTCTACAAACAAGTGTTTTGTGTCTGGAGTGGAACAGCGATTTCTTGTTTTAGCGTGTAGTATCTCCATTTTCACAGGGGTCTTTACGTGATTTTATTTTCTCTTCAGTGTGCTTTAAGATAGTATTTTTTTTTTTTTTTTTTTTTTGTCCATAAGTATTTCCTCGTTATCAATGCAGTGTGACTTGGCAGAAAACCAGTGCAGAATGTGTTACTAAAGAAAACAGCTGTTCAATGCATATAAGCGTATGGAAAGACTCTTCCTGAAGTCATGTGGGATTGAACATTGGATCATCTGGATATTACAATAGAAGAAAACTAAGAAAGGACAAAGATACTAAGTACTCTTACCATAGGCAGTTAATGTATACTGTCCTTGACAACTTGCTGCCTTTTTACCAATGAAAATACTTGTGTAAGAACAAAAGGAAAAGGAAAATGGAAAGTGAAATGGAAAAGGAAATGAGAAAAGGGACCTACAAAATGGTGTGGACAGTTCCCACACTTGATGCTCATTTAGTACATCAAAAGATGATAGACCTATGCCAGCTTGCCTAGGAAAAACATTACTTCCAACTCCAGATGTGTTTTTTCTTATTCAAGTTTGCACTTAGTCTTTCTTCCCTCCTCCTTTCATGAACAATTTTCTATCAAACCATTATTGCATGAAACAGGTTAGCAGTTTCCAACAAAGAAGGAAGGAAACAAGAAAACTTCTTTTCATGGGAAAGAGCTTTTTAAAGAAAGGCCCATCCCACTGGCATAAATCAACAAAAAAACAAATGTATTCATTTAAGTAGTCAGAAAGTCCTAATATGTCATCTTGTCATGTACAGCATTCGGCTGCTTTAATAGTATTATCCTTTTCTGTTTTTAGAAAGGAGTTCATTTCACTGAGCTTGTAAAGTACAATATACTGTATTAGAGGTTTCATTATTCACATGGACCAAAAGAAAAAAGAAAGATCTTTCCACACATGATTAATACCTCAGCTGAATATCACGTGCTGGATGTGGGCCATTCATCAGCAATTTAACATCTGCAGTCTGGCCATGGTGAGTCACTGCTAACATCATGAACAAATCATGGATGCTCTGTGGTCTTAACATGGTTTATGGGCCTTGCATGAAAAGAACATGTGTTCAGCCTTTGGATGAAATGAGCATGGTCTAAATTAGATGCAAAGGAAGTTATGAAAAGGAGCCTTGCCACTTATTTATTTATTAAGTAGACGTATCTGAGGTGAAGTTTGGGGAAGCCTGGCCTTCAAACCTTTCCTAATAGGGAAAGGTTAGAGGGTAGAAACCAGCAGGATTTAACAGAAAAAGAACAATAGAGAACAATAAAGCAAATGGAGGTGATTAAATGCAAGATGCAGGCACATGCTTTAACCTGTAAGGCTCACATAGTTTTTGATGCTAGATGTGGCTTCATTTGGTCCCACTGACTTAATAAGTTACCAAGAGGCAGAAGAAGGTGCACAGGGAATAACCTGATGGTACTCATCTCCTGCATAGACTGATACTCATCTGTACTACACTGGAAACTGCTCCCTTATGTAGGCAAATTTCCTTGTGTCATGATCTGGGCATGCTGACAGTAAGCAGCACATCTCCATGATGACTCAGGTCCTGCCTTTACTCTTGCCTTCTGCCCGAGACCTGGACACCCACAGAGATGCTTGTGTTGGCAGCCTCTTTGCTCGTGCATCCTGGGACCTCTGGGACAATGTGCTCAGGGACAGCCCTCACCCATGGGGTTTTCTGCCTTCCTGGCTCTGACAAAGGCAGACTGTGTCACAGAGTCCAGCAAGTCATTTGAGCCTTTTCTGAAGGGGAAAGTGAATTTAGATGGGGAAAATCTTTTTCTTTCTTTGGTGCTTTGGGGAGCGTTGCTGTGGCTGCTGTGTCAGCTTAGATATATTCTGCAAAACATGCCTAAACATAGTGACTACTCCTGCAACTCCATTATACAATAAGTGCTCTGGAGATGCAAATAAATGTATAAATTGAGCTGTAGGATTCATAATTTTAATTCTTACCCATTCATGAAAAACAAATCAGATCCAATCCAGACTCCTGCTATAGTTTTATCTCTGCCTTCTCAAAAAGCAGTGCAATAGATCCAACAGGGTAAACCAGTCAGGATCACTTTCTAAAAGTTGAGTTGATTGGCAGATTCTTGAGGGGAACATGAATAGCTTTAGTAAATTGCCTTCAAAAGTAGCACAGGATCTTTCAGTCAATTCTAAGAGAACTGTTTACTGTTGCATATGGCAGTCATTATTTGGAATAATAAACCCACTGAGAATCTGAACATGCATGGGCCAACAGATGGGTCATCTTGCTTAGCAATTTAAGCAAGTAATTTATTTCAATCACTAGGACAAAGCACTCGGAGATTACTAATTCCCTTCCAAGACACATGCAACAAAGTGCCACAGCCTTTCTGAATTTTGCAGCCATTATGGAAATGTACACCTGCTCTTTGGGATGTGGGACCATTTTTTTGCTTGCTTGGAGCAATTTGTTTCAGATTTCTTACCAAACAACACTATTTTCTGATTCACATCAAGAGAAGGTAAGAAATGAAAGACTGCAAAGATGTATTATGAGATAAAGTCACCTGTTTTGGGAAGTGCTTTACAAAATATCCCTGCCTGTGGCTTGGGGTTTGGAGCTAGATGATCTTTAAGGTCCTTCCCAATCCAAGGCAAATTCTATCTTTTTGTGAAAATCTGAACACTGAGCAACAGAAACACAAAGAAACAGTTAGGTTATTTTCAGTGATATTTGTGCATCCTATCTTCCTCTGAAATGATTAGAGCCTTGTCAGCCAGGAACGATGTGTATATACATACACCAGTTATCTCTTATAGCAACAAAACAGAATTTGCTACCTTATGCTTTGCCAACTGCATAATCTACAGAGGTCTCCTGTTACCCTTCTGTGAAAATAGATATTCAGCTCCCAAAAGTAGTGATCCGGAGAACATGAAGTTGCCTGTCATCCCAATGGGACAGGCAGTTCAGACAGCACAAGGACTTTAGTAACGTTGCACAAATGTTTTTCTACTGTGACCTGGAGCTGCCATCATCAGGGTGGCTGAAGGTCCATGGAGGGTCCCAGAGTGTCCGATGTGCCTGATGGGTGGGTGCAGCTCAACTCACCACCAAGGATGCCTTTTGTAACATTTGCTCACCAGTGCAAAATGAAAATCTGCTGTAAGCAACTCTCTAGCCCTAGCCAGAGACATGCAGCATCGCTGCAAGAGAACTGAGTGCTACCTCAAGCAGTAGTTCCTTTGGTGGCACAGCCCCACTTCAGTGGCAAAGACTGGACTTAGTGATCCTTGTGGGTCCCTTCCAGCTTGGGGTATTCTAGGTTTACTGGCATACATGAATTCTGCAAGAGAAAGAGCTGTCTTGGACACAAACAGGCTTTGCAAAATAAGCCCCCTCCCCTGGGGCTTCATGGTGCTGGCACGCCTTGTGGCTTGTGGCTGTGGAACAATGCAACTGGTGGTGGTTGTGAAACAACATGAGTGGTGTGCCAGAGCTGCTTCCACAAAAACTTCCCCTAAGTGCTGCAGAGCACCCAGGGCTCTCTAACAGCAGCACTGTGTGATTGTGCTGACACAGGTCATGTTCAGCCTGGTGACCTGGTAAGAAAAATTAACCAGTTCTTGAAAAGCATGGTGAAATCTGCTCTGAGCTGTCTCAGCTCTCTTCATGAGTCCCCTGAGCTGGTGGCAAATGTAGTGAGATGCATTTATCGAGACTGTAGTTCATTTAAACCTCTACCCAGCTGGCAAAGAGATCATTAAACCTCCATAACTTGATTGTGTGCCTGGGTTTTACAAAATAGCAAGCTCTTGTAAATACATAGAGTGTTTACCTAAACCTCTGCAGTGTGATCAATGTTGTCATATAAAATGTAGCTACTGATATTTCATTTTGAGACATGAATGTGGAATGAATTATTAAAATGAATTCCAAAGTTGCAATATTTACTCATTAGCTGATGTACTATGTGAGTAGGCATAAAACCTGTCACCAGTATGATGGCTAGGGATTAAACAAATTGTGGAGAACCTGTGAAGAGATGATCCTTCCTCCATGGCTGCTTTTGAGAACAGCTTATGGAGTGTTAAATGGCCTTCTGAAGAAAAAGTCCCCCTTAATAGATAGAAAGGTAGAAAAAAAATAGCCATTAAAAAAAAAAAAATCAAACTAACAATGCATGTCCTAGTACAAATTGGCCTGAATGGCTACATTTTTGTCAGAAAAAAAAAAACAAATTGCTGCCAACCTTTTAAAAATCAAAATATTCTGCTTTGACATTTTCAAAATGACTTTTTTAAATGTGTAATTTCACAATAATTATTTCATAAAGAAACAATTGAATTGAAAAAGCCTGGAGACAGCCTTTTGTTCGACCAGAATCAGAATGAATTTGTTTGTTTTTCTTTCACCAAGAACGATGAACTATGACTGAGTTTGGATTGACCTGGAACATACTCCATCTGAAATTGCTGCTTTTTTTAAATTCAGCTGCTGAGGGGAAGTGACATGGCACCAGTCCATAGCATGCTGCCTTGAGGACACATCTGCAGGGTCACATCTGAGCCATTCTCAGGGCGCCCGAGCCTTTCTCACCCCTCTGTGTCCCAAATCTGACGATGTCCCCTGGGCAAGTGTTACCAGGAGAGGAAAGCAGTGGGGATGGATGCAAGCCTGTGAGCCCCGACCAAGCCACTCCAATGCCAAAATGGAAATTCCTGTTGGGAAAAGCTGATTTTGGGTGTGTTGGTGGCTTAGCCCTACTTTCCCTTTTATCTTTATTATTCCAGCCATGCTGCTGCGTTTTCTAAATTCTTTGGCTATGGCACACACTCAGCATCCCTGGCCTGTACATTCAGAGCCGTCTCAGGCTTCCAGACCATTTGCAGTGCAAAGTCTTAATGTATTTAGAAAAGAAAAAGTTCCAGATGTTTAGCAAACTATCAAAATACACTGGCTTCTCTTTTTGTAGGAAACTTTTCACTACCTGATAAAAACTTGTTTTCTTAGCAAACAGATTCTATGTCAGCCAGAGGTGTGAAACCTTAATAGAAAAGTACCGTATGCCAGTTTGGGAGAGAAAAAATTCCAACAGTTTCAAAGTGTCACTACAAGCTTTCCAATTTTGTCTTTAAAATGATAAGTATCTAATAATATTAAAACAAAGTGTAGTAAAGAGGCAAAACAAAAATTCCAAATTTTGTATCAAATATATAGATGGATTTTTACTTACTTTTTTTATTTTATTTATTTTTTATATATATTCAAAACAGAAAAATATGCAATTCACAAACTACAGGACTGTTTCAAACTTAGACTAAGTGAGTCCTTACAGGGATAACATAAACTGGTGCAGTTAACTGGTGCAAAAGGAGCAGTGAGTTGCAGGAAGGAGGCTTCTGATGAGCACACATCCCATTAAAGGGGCCAGAAGTATGAATTATATTAGAACATTTCCCTCATCTTGTATTATAAGTGTTAGGAGTATGGTAAATCGACTCAGCAAATAACTTCTCTGCACCAATATCCCATGTCATGACAGACAGAAAGCATTTCATAGGAAGTTCTTCCTACAAGAGGAAGGAAGGCATCTCCCCAGGCACAAGCCAGCTGCCATCCGCAGCCTAAAGGGAACAGATACTGGAGGGGTACCTTGAGACGCAGTGGTTCAGCAGTGGGGAAACTTGTCACCTCTGTCTGGCACAGGTTTAGACTTGTTTCCTGACCACAGATTTTCATTTCACATCTTCCTCTCCCCTCCAACCCCCCCCCCCCCCCCCCACAGCTGCAAGCTTTGTGCTGACCCAGCCACCCCTTGTTTCAGTACTTTTGCAGTGTGTGAAGGAGTTGTGGATCTGAAGGAGCCTCTCTGAGCTGTGCCAGATGCTTGCAGGTTGGAGGTGGATGTGGCTCTTGAAAAGCTGAAGGCCAGATGGCACTGCCTCCAAAAATGCTGGGTGCTCTATTACGAACACTGTCCGTGCTGCTGGGCTGCCTCCTGTCCTGCACGAGTGACCTGCAAGGCAAGAGGACAGTATTTTTACATGTAGTGTGGGCATTGAGTAATGTGCACCAATTTTATGTTGGTTGAGAGCCCAACAAGCACAATCCCCAGCTCAGAGGCGCCCAACAGGAATTAGGGGTATAATGAATATACGCGCTGGCAGACCACACAGGCTGCTCTGATGACTAGCCTCCTGCTAACAGACAGGCTTTTTGCCGGGAGCCAAATTCCTTGGTATATATTGTTCTGCCGTGTTACAGGGATTAAAATCACCTTCTGTATTTAAAGCTCTCAGGATGAAAGGCTTACCAACCTATGTGGGGTGATGTCCCTCACAAAGGGCTGGTGGTCGCTGATCTCTTTCTGATTAACTTAATATCAGTTTATGTACAACTTTTCTTTTTATTAATTTTAAGCCATGAGTTTACCTTTCAGAAGCTGGCTTGTTATGTCTTTTTAAATCTATACTTCAATACATTTTTGGCATGATTACAAATTCCTGTGTCATTGCTTTGGGGGGAAAAGCAGTAAGCAGTTAAACAAACATGGGACTATATTGAACTCATAAGTGTGTGTACTGGAAAGCTTAGGAGTGCAGCCAGACCCACTCACCACTGCCTAAATAACAAATAGCAGCGAGTTCTTCAACTTTAGAGTAGAACCACAGCTCATCCTTTGAAAACTAAGCCTCAGAGAAAGCTCTGGGGAATTTTGCTGACAATGACATCTGCAGTCTGCTCGCTCTTGTGCACCTCCGGTCTCTGCTCATGCACTTGGTGAGATGTAGTGCAGGTGTGAAGCCAGGATGGATTTTGGGCTACTCCTCTTGCCAAATCCCCCCAAGGGCTGTCTGCTAACTTGCAGGGAGGAGGTATCTGGCCACTGAGCTGGGTCACACTGGCAACGAAGAGCTCTGAGCATCTGCAGCTTCCCCTCCATGCAAGCTTCCATGCAGACCCCAGAGAGAATGTGTGTACAGGTAAAAACCTCTCCTGGGTCTAAAATGAGACTTAATAGGTGCAGACAATGTTTGCGCTATAGAGATGACAAAGAATGAAGTGTTGGGTGAGATAGAAGATTTGAAGTAGAAAGGCATAAGCAAGTCAAGCAGTTACGCAGACTGCACATGCGTCTGCATGAGCTGTATCAAACAGCACAAGACAAAGTGTGGGGAAAGATTTTGCGCTAGGTTACAAGGAGTGTGCATATGAAACCAAAAAACAGCAGGGTTACTACCTTGAGTAAGTATCGTAATAGGAAGTGAATGAACCATCAAGAGCAAACAAAAGATCTTCTTGTTTAGTAGGAGTGGGACACAGGAACATACCTGATCTGGCTTAGCGCTGGAAAGAGTGATATAATCATTCCTTTGGCACTCCTCTGGTGGTAAAGCCAACAGAGGGAAAAGTAGAACACAGGACTTGGATCAGTTATCTTTTCTATGAGGAGTGGCAATATGTCGGCTGAATGTGGTGGTAAATAGGAAGAAAAGGCACCCACTGCACCTGTAATCATAGCAAGATAAGATACATCCATCAGTGGGGTTAAACATACCTAGTTTTTGATCTCATCAGAAAGAGCACCGTCCTCTGGAAAGGCAGAGACCACATCTACTGAGGAAAAGGTGAAGTCAATCTTTTAAAGGTGTCAGAAACTCAGGACCATAAACTTTCTACAGCTCAAGCCTACAGCTCCTTCATCTGTGCAGACAAAGTAGGTTGGCTCTTGGTCCCACAGCCATAAGCAAAACCCCAGATGCTGGTCAAGGTACAAAAAAGACACATTACCTTGCCTAGTATAAGCCCACTGGAAGAAATTAAATGTGTAAGAGGATCATATTCCATTACTTCTGAGTCAAGACCTTACTGAAAGCAAATATTTTTTGTGTGTGATGCATCAGCAGGGTTTTGGCACTCTCCTTAGGAGAAACACAGAATGTCATTATTCAGATTTAGCACCTTATGCATGTAAAAGAAACTGTTTCCCCTGCCTACTGGTTGGGTTGTGCTTGGCACCTATGGCAGATTATTGGGAAATGCAACAGATTTGTGATAGTCTACAGGTTACTAGAGTCTACCCTGGTGATGCTTTGCTTTGAGGGGAAAAACATAAAAATGGGCATGATCAGAGGATCCTAGCAGCTTTGGAGTGAGCCACAGCTGCTAGATGAAAGCTAAACAAACACCACCAGCATCATAGAAATAGTGCGTGTGAGCAAGCAGGTAACAGAGTGCAATGAGAGATCTTAGTAAGGCCGCGACTGTTATGAACACAGCTTCTGAATAAGCAAAAAGGTGTTACAGAGATTCTGAATTAGGCAGGGAAATGCAGGTTTTAATTTAACTACCTGAAGGAACAATCAGATATCATATGGCAGACGGATAATTTGCTATAGTCCTAGTGATAATGAAGGAGTTAGAGACCCTAGCTCTGAAGTTTTCTGACAATAAGCACAAAATTAAGATGTCTGCACTCACTTCCACAGCGAGGGTATTAGCACAGAAAATATGGATGGCCTTCCTGGAGCCTAAAAACACTGCTGCTGCTGCCTTGCAGAGTACCCAGTGAGCAGTGTGGCAATGCAGAGGCTAATTGATTGGAGATGATTGCTAATCACCTCCAGTATCGCACACTTAGAGCCAAACCCTGCCTTTGCTTTCTGTTAAGTCCAGCTTGTACCACTGTGAGCAGCCCTGCTGACTCAAAATTGCTGTTTCAGGTATTTGGCATGGGGACTGGCCATAAACGTTCACAGACGGGCCTGTGGTGAGGCTGTGTGTTGCTTCAGGTCGAGCAGAACTGAGATGCCCTACAGCCACCCTCTCTGTAGGGGCTGTGGACTTTCAAACTGTGAATTATCATGCCAGAGCAAAACAGGCAAGTATGCTGGCTGAGTGGTGTGATTTCTGAGGGCTTGTTCTTCTGTCGCTTTATTTTATCTCCCATAGGAGACAAGATGCCCTGTTCTGCTCACTTTGCTTTTGTAGGTCATGTCTGGGTGTGCTTATGTGCCTTCCAGCAAGTGCTGCGTTATGACAGGCCCATTCTGTCCTGATTGATAGTCTCTGGGAGCTGAGGATTTTTGACCAACTTGAAATATTGTGAAATAGGTGAAAAAAAATACCAAGACTTAGCAGCACTTCCTATTGCTGCTTTGTCTAAGATAAATGGAGCATCTCTTAGGAAAACACAGCAATGTGTGCAGCAGACTGGAGAGAATCTTTCTTTGACCTACCTGAAAGATGAAAAAGATGATGAAGGAGCCTTTTGCTCTTCTTAGAATAACTATGTGCAGGTAACTGAGTCTGTTACTTGTATACAAGAGGCTAGGGAGAGCCTAGGTAAGCAATTATTGCTGCTCTTCCTAGCTTCTACAAGAAGGCTTATTAAGGAGACTCAGAGGGATATTGCTATTTCTGTAGATACAAGAATCAGTTGATCTTCAGGAGAGAAAGAAGGTAATAACACCTGAAAACATTAGGAAGTAATAAGGAAATAAGTTTTGATACAGAATATCGGGCTTTTCTTCAGAAGCATTAGGATAAAAGATCAGGCAATAGAGAAGGGAGAGCTGATTGAGGTTGGATCAGAAAAAGGTTCTCCTAAGCTGGTTCTGCTAGCTACCTTTTAACTCAAATAAAATAGAGATATAATGATATGGTCTTTTTTTCTCATTATTTACTAGATGTCGTATAACTGGTTATGCCTTGAGTTAGCTCTTGGCCAAGAGCTGCAGCACGTCTGTGTATAACTCTTCTTTCTGGAAGTTGTCCTATTCTGTGCCTTTGACTCTAGTAGATACATTCTTAAAATGCAGTATATAATTTCCAAGATAGTGATACTATTTTTTATTTTTATTTTTTCAATAGAATGTCCTGGGAATGACCCAGATTTATTTATTTTTTTGATATCTGATACACCCCTTTTTTCAATTTCAGTCATCTAACATTAGCTTCAAATATTTTCACGACATATTGTTCTGAGGAACAGAGTTGTGTCCTGGTGGTTGCCAGGAACAAACAGCCCAGTGAAGTGAGAAATAACTGTGATAACACAATGGAAATAAGAAAAAAAGGATGAAGGGCTGTAAAAACCAGTAAAGCATTTTATATACTCAAGGTGACCATTAGCAACACTTGCTTAAAGTTTCATGACAAACTCATTCATAATGCTAAGTTTCTGGCAAAGGTTCTTCACTCTGAGGAATATGCAAAGTCACTCTGCAGCTAGAAGCTAATATATAAACCAGAAGACATAGGTCCTTTCATGGGTTTTGAAAACTAATCTTTTATATGACAACTTTGTGATTCTGGAAATGCCATTGCCAAATATCTTGATGTTTTCATCTAGACTGCAAAAACAAAAAGGCAAATTCTATGGTTTTACACTGGAGAAGCTGAGGTATTTCACAAGAAGACCAGTTTCACAATTGCTTACAAATTTTCCAATAGGCAAAGCAGATGGCATAGATTATTATACACAATAAAGCCTTCATACGGATATACCACAGCTGGACTCAAATTAACTTTCTTTTCTTAAAAGGAATCTGCAATTCGAGCTGAATCGTGGGAAGGATTCCTACAATCCTATAATTTTTTTGACCACCTAAAAGCACTTTATTTCTTGTTGTGTAATACTAGTGAACTGAAACATTTTGATATAAATCATTTCCAATATTCCAGTTGTTAAAAATACTTCTCTTCAACATGATTACAAGTGAGGCTGCCAGGATTCAATGACAGATTTTTTTCCTAGAGAATTTTGAGTTAGTTTTCAAGTTTTAGTGGAGAATGTCTTCTGAGAACCTGTGACCTGATGGTGGAAAACAGGGTGTGTGTTTTTCACAGGAGGCTTAGCTGCATGTCAATACCCATTATTACTTGAAGATACACAGTTGACTATTCATTTTGAAAATCTTTAGCAGGGGCCAGATATGTCTTTAAAAGGAAGGTGCCATTTTTTCTTTAAAGTAGTTGGAAAAGAACGAAGGTTCATGGCTGTAGAAGGAAACAGATTTTGAAACAGAAGTTTTTGATGTCTGGTGTTGCCAGCCTGTATGGCTCTAGTTGGTCTCCTCAAAAGTTTATGGGAGCATTGCCATTACATACTGATGAAAGCAGAGTTGTACCCTTTTTATTTTTGTTGATATGTGCTTGGTAAAAATCTTTGTCCTTCCTTTCACAGGTGATAGGTGATACTCATAGATGACTAGCAGGAATATGCAAGTGTGTCTTATGAAAGGCAGGTAGATTCAGAATGGTGAACAAGCACTTTCAAAGGGTTAATTGAAATTGTGATCTTCTGCAATGGTGAAGAAACCAGGGGTGTGCAAACTTTTATGGGTAGGTAGATCAGCAAATCTCTCCCTGTCTTACCCTATCACAATAGTTTACTAGGCAATAACCAAGATATTACAGTTTTTCTTTCCAGGGTCTTAGGCATTTGCTTTCTTCCTTCTCTCCCTGTAAGAATCTTTAAATAAGACTTAATTTTAACATTTATTTTTCCATTGATTTAAAATAATATAACACTTACAAAGCTATAGGTCAATATCAAAGTCATTCTTGCAATTCTGCATAAGTTTCTATTTTTACTCAGTATTGTTTTCAGAAGCTGACAGAAATTATTCAATATTGTTTTAGGCTACTCTGTAAGACTTAAGCTATTTTCCACAACGTCCTCTTGAGCATTTGAAGTGTTCCCTCTACACCTTCTTCTAGATCATTGGTGGCCTGTGACCCTGTTAGACAGTAATGAGGTGTGACTGGATCACTGTTTCCTGCCCTAGACATTTCAAAATGAAGATTCAGCAACTGGTTAAATCAAATAAAATGTTTAGAAGGACTGCCATTTATTTTCAGCTTTTAACCAAAGGTTAATTGTTTCAATATTTCTAAAAATAAGTTTTTCTATTGGAATTATTAATTAAAGGTTTCTCACGAAGGAGCACCAAAGTTTAAACAGAATTTGTTCTGGCTGCATTTATATTCTTTTGGCATTTGTTCTCTACCAACCACATTTTACTCCCAGCATAACTGATGGCAAGTGAATTAAGTTCACATGCTCAACCATTTGCATCGGAAGTGATATATTTTATAGGGGACGAGACATCAATAGATCAGGTTTCCTCAAGCCATTTAACAGAGCCCAGGCACAGAGGCAATTAAATAAAACATACAGATCTGAGTACATGCTTTTCAGCTAGGAACGAAACACACATGCCATTATGCTATGTCAGTCACCAAGGTGCTGACAAAAATTACAATCAACAATGCAATAATGCATCAAACATGCTTTATATGAGATTGGACACTGTTTATTAACAAGCACTGGAGTAGCAGGGTCATACACAGTAAGAGAAGGAATACATTTGTACTCTGTTCCCAGCTAATAAATTTTATAGAGGCTTTAATATTTTTAGGTATGTTGCTGAAGGGAAGTGTTATGAGACCTAAAAAGAAAGATTTAAAGTGCTCTAAAATGCTATAATCCTGTTTATTGTAACTTTGTTTGAGCACATTGCTCTCTCTGAAATAGTCAGGCTTACAATTATAACTCCTTGTAACGTGAATTAAACTCATCTATCTGATCAGGGAAAACGTTGAATTAGGACTAGGAATAATTAGTCAATCCAACTCACATTCCTGAGACCATGTAGCAAATTCTTTTGGTATTTAACAGAAAATGCAGTTGAATGAAAGATGAAAACAAACAAAACAAAATGCATTAATTGTGTGATGTTGAATTAAGATATCTGAGAAGTCTCCATCAGAATTAAATTCCTCAGGGGAATTATTCATAATTAGGCACCACTGAATCCCCAAATCCAGGACCTGGCTCAGGTTCCTGTTAACTAAGGCATGGTGACCCTGAGAGCTGCTCCTGGACCGTCTACACCAGGACACTCAGCATCATCTCCTCCACTTCACAGTGGCTGCCAGGGAAGCCCAGTCAGTTGACCCCATCCCTGTCCCTTCTGTGCTTTCCCGGGTTTCAATGGGCAGGCAGACACACACAAATTACTCCTTCCCTTTAGCCCTACAGAAGGTGCCCTTGGGGTTTAGCTAGGTCAGAAAATGTCTTTGGATGAAGACTCACCTGGCAAGTACTAAGGGTTTGCAGCACAGTGATATTATTTCAGTTCTCTAGTTATTAAAAGGATCTGTTCCATTCAGATTTACACAGATTATTTATTTTTATTTTTTCTTTTAGCAGCATCTTTATTTGCACCTTAATGCCAAGCAGTTTGTTGCTTTACTCTATTATTTGCTCTTTTATAGGTACTCAACCAGCCATTTCACTTCTTATTCATTGTGTGTGTGTTCTGCTGCTGGGGTTCAAAAAAACAGTAATTAATTCTTTTAAATTCAAATGAAATAGGGTTTTCAAGTTTAAAATGGACTTTTAAAATCCCTCTGTTGATATTTATTTTCTGTAAACATATTTTTGAGTGCAATTCAAATCTTGGTCATTAAAAATTGTCTTTAGCAAGCTAGCCAGTAAGAAGGTATCTTTTAATTTTAAAAAATAAGTATTGTTTTTGTTAGATCCAGCCATATGTTTTTTTTTTTTTTTTTTTTTTTTTTTATTTTTGGAGGTATTTCATTGCTTGTCTTTCAATGAATGGCTGGACCTATAGATCCATTGCCTTTATTTTTCTAATGCTGAAATTTTAAAGTTCATCCTATGCATCTCTCTAGCTTTGAGAATAGAAAAGCCTGGGTTATAGACCCAGGGATTTTTGTATTCAGCAGGTAGTTCTCAGAGCTGGTGGGCTATAATAGTCCTCTTCTGAGATCTGTGTCACTGGGAGGTTGTTTAGCCGTAGTCCAAGTAGGACTCCTATATTTGTGCAATGGTAATGTGCAAAAATATTATGTCTTTGTATGGAAAAGAAATAATGACATTTCATTTGTTCTTAATTTTTTTTTTTTTTTTTTTTTTTAATAATAATAATAAAAAAGTTCTGGTCCTGGTCTTCCCAGGACATGCATGTGATCAGAGACACATAAGTAAGTAGTTTAGATAGCTACGTCTGTCTGCTTTTTCTGCTTTTGTAGCACTTCAAATACAAAACTTACGTCTGTCTGTCTGTACATCATATGTGTGTGTATCAATAGGCTATGTCGGCATGTGTTAGACACCATAGCTACACTGAAAGAGCATTAAAGTTGCAAATTCAATCACTCTGAGGTTAGGAAGTGCCTGGACAAAGCACACTTTGCTAATGGCTTTCACAGGTACTTGCTGACAGCAGAGGAATGCAGAGGCCAGGACGCTGGATCCATTTCAACTTCAGTAGGAGCTGGCTCCATCCACCTAATTCCTCCTGACCCAAAGCACAGGCATGCCTCTCTGTGTTTCCTTGCCCTGCTATTCCATGCATCTTTCCATCTCCTCTCCTGCCCCTTTCTCCCTGCTCTTGATGTGCCCATGCCATGACCACAGTCCCCCTTCCACCAGCCACCCCTCAGCCCCATTGTCCTCATGGGGACCAGTCCACCTCTGCTCACACACCCCTCATGACACATCCCAGGAAGGACAGACTTGACATACTGCTCCAAAGTTGTCTCCTGCTCCAAAGTCAGGTGGACAACAGCTTCTCCGAGAAAGGATTTTGTGACATTTTTAATGTTGTTGCATAACATTTTTTCAATGGTTATATCTGCAGGGTGGCTAAACATTGTGGATAAAACTTACGTCTGAACATAAATCTGAATGTAAACCTGGCATGGAGAGTTTCAGCTTAATTGGCTATAGTTTGTTGAGGATACAAGCCACTGAAAATTGGGTCTTATAGAAGGAATTATTAACTGCCTGTAACAATAGGCTTTCTCTCCTGTAACAAATACCAAAACAGATTTGTTCTGTCTTCAGAAATTCTTCCATGCTTTATGTGCTCTCAGTTGGGTGAGGAGCAGTAATATTCAATCACAAACAGAAGTGCCTTGGAATTAAAAATAGTCAAATATATTTTACATTCTCCTTGCATGAATATTTGCTATCAATCTCATGTTCGATACAAGGTCAGAATTTGAAGGTCATTTTATGCAACAAACTAGAAAAGAATGCATCACCCATAAAGTAAAACACCCAGATACAGGGAAAAGGTTGTTTTACTGGTAATGAAATGGATAAAAATATGTTAATCCTTTATTGATATAAAGAGGCAATGCATGATATGCATTAGATTATGTTCTACTCTTTTGTATTTATTGATCTCTAGTTGTCTTGAGCCTACCATTTTCAATTTTTCCTTCATAACAACATGAAGCCTATCATTCCAGTGCTAGCTTTGGTAGCAGTATTTTTCTAAGTGTTATTTGGTTAGGTGTATGAGTGGATTATCCTGTGGATTTGTCAAGATTTACGGTGCCAACATTTTATGTGTTTTCTTTGACAGAGCCAATAGCATGAACAGGCACCAGAAATAAACCAGTTTTCACATCTTGGTAGGCATACATTAAAAAGTTCGGTTCATCCGCCTGCACAGAGTTCACCCGTATCTTACTGCTCATTTACTCTGACAGCTCACTTATTTACTAGGTGGCTCATGGCTCTCCAGTTCCCATGGTTTGTAGGATGTAGAACTCCACAGGTTTTATTTAGCTTTAAAAGTTATTGCTTGCCAAATTCAGACCAGCTCCCTCTTGCCCCCTGTGAGAGGAAAATGCTGTGATAAGTTATCTATTGCTCTGGTACTGCTAAGGGTTTCATAGTAATAGGTGCAAGGCAGTGGTCTGCTGGGAGAGAACAGAGGGGCTGCAGTGTGGCAGCCTGAATTTCCAAAAAAATATTGGGGAAGAGGTTGTTTTTTTGATTCGCCCCTGTATGATTTAATGGCATTTACAAGGCAGGCTAAATAACCAGAAGGACAGCAACAATTTTCTCCTTCTCAGCGAAAACATAAATTTTAGCATGTGACCTCAATCCTTTTCCTGTTCCCTGAAATAAATATTCTGGTTACAAAGGCAAAAGCAAAATCCAGTCTGGAGGCTGTGTTAGAGAGAGAAAATGATGAGGGTCTCAGTGTCTCTACTTTGAGCCCACTGGCAGCTAATAGGTAAGTTTTGCCTTGGCACGTTTTGTGATGCTGGAATTACCAGCCTGACCTGCCCACTACGTTCTTGGTGGCAAAGGGAATAATGCATTTTATTGCCTCTGGGGAAAGCCAGTACAAGAGGTATAGGATCCAAGCTGCCCACAAGGCCTGCTGAGAAGACCTAGAGCAGACTTTATTTCCTGAGGTCTGAGCTCTTGGGTTTCTTCTGTCTTGAACTGCCCAAAGCAAAGACACAGATAAAGGGAGCTAAGATATAGATGGAGAGGATGCAGGTCCCAATCCATGACAGTGTTGGATGATGTTTACTTAGGAGCCCTTGCACCTGTATTTCTTGTTTGTTTGTTTGCAGTGGTATAACACCCAGTGAGTGCAACCAGCATGGGCTTTTCTGGTGGTCAGCACTGCATGAAGACCCAGGAAACTTTTGTCTGTTCCTCAAAATGTTCAAAACCAAAGATACAGATGTAGCAGTACTGCTTTTTGTTCTGTGGAGGAAAAAATAAAAAACCAACCAACCAAATAAGAAGATCTGTTGTGCTTTCTGAGACCTCATCTCTAAGACCAAGATGAGGTGCAATCCTTGGGTGGATCATGGTATTCTACACAGCTCTCTTGGTCCCTTCTCATCATACCCCCACACCCCTGCCCCTGGCTGCCCCTAAATTATGGACCTGTCCTCATCATGGACCCAGAGCAGGCCGAGAAGAAGCTGAGATGGAAGCTGGGAGCTGGGGCGACAGCACAGTGCTGATGGGGAGCTAAAGGATCAGTGTTCCCATTCATCCTTGTGTCAAGTGAACCTGGTGCTGGCACAGCAACTCTTTCAGAAACTGCAGATTGAAGCAAGATGAGACGAAGGAAGCATTAAAGCGGGCTACGACAAGCCTGTCCATTTCACCTTGCATATCAGGCACTTCTCTGGCAACTCACAGTCCTGCAGGCAGCACAGAGGTGGAAGTATCATCAAAGTTTTTAACAAGCACTGCTTGCCTGCATCCAGTTTATCATTTTCCCCTGCATTTTTTAAGAGAAAATTATGGTTTAGAAAACACATGAGCAGGGGCACAGGTAGTATCCAGTCCCAGAACAAGATCTGTGCTGGTCAGTTGAGGACCTCTGCCAGTCATTCACAAGCAGGGCTGCTGGCTGGTGTTTTTTTTCCTTTGTTTCATTGCTACAGCTACAGTTTTACACTGATTGGTATAACTTTCAAGGCATTAAAATAGATTCTTTCATAAAATCTCCAAATCCTGGACTAAACTGATTACTGCTGAATTTGAATGACTGCGATTGTTTTCACCTCAGTTTGTGCTATTAAATTTAGCAGTAATTAACATCTCCCTTCCTTCAGTTTCCTCCAGATGCCTGCTGTTAAATTAACCAGTCTCCCAGCTGGAGCAGCAGATCCTAACCAGTGCTGTGGCTTAATGCTAGGACCCTGTGTAGCTCTCCTTTCTAGCTTTCCTCTACAGTGACAAAGCAGTGGCTGGTGAAGGAGTAATACCAAATGAACTATCGTGACACAAAGATGTCAATGAAGATTTATTTTACTGTTTTGTTAACATTTGTTAACAGTAATTAACCTATAAATAGGTTAGGACTGTGAAGCTAACGCTGATTGAATAGCTCTGGGGTAAGCAAGAGCAATAGTTGACACTTTTTTTTTTTTTCCCCAGTAAGTTACAACTCTGCACAGGTGTTTGATGGAGATGGCTAATCCTGCCCTGCAAAATGTGCCCCTAAGGTGTCCCTGCAATGAAGCAGAGGAAGGAGTCAGGACTCCTTATAATCTAAACCAGACTCCTAGCTATCTACTGGAAATCCTCTCCACCTCCATAGTTTTGGGGAGATAATTTGTAAATGACCAAGGCAAAAACTGGCTTCCCATTCTATACACAAAAAGCTTCTTTTCCTTATTCAAAGATCTAAGAAGCTATACTTGCAAATCACCTGTCAGGGAACTTTTCTGCCTGTAAGAATCAATTAGAAAAAAGGGAAAAAATAGCCCCATACTCTCCGAACCTTTGTCAAAATTGTATTTTAGTGGAAATTTTGCAGACAACTCTAATGGTTAGCAATAGATGAAAAGTAAACTGTTCTGCTATGGAAATAGAATGGTATTCATTTAAAAAATCTCTTTATCATGTCTCTCTGGGGAAGATATTATCATAATCAAATGTCTTAGTAAGGTCTTTCTTTCTAACTTCCCTTCCCTTCCCTTCCCTTCCCTTCCCTTCCCTTCCCTTCCCTTCCCTTCCCTTCCCTTCCCTTCCCTTCCCTTCCCTTCCCTTCCCTTCCCTTCCCTTCCCTTCCCTTCCCTTCCCTTCCCTTCCCTTCCCTTCCCTTCCCTTCCCTTCCCTTCCCTTCCCTTCCCTTCCCTTCCCTTCCCTTCCCTTCCCTTCCCTTCCCTTCCCTTCCCTTCCCTTCCCTTCCCTTCCCTTCCCTTCCCTTCCCTTCCCTTCCCTAGAACAAGACTGATGATTAGGAGAAATTACCCTTTTTTTCAACAACTCACTCTTCTCAAAGCAACATTTGAATCTTGAGCGAATAGTGAACCTTTAAAACAGGCATCTCAACTGCTAGAAGGGAACGGAAGATATCTTCCTCATTTAATGATGCTAGAGTTGACGATACCTACTGTACTTTCTTCCTAAGGAGAAAACTCGCTTGAAGAAAATTTTATATTCCTTGTTCTTTCTTACAAACACAAAGTTCACTCTGGAGTCTTGTTACTTCTCCTGTCATACTGAAATTAATGTTCTTTCTGCTGAAGCCTTTCCTTGAAATTCTCAGTCCTGTAATGAATCTGGCATATGACAAGGCACAGGAACCCTCCTGTCAGCTTTAAGATGAGGCAGATGGGATTCCTTGCAACCAAGTGAAGGAGAACCCACTCAGCCGCATATGCTCATTGAATCTGACATCTCCATGTCAGCAGAGTCTGGATACTGGGAGAAAAAAAATATTTTTGGTGGCTGAAAACTTCCAAAATTGATTCCCTGCAAAATATGAGAAAGCACAAACCTGGCCACTTTTAGGAAGGGGGTTTGCAAAATGTTACTCTTTTGTACAAGCATTTTCAAATGACAGATTTTATGTCCCAGGTGAGGGGCAGCAAAAAAGCATGGAGTATTCTCTTTCTTACTGGGATATTAAATATGTCCTGAAATCCTCTAAGTATGGAGACACCCTGGAGGTGGGCATCAAATAAATAAAACTAAGGAAGTAATCAGGGGCTGAAAATAGAAGAGGAACTCAAAAAAGCATACTACTGGAGTTTCCATTTTTGTATCTGACCACGTTAGAAAAAGTGGAAAAAGACTAAAGATAAACATATATTTTAATGAGATAAAAATCCAAGCCTTTTGCCAAATTATGCCAATAAAATTAAAATATCAAGAACAAAGTTTTCCTAAACCTGTTGCAAGTACAATACTGATACTGTTTAATAGACTGGATACAGCAGCTCTATAATGTTACAGTCAGGATGGGAGTTGAAGAAAGGAAGATATTACAGGTGGGGAATAAGTCTTCAGTGAAAGATATTATTTTGTTTGTTTGTTCATTTGTTTGTTTGTTTTCAGGAAGATAAGTATGAGGAGTTACAGCTTTGGTTTTACTCTAAAATTTTTGAGGGAAAGATGAGGTTATTTTTTTTTTTGATTTGTTTTTTTAATCATACATTTATTTATTTATTTATTTATTTATTATTTCTGCTCAATAACACATTGGACAGAAGGTAGATTTGTATGTAGAGAAGCACCTTGTGAGCTACAGCCGTATTCATAGCTTAGAAGAGCAATCTCACTGCTGCCCTGTGCTGCTGCTGCAGGATTTTTATATTGTATCAGGTGCTATTACCCACTGGTGGGTTACAGCTCTTTGGTGCATTAACCTTAACTCCAGGACAGTTACAGAAGCAAGTTTGGATCATCAGATCCTACAAGAGGCATTACTGCTATAATCTATATTATAGCTGGTATTCAACATTTTATTAGAATGAAGAATGATATATTTTGATCACTCAAAACCAAATGATTTCTGCAATTCAGTGTTTGAACTATTAAAGCAATGTTTCTAAAGGCATGGATCTATCTGTCTATCCAATAAAAAACATCAAACATGGAGCTCTATAAACACTCAAACATTTCAATTTGGGGTATTAAAATTTTAAGAGGAATAAAATTGAAATCTATGCGCCTTGCATTTTTCCTAGGGGGATTTTCAAATTGTTTTTGCTTCCTGACCACAAGGCAAATGTTTGAGGATGAAAAGGAAAGGTTACATTTGTTCTCTGTGGAGGACAGAAAGCAGAAGGGTAAACCTAGTTTTTTATTTTTTGAAGCAAGTTGTCTATGTAGAAAGAGCATATATAAAAACATCACTTGGTTACAATATAGACTTAAGAAGGACTTAAAAGGATTCTTAGAAACCAAGTTTTTTAGATTTTTCAGACCAACCCTCACACTCTCCATCACATGCTTGTTAGAGTTGCTGTTTCAAGGGGGACTTCTCTGGCTTGATCTGGGAATGGACAACTCACACTGTCCCGCAGCCACCAACATGTCATTTCTACATGGACACCACGGTGCTCATGGCATGTATGAGGTGCCTTGGGCTGAAAGGTACTGTACCTTTACGTCCCAATGTACAGCCAAACAATCCTAAGTATGGAAACAATCCTGCCCTTAGGGTAGCCTACGAGGAACCATGCCCTTTTTTAATAGTTAATAACAATGGCGCTTAACTGGGATGGTAGTTTTATAACTGTAGCTAATGAAAAGACATTTTATAAAGAAGAAACCCATTTTATGCAGAGCCACATCGCACAAAGTCCTGGACTTTGACAGAGGCATCATTCTTTTGCTAAAATGTGTTTTATTTGAAAGGCAGGGTTGCTGGAATTCTGATGCCAGTCACACAATTTACTGGCTATGGTTTATAAGCACATAATTCTTCCTTCTTTATTTCACAGAAGCAGCCAGGCTTCAAAGCTGCGTGGAACCATTTGAATCAGATTTTAGTTTTCTAATGATTCTCTTAATCAAAACTTAGGAAAAACAAACAAACAAACAAACAAAAAACATACGAACATGAAAAGTTTTTTATTTGTTTGTTTGTTTTTGGTTCCAATGTTGTGTTAGGCTAGTAGCACAATGAATACTAATTCCTCATCTGCAAACTTCCAAGTTGTCAGAATTAACCCTGAAATTTTAAAAAATACTGAGTCTGTCTTTCTACATTGAAATCCATAGGAACTGTAGATGCTTCATAGTGTCACAGGCTTTAGCTTGAAATTATATTACATAAAGCAGAAGGGAAAAAGTGAGTCTTTCTCACAGCTACAGCTGCTGTGATTCTATGATGGAAAGACCTAGAAGTACGGAGAAAAAGACTGCCGAAAGCCCAGGTGCTAAAGTCCTCTTTAATTCATGCCTTAATATCTTCTGCCAAGACTCTCCCGCAAAGGAATAAAAACTCACTATGGTGATCCCAAATGAGATGCACAATAAAAAAAAATCTGCTTGAATATAACAGCAGGAAAACATAAGGAAATCTCAGAAATGTTGTTACTCTTACAGTGTTGCAAGGTCTTTAATATTCACTGAAAGTCACTGTCTCTGACTGTCATTCGGGACCCTCATTTCCATTCAAGGAACAGGGATGAAATTCGAGCAATTTGAAAAATTAAAATGCTATTTTGTGTTAAGGAGATGTGAGAGTGACAATGTAATCAAAAGGTCAGCCAAAGTGGTGGTCAGGGTCTTGAAAGTGAACGAGCCACAAACTTCTGAGAAGTTCATACTCTTCTCATTGTCCTGATTGACAACTTCAAAGCTGAGAGTCTTAAGTATCTAAATTCAAGCCTACTGCTGGAAAATATTCTGCTTCCAGAGGTCCTGCTGACTGAGTTTTTCCAAGGTACAAAATGCAGTCATGGTTTTGCTTCTGTGTGCAGCATCTCTGTGTCATATTCACTTGTTTACTATGTGTATTGCTAGTGCAAGCTCTCTCTCCTGTGGAATGCCCAAGATTTCCCTGGGGGTAGTTTTTCCAAAGGTTTAACAGATTTCATAATTTCATGGTGTTTCACATTGAAGGTACTGCTAATTTTCAGAGGAAAAGAGAAAATTCACTGCTTGAGGATTAAGTTGGGATGATAACCAGATTTACCGTTTCTGAAAACCTATAAAGTAAACAAGGATATAAACAGATACCTAGGCTTAACCATATGTACCAAAGTCTGTAGTCACATATTGTATGACATCGAAGAGCTGGAGTCTAAAACTTCCTCCACCTGCAGGATGAAACTTCAATAACTCATAGTTGGTAGCAACCAGGGAGACTAATAACTTGTGAATCTCATCCCCAGCAGCAGCGATAGCTTCTCTATTTCATTTCTCCAGCTGTGTATTTCACTGTGTTTGGCTGAACATTTCAACACTTGAGATCACATCCTTTCAAATTTTCAGACATTTTTTTTTCCCAACAGAGAAAAAACCTGAACACTAGGATAAAAGATGAAAACTTGCTACACATAGCTAAGAAGAGCCTTAGTGTCTGGTTGTGGCTGGAAACATGTAAGACAACATATTCATTGACATGTGCTGCTCCTGGAAACTCATCAGGGGTGTTTGGGACAGTGCTCTACAGTATAGAAACATGCACTCCCCTTACCTAGGCTGTGCCTCTTCCTCCCTCCAATAGCCCCATGCAGAAAAGCAATAGGTCTTTTTAGCTACTTTGCTAAGAATGACAGCTGAAGACATATTTGATTATTTTATTTAGCAGTACACGTTTCCAATTATACACTGTGTGCTGGAGCCTTGCGATGGCTGTGAGTAGGCTTTTTGTTGGTTTGTTATACCACTCTTATTTTCTGTTGGCATATATCAAAGCAAAAGTACCTTTTCACAGATTTTTCCATCTTAACGTGTATCAAAATCAAATGCTCTCAGTGTAAAATTGCCTTTTGGACACAAAAAGCCAAATTCATGCTGTTTTAAGTGGAGAGAATTCCAGAGACTTCAGTGGTCCTATGTGTTTGTGTAGGGAGGGGGGGAAGAGCATGCAAAACTGAACTGGCCCATTAGCATCAGAGGTAATATCCTCTTGCTTTCTACAGAGCTGGTTTTCACCCAGATATTCTTTGGGATATTGTGTGTATTGGCTTATAGACTTGGTGTAACTCTGCATGTTGCTGTTTTACCAAATGATCTTGGACAAACCCATGCAGATCCTCCACAGTCTCAGTTTCTTTTCTATTAATAGATATTTCTTTTTACTTCTTTACTGCACAGGGCTGCAAAGACAAAAAAATATTTTACAAATTGTGAATCACTGTTTTGATGGAGGCTATGCAAATTCTGCAGACAACCTTTATATGCAGCTACATGTAGCATAGATAATTTACATTTATTTTATGTATACTAACCCATTCAGTACAGATGTATATAGACACACAAAGAGTAGTAAATCAAACTGAATCCCACAACACTCCACCATGCTAAACTGCCATCCTTCCAGATGAATGGAAATGTTATCAGTATAAAGCAATTATATTAACCCCGTATATTTTACCTGCTTATTTCAAAGTTAAAGCAGAAATGGGACTGTGATTTGAAATCGTTCTGAAACTTCAGGTTCCTTTAGATCCAAAGTTAAAATCTAATACTACTAATACAAAGTTAAAACCTAATACTTTGCAATCAGTCCCTGCCTTAACAACCGGTTGAAAGGAAATGCTAGATACATTTCCACCTCTCCCACGATGCACACAACACATGCATTGTACACCTCAGGACCAAACAGGCAACTTGCAAGCCTTTTTTGATTGTTTATGTGAAGAAATCTTGTCCAATCTATTTTTTTCCCCTTTTTGTGCTTTGCTTTTGGAACTCCTTACTGTTTACATTGTCATTCTGAGTATGATATTCCAGAAGAATGATATCATTATTTATACTTTGCCCTCAAAAATCTGTTTAGTATAATTGTGACTTTTTTCAGTTTAAGGTAAACATTAGCATTTGATGAAAGCTCAGTCCTTTACCTCCTCCCTTGGTAGCTGTTTGTTAAGGTCTGCTATGGAGCAGCAGTCAAATTAAGAAAGTGGTGTTATTTCAACAAAGCCAGAGACCTTCCTTTGCTTGTAAATATTAGTACATCCTGCAAGCACTGGTGAGTGCTGCCAGCCATCCTGTCACTTAAACAGAGTCAAGACTGATGGAGGCCAAGTTTCTGTCAAGATCTGAAACTCAATGCATTAGCTCAGGAGCTCAGTGTAGACATGCATACATTTTTATTTTCACATCTACTCTTTTTATGTCAACAAACTTTATTGGTGCTGGTTTCTGTCACACTCCAAAATAATTAACCCTGAAAGAAACATTTTATTTAATGTTTTAAGAAGTCAGGATTTGGTAACAGAGTAAAAAAAGCCAGATCACGAACTGACATCATGTAAAACAGCCAAGTGGCAGGACATTTAATAGATGGGTGGCCCAGAAGGCCACAGAAAATGTGCATGCATAACACCTAAATTAGGGCTATCACGAAGATTCAGATTTGTTGCAGACATGCTCTCCCTTCAGACAAAACAGGTAGGATGAAATCATGAAAAAATATGAAGTAACAATAAGCACGTGGTGATTTACAAATGAGTTACTCTGTATATACACGGATCTGTAGTTAATGTAAGTGGTAGCTCATAAATATGCTACCAAGAATTGGCACATTTAATTAACTTTCTGTGATCAAAGTAAGCATGTTTCTTCTATTGGAAATAGCAAGAAAAATTGTATAATATCTATTAGGAGGGGGTTCTTCACAGAGAGGGTGGTTGCACACTGGAACAGGCTCCCCAGGGAAGTGGTCACTGCACCGAGCCTGTCTGAATTTAAGAAGAGATTGGACTGTGAACTTAGGCACATGGTCTGAACTTTTGGGTAGACCTGTGCGGTGTCAAGAGTTGGACTTGATGATCCTTAAGGGTCCCTTCCAACTCAGGATATTCTATGATTCTATGATTCTATGATTCTAATTCCCTGTTCTTAGGGCTCTGCTGTTTTCAGGTACATTCAGCTCACACAAAATGTTACCTCCTAATATTTTACACTGCTATCAGTCCTCACTATGATCCTCACTATTCCCTTGATTTTCTTCTTCCTTTGCTCTTGGCTTTGTACTTTGCACCACATCAGAAAGACTTCTATTTTTTTCCCCATTTACTGAACACCTATTTTCTTCTTTTGAACTCTGAAGAGTTTCTTGTTGATTGCTTATCTTGTCTTATTAATTGGGAGCTTTCTTTGCTGAGTGAAAATGCCAAACCTGTGTTTATGCCACAGTATAAATTTAGCTAGCTGGAAACAAACAAACAAACAAACAAACAAAACCCACCACATTTTAACATATAGGAACTTTGGGAATAACCCACAAATATACCTGATGGCTTATTGACTTGAAATCTGATTAAGTTCACAGTCTTAATTTCTCCTCTGCATTTTTAAAACTGTGAAAAGGAAAGGCCTGGATTAAACCAGACTCTTAATTTCCATTCCAAATACTTATAAGCCCAGGAAAGGTCCAGTTTGTGCTTTTGTAGACTACTTCCTCAAAAAGAGTTTGTCATAAAAATATATAACATTTTGGAATAGAGAGCTCACCCCAGAAAACAGTAGGTCTAGCTTGGATACGTCTGCGTTGTGTGGGCAGAGAGAGGACTTCTCTCTAATGCAGCATGAAGACGTTTAGAAGCAAAGTGTTTCAGCATCACCAGGCTTAGATCAGCTGCTGAAGTTCTGAGGTTTGCATTGAAACACTCCTTTTATCTCATGATACGTCCTGCAATGCTCTGATATCTCTGAACTACCAGGAAAGCTTTCCCGGATTTTTTAATATTTCCTGTAGAATGGAAAAATCATCTCTGTGAGAAATGTTCAGAAATTCTGAAGAAGTGATTGGAAACTGGGAAGGGATTTTTGTCATCTCAGACACAGTCTTTCCAAAGACTATTAGCAGAGGACTTCTGCTAATGAAGTTGGGACTGACTCATGAAAGTCAAGGAGACCATTCACCGTGTGCCAGAGCTAAGCACGTGCAGAAGTATTTGCAAGAACAAGGTCTTGATAGCAAAGTCTAACAAAAAATAATGCTTTACCATATATTGGAGAATTCTCCTATGAACTGTGGCTCCCAGATATCCATTTAAATTTCATAATTAACAGTGTGTTTCTAATTACCTACTAATCAAATCAAGCCTTGCCGCATGTAAAATGAACTCTCAGACTTTTAATAGGGTCTTCGCCGCTGCTCTTAGAACAGCAAGTAGGTTGGTTTCTGTTTCCATTGATAAAAATGAAAGTAGTAGAGAAGGAAGCTGTTTGCATGCCCTTCCATTCATAAATGAACTGATGTTACTGGGAGGTGACCTTCGATGAGGCAAAGGGGAAGGACTTTAAGGCTCTCACTGCACAGGAGGGCTTGCTTTTATGTTCATGCCATTCTTTGACTTGTCTTGTTCAATGGCAAATGCAGCTGTGGTACCTTCTACTTTCATAAAGCTGAAGGAAGTATTTGCTGCATTGGTGTTATCAATGAGGCAAGAAATCATGATAGTGCCATTCACTGAATGGCTGGAATAGATGTCAAGAGATATATATTAAAAAAAAAAAAAAGAGAGAGAGAGAAAGGGAAAGAAGGAAAACAACAAATGCTGAGCCATTACCTAACACAAAGAAATTATAATCTGAGAATATATTTATTTCCAAATAGACTTTGTCTATTTTCTTCCACAGCTCATGTTTTATGTGACAATCAAGTTTCTCTGTATCTGTAAGAAAAAAAAAAAAAAAAAACACATTTTTTTTCTTGACATATGCAGCTGATTTCCCCTGATTGTGAAAAAGCACACACTTGAATAAGGCTTTCTGTAGCAAAGCATTCTTACAAAAAAAAAACAAAAAACAAACAAACCTCAGATCAACATTCACTTCCCCTTCCCTCCTTTGAAAAAATTATCCTCCATTAACCTACCCTATATTCTCCATTTTACAAATGTTTTCCTGTTTTTTTCTCTTCTTGTCTTCCTGTGACAAATATTCCACAGTAGGCAGATTCTTGACCTGCAATACAGAATGTTGCTAAAAGAAACATTGCTGTCAGATGCCCACATCAAATCCAATAAGCTATATCCAGCTTCATGTTGACAGTTGCATTTTTTTCCTAATGCATATTTTAGCCTTGCTTGACCATCAGCCATATGGCAGGTTTGTCCTGTGGGTAAGTTTATTATTAACAGCTTGCAGCTGGAGATACAATAACTACATGTAACTGTGACATTGCACTAATTGATCAAGACATCTCCAAAATAAGATGCAGAAAGTGGCTGCAGCAAACAGCCTCAGATTAATATTTTGGGAGCATTAAGGTAAACAAACACCTCTGTCATGCACAAACTATCTTAAAAATCAAAAGTTATCTACTTGGGACTTCAGTAAAAGGGAATAATTTCAAACAGGTTCCTTTTGATGGAAAAAAGACATTATTTAAACCAGTTAATCCTGCACACCAGAAGCTCAGACAATTAAATCACTGAATCCACTGCGTGCCTTCAGCCCCTACTTTCCCTTCTAATCGTACTGTCATAGCAGAGAGGGACTGAGGTTTAAGAACAGCATGTGTAACATTAATCCATCACTTTGCATTAAGGTCAGAGTGCTAGATTTTTGATGGGAGCAAGGAAAAACAACCTTATTAGGGATTAGGTAGAAGTTGACTGGCTACTGTTCAGGGCTAACTAGTAAATAAACTGCAGAATGTGAATTGCTTGCCTTGTATCTGTCTCCTGGTAAATTTATTTCTCAGATGTTTTTGCTGAACTTGATTAAATGATCTTGAAATGAACAGAACAAACCAAATGAATTCAGTGGTTTAGTGTTGTGTCTTTGTAAGTTGAAGCTGTCAAACTTTTAAAGGCACTGCCAAGAGTAGAGCACTTGTCAAGCAACCTGCAGACTCCAAGGTTTGAAAGAAAAAGCTCTCCAAACTCCTAATTTAATGAAAAGTCTAGTTAAAGCTGCAGAAATGAAAAGTGTGGGTGAGGAAGAAAATATGATGACTCCATACAAAGTATAAGATAAATATCACTGGGTTTGGACTGGATCCAAAATTATAAGTGCTTTGTGGTTATGTAAAGAACGCAAAGCAAATTTTGCAAATTCTGTGTCAGTTGAGCAGATTGGATCTTAAAGCATGAGCAAAACACTTTCTAGTACTCCCCTGGTTTAATGTTTGGAGTGAGGTGGTCTGTAATCACAGCATGGTGCGTCTTTTATGAAGAATGTTTTATCTGCAATATTTATCTGCAATGCTCCACAAATGATGAAAAAATAGACTTTGGTTTACACTTGGTGATCCACTCTTTGCAGGTTCTTGACCAACATGTGGTGCAAGCAAGGTTCACAGTCTGTGCACAAACTGATCTCTATGACTGGTTGTCAGCAGTCATGATATAACTGTTGTAAATGGTTGGAGGGACAGACTGACCCCAGAGGCTGCAATGCTTAAGAGATAAGGAAGGGCCTGCAGAGTTTTGGTATGGCTTTAATTTTCCCCTAAATGAAATTTCCAAAAAGGAAATCTCAGTTTGGAAGGGTCATCACTGATCCTAACAACAAGGTGTAGCATGAGAAAACCTGCATTTGGGAGAAGTTTCAAATGCAATTTATGTTTTTCTAAAATCTAAATCTAAAACTTGCCTGTACCAGCCTCTTCCAAAGGAAGATGAAGTATGGGCATACCAGAACTGCACTCTGTGTGTTATAGACGCTATGCTACTTAGAAGAAACCATACAGGCCATTCTTATTTATTTATAATAACGAGTATTGTTTTTCCCTAACTGAACGTAACTGGCTGATCTAAAGCACACGAAGAGCTGTGGATCCTTGTTGATTTTGGTCTATGGGCACTTGACACCCCTGTTTGCCTCACTGGGGTCTTGTGCACGTCCAGTGGCAGACACAGAATCATGGAATCATTAAGGCTGGAAAAGACCTCCACGATCATCTGGTCCAACCATCCCCCTACCAACATCTGGGATTTTGTATGGAACCCTTTTGGTAACATCCTTGCAGGTGCTTTTTATCTCTTCATACACTTTCACTAGGTCATCACTAGCTCAGCTGCTGAAAAAAACTTTCATAATTTAAAACCTTAGAAAATATTTGACAGTTGGAGATTGAGAAATCTTTGACTCAAGTGATACCAACCAGCAATCTTGATGCAGAATAGGGCAAGGAAAGCTCTAATCTATTTCTCTCCATGGGAGGAATAAAGTATAATAGCAAGCTTTTTATTATTATTTGAGTTTATTGTGTTATTTTCACATTGGAAATGTATATTACTCAAGTTGTGTCATCACCTACTAAAATACATTATTAAATTTGCCTTTTTTTTTTCTTTTTTTTTTTCTGGTGGAAGTTTTGCAATGCAAAACTTTATAAAAGGAGAGATTTTGCAGGGCAAAAGTTTAAATATGCTTTTGTACTTGGAGGAGCCTCTGAAATGAATGTGTAACACTGAGGCCTGTCAAGGGCAGAAATTACTTCAGCTGAAAGACTGGTGGGTTCTAGAGGGCCATATCAGGACTGTATTTCAAGTGTACGTTACCAAGATATAGCAAAGTGCAGGAATAATTCTTATTCTTCTTCAAAATAAATAAAATATAAAATAAAATAGAATAAAAATAGAATAATAAAAAAATAAAATAAAATAAAATAAAATAAAATAAAATAAAATAAAATAAAATAAAATAAAATAAAATAAAATAAAATAAAAAAGTCTCATCAACATATACAGGTGTGTAATAGGAGAGGAGATTCTGAGGTGTGCATCTTGTAAAGAAAATAGAAAATGGAGGCGAAAGAGAAATAGAGACCTTGTCTCAGAAGAGAAGCACCCCTATGTACTATTGGTTTTGGTCAATGAGTAAAATATCAATACTGTTGGCAAGAGCAGGTGGATTTACAGACATATGTAGATTAAATGTCTGCATGTCTTTTCTTACAACTCACAGTCAAAATCAATGGCCATTGAACAGCAAATCAGTGATTCAGTGATGTTTCTGAGGGGAAAGAAACAAGGAAAAAGAAATCAGAAATACAGCTAATTCTCAAAAAGGCATCCTAGGGAGCTCCACATAGTCTGTTATGGATATCACCAGCTGAGGGGTTTATATTCCTCTGCCACTCCTCTGCTTTCTGTACACACTGTGCATGTGGCACCAGCAGGGCAGAAATGTTGTGTAATGGAAGGACACCGCTGGGCCTCGATAGATGTGGACCTGGTTACTGCAGCTATGCAGAAATGTGGGAGCAGACCCTGCTGTCATGATGCCATTTAACACAGCCTGTAGTGGGCCTCTGGGCCCTGGGAGGAGAGCAGAAACTGTCCCCCAGGTCCAGGATCTGACCCTAGCACTCACTAGCAAATTCTGACCTTTTTAGCTGTCCCTGAATGAACCTACTAACAAATTAAGTGGTTTGAGAGGGAATGTGAGAAAAATAGGATGCTATAGGCTTCTGTTGAGCTGTTCCATAAAGCACCAGAGCTCCAAGACCAAGCTCAGGCAACAGGGTATGGCCTGCTGTTTCCCAGTGCCCTGGTTATTCATGGCTTGAGGGCCTCATCACGGCTGCAAACACTGCATATGAATCAAGAGAGCAAATAGGCGAATACGTGCAAATTCCTGACTTATCATGGTCAAGGAAACTAACAGTCTCTGTAAACATCAGTGTCACAGAGATTTTGACAGGAATTTCAGATGCTGAACCTGTTGCAAGGGTTGGTCCCAGGGCAGCCCGTGTGTGAGTGCACATGTGCTGGCAGCTCCCCCTGTAAAATTACCTTCAGTTGGGCAATTACCAGGTATCACCATTTCCAGTAGGTTCAGTGGAAGCTCATTTTCAGCTCAGCCTATCTGGGTTGCAGCTGCTTTGGTTTGTACTTGATAAGTAGCCAGCCAAGCATCAGTTTTTTTGGTGGTGGTGGAATGGCTGTCATCCACAGATGTTATCCAAGAAAGTTTTTCATTCACTGTTCATATATCTAGTGCCCCTGCTGCCTGCGGTTGTATATACCAGTGGAAATATTTTCCAAACTGGTTTTAAAGTAAAAATGCCACTATTAACTTTTGTCCCTGAAACAATAAGGGGTAAGTTCACCCAGACCAAACCACCTAGTTAAACAGATTGGGTATGGGGAAAACTTGTGTGGTCAGAGACCTACCCAAAGATTTCTGCAAATCCTTGGATCTACTTGCACCTAACTCTTGCAGAATGATGATGAACATCTTCAGCTTGAAGGTGTTCAGTAGCTGCCGAGGAAGACTCAGATCTTGCCCACAGGCACCTGCTGCTTGGTTCTGCAACCTCAGTCATTCCTGCTGTCTGCCTTTGATGCCTAAGTAACCTCACTGCCAAAGCATAACTAGATAGACATACATATTTCTACCATATTTTTTATTATATTTACATTGGTCTTTGATATTGGTAGTCCTTTCATGCTGGTGCCTTTCCTCCCTTCATATAAAAGGGCAGAACATTCATCTAAAGTCTTCTTTCCTTCTGTTTTGGGGTAATGAGAAATGATTTATCACGTCAGTCATCCCCGGCAGTCCTCTAACAGAAACATGCTCACATCTCTGTTGCTGTCAGTGTCGGCAGCAGATTTGTCACAGCTCCCCTTCGAAAGCCTTTGTGGGATCCAGATGTTCCAGGAAAGACATTGTTCCTGCAAAAAGTGTCTGTGGGCTTGGGAACAGAGGCTGATAGGAAAATAAGGTGGTATAATGCCATGACATGACTCCCAAGATTTCTTTTGTCTTTCCTGCACTCTGTGTCAGGCTGGAGGAGAAGTACAGTGCCACATGACACCCTGGACACGACCAGTCTTCACAGGATGTACTCTACTCTTTCTTCCATATCTCATTTTCTCTGGAGTGTTGCTTGTGAAGACTGCAGGTACCATGGCCAGGTTTTTGTCAGCAGCACTGCGGTAACATCTTTTACAGCTTAAATTGCTGTTGCATCTGTAAAGCTGTGAAATGTCCTTTTAGGAAGTTGCATTGTAATTGAAATCACTGTTTGCTCTGTTATTGAAAAAATACCCTGGCTTTTAGAGGAGGACGATCAGGACTTGTAAACTGATGTGGAGCAGTCTGTAGTGCAACTTGGTTAGATTCTGTGGGGTGGCTTTGAAAATGCAGTAGAAAACTTTTTATATAAATTTTCTATAAAATTGGATGTTTTAGCATGAGTGAATGCCATGAGGGGTTGCTCAGAGATGTCTAACCTCTAGATTATATCCAACAAATCCAAATATAACAGCCTAAGTGATTTTGATTGCTCACAACCAATTGCCCCTTATGCAAACTACTCCTGAACTTACAGTGAAGATGCCGTGAGGCAAACTGAGACTGCAGTTATAGTTATCTAAAACTGAGCTACCAAATAATGGCTTCCTTAGAAATCTGGGAATCTGTTGGTAGCTTCCTTTGAGGATTTCTGAGGTGAGAGAGAGCTGATAGTTTCTCTGAGCTGTACAAAATCATAGTGTATCTGCACAACTGCTTGCAGCATGTTATCTAGCATATGTAACATCTTAGTTCTTAGTTTCCCTTTCCCAGGCACCCAGTGAGGTCTAGTTTTATAAGAAAAACTGCATAAAATTTACATCACATGCAAAAAGAAAACAAAAACAAAAAACTTTTTATTTTTTTTCCTTTATAAATGGTATTACTCTTTTCCACTTTTTTTTTTTTTTTTTCCTTAAGTAGAAGTCTCACTAACAAGGTGTGAATGGATTTTGTTTTTAAATAAACCCTCAAAATACAGCTAAAAAGTCTTAATAAAAAGACTTCTCAGCTTCTATCCACTAAAAGCAGCTTTTACTTTGGCCTTTAAACACCAGAACTGAGTTTTAGGGCTTTAGGAAATCATACATAAACAGTCTGGCATGATGCTGTGTAAGACGAAGAAGAGAGAACTTCTCTGGTTCACTGCAAAAATCACAGATAACTATCACATTCCCTATCACTAACATGTTAGGACCATAGGAAAGGTTTGGAGATGCATAGAAAATCAACATCTGAGCTTCCAAGTAGACATCTGTACACATGCATGCAGCAGGTAGACAGTGGACGGATTAAGCCTGCCTAGGTGAGCAGCTGATATTTGGCTACATTTGAAATGCTGTTTAGGGTGTTGGTCTGGTGCCAAGAGTTATATATAAGTGCTTTCAAGCCCTCTGCAGAGTAGAAAATAGCAACCAAAATAACCTACGCTCATTACAGAGAAGGGGCCATGAGGCAATGTCCCGTCTGCTTGTGGTTAAATCTGCCACTGCTGTTATTACTATTATTTTTCAGAAAGGCTAAGCATGACTAAAACCTGGGTGTCACAAAGTCAAGACTCATGAGGGCCAACTATGCAATGATACACAGAGCCAGAAAAAACAAGTAAGCCACCTCCAAGATTTTTTATTTTATTTTATTTTTTTTTGTTGGTGAGTGAAATTTGTAAAGCAAAGGAAATATCCTTCTAATTATTTGATTTACATTGAGGCATTCAGCTTTCCATTATGTGATGGGGTCATGGGTTTTTCCTTAAAACAAAAATTTTAAAAATTGAGGAGTTGAGGGAAAAATGGCTTTGTGTACAGCCCATTAACTTCTGTGTGCTGAACACGCACCCGCTCCCATGGAGCAAACAGAAGAACTTTTATGCAGCATCAGAGAGGACCAGCCTAGGACTTGCACGAACAGTAAGTCTTTCAACCGCTTGTGTGACTTAATGTAAAAATGCCTTTAAAAACAAATATTCTCCCCCCCCTTTCCTTTTCCTTCTCAGGATTTGAACCATCTTGCCCCCTTCATATTTCAGCACTGTGCTGTTCTGCATCCCGCCTCCCACCAGCAGCATGCCCCCACCACACCAGCCACTAATGAAAATCCCAGACTCCTTCCTCAGCGGTTATCAGATTCATATTTCTTGGGGTTAGACTATTATTCTAAACCTAAAATTCAGCGTCAGGCTTTGCTTCTGGGTTATTTGCTGGCAGTTTTATAGCTTGACCAAGCTTCGTGTTGGATAGTGTTTTGGTTGGTTGCCATATTATCCTGGCTGTTAATCAGGATTTTTGCCATTTTGGACTAGGGGCAACATGGAGGGAGTGGTTATGGTTTCGCTCTGTTGACAGAAGTGGCCATGCTTACTGTCAGGAGCAAGTGTCTGTACTTTGTAACTACAAATTCCTTAATGACGTGTTACATTTCAAAGCAGGGTTGGACTTTGGGGGGGAAACCTAAACTGATAAACAATAACAGCTGCCCCCCACTCCAAACCTCTAGCCCTAGCCTTCCACAGGCTATTTTTAATGATGATGTTATTTATTCCCAAATAGTGTTTTTTTTTTTTTTTTCTTTTTTTTTTTCTCTGCTTTTAATGATAACATAGAAAAAATATATATTTTTTTCATTTATTTCCTGTATGTGTGGGATTTCTGGATGGATTTCTGACTGGCTGTAGACTGGAGTAATGCCAGGTGTAAGTTTATTAGTCAGTGAAGAAAGCAACGGCATCGATTTGAAGAGAAGCCCTCCTACTGAAAATAAATACATGTTTTTTAACAAGGAATAGGGAAAGCCTTTTCTAAATTTCCCATTCTGTTGTAGCCTGCTTTCCTGTGGCTTCAGTGAAGTAACACCACACATGTTTTCTTCTTCAGGCACTAACTGAATGAAGATATATTTGATTAACCATGGCGCCTTTTCCTGCTGGCCCCAAGGAAGGCCACCCTGGCTCCATCCTGCATTTGACAGGCATCCCTCCCACAGCTTCTGGGGTTTCTCAGTGAGGGTCTTCTCCACCTCCACCACACATGGGACTGCCACCACCACAGGGAGAGGCAGAGGTGACAAAGAGGCAAAAATTCAGCAACCTGTCACTGGGGTATCCCTGGTGCATACCCTGGTGATGAGACCTGGATACATCAGGGGACAGTGTGCATGGGGTTGCTGTCTGCTTTGTTGCCTTTTCACAGAGCTGCTACCCTGCACTGCACTGCAGGCAAGAGTAGGTTTTGCCATCCTGAGGGTGAACAGGAGCTGGGAAGAGGCAGAGAAGCAGCTAAGATGAAGGGCCCCATGTGGGACAGTCTCCCTGAGCCATAACCAAGGGGAAGGTAGGGCATGACCTGGGGCTAGGGTGGGGAAGAGGACTTAGGGAGGAAGACCTCCAGGTAAGCCCAGAGGATTTTGCCATGCAGTGGAGCAGGGCTGTTATTTCCCTCCTGCCCTCACTTCCAGTTTGCTTTTATGTCAGGTGGTGGAACACAGGCCTGGCCTTCTCATTTGTAAGAGCCCAATAACTGGCACACACACTGCTTCCCCCCCTCTCCACACTGTGTCCCAGCAATATCCCCTTTACGGATTAATTTAGTGCCTGTGAATCAACCCCAGGCCTGACCTGAGCTGACCACCCACTCCGATGCTGTTTATATTTGCAACCCCAGGCATCCCAGTAATGGCTCTCTGGCAGGCTGTGGCTTGCTTCAGGGGGGCTGCTTGCCATGTAGGATCGAGCAGATGACTGACCACCATTTCAGTGGTGTCCGTCTTCATTTCAGTGATTTAATCGCAAGTGCCTGAGCCTCCATCTGTTCGAGCTAGATAATGACAGAAGTCTGAGACATAAACTCCCTTCCCCCTCCTTCTTCCCAGAATTATTCCTAGAAGTGGTTCGATGTTGCAGGAAAGAAAACATTTCTCCTGTTCAGTAGTTATCTCCAGTTTCATGTGAATTCGTGAAAGATCTAGAAAGACTTACTAACCTGGGGTGAAATGTATTTCTCATTTGTATTATCTATAACAATTGCCAGGATAATCAGATTGAAGAAAAATAATGAAAGGCGTGATTTCATAGTTAAGTGCAAAAAAAAATATTTATATGAAAGCTTTGAAACACTGGTTATATCATACTGAAAATAGTATCTCTTGAACAGCTTGCAAATTCCAAGGCTTCATCCCTTCACTGAAACAAATAACCCCAGGTTTTACTAGCGTATTCCAAGGGATATTTTTTGTCTGTGTTTGCTTGGCTGCAATAGAATTAAAAATCTCTTTTCTCCTCTGTTACACTTGAAGCCAATAGCTGTATCAGGAATCAGTATAGAAGTGTTTTCTCTTAACTGGCACTTAGAAAAGGCTGGATATATCAGCAATGCAATGTTATCCTTCTGAACTCATCCTGCTGACTTTATGGGGAGTTGTGCCTTTGATTCTCTGGGACTCAATAAGGCCTTTCACTCTGGAGCATCAAGGACTGATGTGAGATCAGACGGCATGATAAGGAGCCAAACCCTGTTGTCATCTTCCCCCTGCAACGCTGTGTGCCTCTGAGGGGAATTACCAGGCTGCTGATAACATGCACATTCTGACTCCTAATAAAACCCTGACTCTCTACTTTATTTAATTATTCTTGATCCCTTAAATGTAAAATCCCTTTTCCAAATGTTCACTTAAGTGGCTACTATTAGGTCTTTATCAGTTCCGAGCATTTCAGCCTCTTGTAGGCAGAAATTTCTCAATCTGACAGAATAAGAAATGCATTTACATGGCCTAAGCTCTTAAATTGTCCCTTTCAATTAATGCCCCATCATGGAGCAATCTGGAAACCATTACTCAGTAACTCTTCATTATAATTGCTTGCAGCTGAATATCCAGGCCTTGGTAATACAAGAATAAAAGAAAACTCAGTTAGTAACAAGTGCAATTGATTCCATTCAGAATTCCCCTGGTGCTTTGCCATGTTTGGCCTGCATGAGAGGAAACAAGAGGATTTTTTTTTCCTCCCTCTCTCTCTCTCTCTTTTTTTTTTTTTTTTTTTTTTTTTTTTCTTTCAGGGCCAGGAAATGAATTGGCAGACATAAGATGGTCTGTGTGCTGCTTGCCTTCATTTTTCAGCTGGTCCTTGTTAAAAATGAGACGGTGGGGCTCCTACATTTTTTTTTTTTCTTTTTTTTTTCCTTAAAGTAGAGGGCTTTTCTAGTAACAGATAAAACTACAATGCCTCAATTTGCTGCATGCTAACAGCAACCAGAAACACTCACCTCCTGTGCTTTTCATAATCAGACCTGAAACTTTCTTCAGTTAATTCCAGGATTCCTAGCTGCAGGATTATTTTCCTCCTTGTTCCCAACTTTATGAACACTCAAGCAGCTCTGAAAGCCAACCTCTCCCTTCTTCCTCTCCCTCAACCACCCATCAGTACCCATACAGGAACATGAGTGTCAGTGTGTCTGAAGACACAGCAGCCTTGTCCAGCTCACAGAGAATCCAGGGACCATAAATCAGGAGCAATGGAAATTTCACCCTAGGTAGCATTGGCTTTGGAGGAACCAAGTGTTTCCCTTCAGATAACGTCCTGGCCTTCAGGGATGAGGCACTGAAATTGCACCAGGGATGGCTGTTTCTGAGCACACACACCTTATGCTTCTCCAGCTTTGTGACTCCTCTAGAGATGCCAGATCCTTGCAGTTGCAGCATGTGTGAGGTACAATGAGGACAAGTAGCTTTCTAACTATGTGAAACTGTGGATAGGTTTAGTAACAATTTCTCAGCCTCCAGGCAGTAGTGAAGGGGTTTAACAGCTATGTAACATGGCATATTTTAAAGTTCAGCTGTGGAGCTTCACTTGTATTTGCCTCTGATACTTCAGGTCCAGTCAGGACAAAATGCTTCCAGCACCCCCCTCCTACAAAACTGTTTCCTCCCAGGGCCAGTAGCAACCAGCAGCAAAGATGGGTTTGTCAGGTAGGAGATCCCTCCTCCTGCTCCAGGCAAGAGGAGCTCCTGGTTCATTCCTGTGTTTGCGCTTTGGTGCTTGGAGCTACTTCTCCCACTGCAGCCTCATGTTGCTGCGATGCAAATAGCACTTAGCATTAACAAGGTTTTGGGATGGTTCAGGTCTGCATCCAGGAACTCTTGATTTCCCAAATGGATCCCTCAGAGGTGCTCTCCAGTGATTTAGATAATAAAAACATCTAAATAATATTTTAATTTTTTTTCTCTTTATATTGGTAATGGAAACCCAAAGGGATTTTTTCACAGCAGGGAAATTTCTATTTCATTCTGGAAAACTGCTTTTGCTAGAAAGTTGGAAAAATTTCTGTGTTAAAAATACAGATTTGCTTTCTTGTCTTTTCTTGCTTTGAACAGATGCATAGAAATTAATGATTTTCCTTGAAAGGTAAAAGTATTATTTTTTCCCCTTTTGGACTTCAGTGTTTCTGGTAGGCCTGACTGCTGATCAGCATTTTGACTTCACATGGGGTTTCTGGACACTTCTACAGATGTGTTGACAGTTAGATAGATGGGCTAATATGGGAATGGACTTCCCTGGAAAGCCTTCGGACTCTACGAGGCCCAAAACTGACCTCAAAACCTTCCCTTCTATTCAGCAGGAGCTAAAGCTAATTGCCGCATACAGCAATTACAATATATTGCACTTCTCAGGGCTTCTCTGGAGTGTGGCACGCAGTGGAAAAAAGTGGAAAAAAAAAAGGGGGGGGTTCAATACCATGGCAATATGTGGAATATGTTTCATTTTGTGCTCTCCTTCCATCCCTTTTGGTGGTGTGGCTGTGGTTTATCTGTATCACTCACTGTGCTTCCAACACTCATCACAACAGGACATGAAGGGTGAAAACAACTATCTCTATTTCCATTTTTAAAGGAGAGGCTGCAAGATGAACACCCTGACAGAGTGTTAGAGTTAGGGAGTAACACGGAGGAACTGACCTGCACGTGGAGGGAGTTTTCCAGGCTGAAATTCTGATGCTCAAGGAAGCGTGAACATCAGAGATGCTGCTAGGTAAGTCTGACACAAATTATCCAGTCACACACACAACTCAGAAATGTCTCATTTCCTTTCTGGCTTTCACTGGGAAAATAAGAACTATGCATCTTAGCGGAGTTTGTAGAACTGGTTTGTAATGAAGTGTAAATCAAATCCATGTCACCCTCTGCACTATAAAAGCTGTAGCCTGATAGTTTTTGTTTCCATAAAAGCCATATAAGATAAGATTACCCTAGAAATAGTGTCTATAAACAAAAGCAATGTTAGGGTTAAGCATAAACATCAAATCACTCCCAAGACATCAGTGACTGTAATCTTTGGTGGTTTCATACATCATCTTGAGCCATGCTGGAATAAAATGTTCTCCCTGAGAGCCAGGTAGTTTATTATCTGCTCCAGGTGTGGATTGCACAGGGTCTGCCCTCTACGTACTTGTTTCTTTCACCAAGCCTCCGTCTTGTAATCACACTGCTACTGGGAATGAATGAGGCATTGTCTGTCACCGCCACCAGCTCTACAAAAAGGCCTGAGTTTCTTGAAAGCAAAGAGTACTGCAGTATTTCCCAGGCAAAAACCTTTACTGCAATCCATTGCTGTAGAAGGTCCTTTCAATAGTTCACACACATGCTGGTGGTATCTCTGGTCATGTAATGCCATGTTATGCATCTTCTTCTAGCTCCCCCACTATTTCACCCCATGCAACCTCTGTACATGCAGCTTTACCATACTACCCATTGGCTTTCACAGCAGGTGTGGTTGTATGATCCCAACAATTTCAACCCTTAATTTTGGTTGTCTTTTATTTTTTTATTTTTATTTTTTTTTCCAGCATTGCACTTATCTGTTTATTTTACCTGTCACTGCCTTAGGAGGTTTGGAAAAAATAAATTAAATACATGCAGCTGGAGGAAAGTTACACTCTTAAGTATCCTAGTCCGTGATAAAAGAAAAGCTTTCAGGCTTTCCTGTTATTTTTATCACCTCTTTATCCATGCTGTATTCTCATTGCCTGCTAGGTCTTCATTTTTTGTGACTCAGTATAGGTTTGTTGAAGGGGATTTGAAGCTCCATTGAATCACGCTATCTGAACATTGGCTAGAATGTCTAAAAGCTCCAAATTTCTAATGGGTCTTTTGTAAGAGTTGTAGAATTATTAAAATGATATTACTTCTCTGTAAAGAAGGACGCACACTATGACTTTGGAGGCCTTTGAAAGAGATCAGTCCAGCTGGGGCATATAGGGACTGTTATTCATCAGTTATATTCCTCAGCACTTGACAGTCTGGAGACTCATGACAGCAAATTCCCGAAAGGCTCCAAGTAGAACAGTTAAAAGCTGGGGAAGAATAAAAACTCTTGTTTAAAAATGTGCACTTTTTAATTTCTTTTTAAATAAACAACTCCAATTCAATTGAGAAAAAAAAAAGAAAAAAAAAAAAAAAAGGTACTTTTTAGATTCTTTCTGAATGTGAAATATCTCTAGAGTTCCAGCTCATCCATTTGTTTGGTGAACTATCTGAAAGTTCAGATTTGTATGGTACTCTGAAGCAATCTGACTCAGGCCTCTTGAGACTGCAAAACTGCATCAGATACCTCGGAGAGGTCAGAACCCTTGTACATGTACAGATATGTCCATATAGCTGTTTCTTAGGTCAGAAACAACAAAAATACTTTTCCTTTTGTTTTGTTTTGTTTTGTTTTGGTACAGCACTGGTCTTGGTCAGAAGTAGGCCCACTGATTGTGATCATTCTCCCTGCCAGTGACAAGCCCAACTAGGGGGTGACGATGTTATGGAAGAGCTCTGTATACTCGGGTCATCAAGGCTTGAACTTTCCGATGATGGCTTGTCCCACTCCACTCTTGCCCTGAGAGTTTGGACACTGCTAGCTGGTTACACAAGAGTGATAAATGATTTGTTTTAAAGTTTGCTTGGAAAGTTTCGGTACAGGCTCAGAGCAGAAACGTAGATGTATCTTGTCTTTCCATTCAGTTCATCTGTCCCCAGTGGCTGGGACTTAGGATGTGAGAGGTCATGGCTCAAAACCTTCCTCTGCTTGATTTGTATAAATTGTCTTGAAAAGCAATACAGCTCTCATGAATGTGATTAAGTGAGACACTGTAGCACAGCATGTCCCCTTCTTTCCTAGGTCCTAAACAGGCAAACATGGCCCCAAACTGCATATTCCTATATTTTGCACTGACCGCCTTAACCACAGTTATCTTCCTAGTTATTGCATGTAAATGGGCTACCTCCTGTTTTCTGCCCGATTCTGCAAATATTACTGAAAACCCATTGTAAAGCCAGCTCCTCCCTTTCAAATTCCCTTTACTTTTACTAAAAAAGCATGAAACAAAGCATTTTCTTGGATGCAAAACAGTTTCTGATTAGTTGAGGAAGCAAATATTTTCCATTCTAGGTCTAACGAACAAATCCTCTCTTTCCACTTCAGCCACTGAATTAAAAAAAATCAATGATTTGCAGAGCTCTTGTGAAAACCATGCTCTTTGCAGCAACTCATGACAATTTCCATGACAATACTGTACATTAATATGCTTTATGGGTACAGCCTCACAGTGCAATGTAGGACACTTTTACAATGATCCCCAACTACATCACATGCGTCTGTAGCAAACAATGAATCTAATGCTGCACTTGTAAAAGATTTATGATTCAGAGAGCAGAAGATAAATGATTCCAGTCCCTGGATGCTTTAAGAGCAAGTTCCTTTAGCTCATATGGTTAAAATTGATCTTTCCATTGTCTCTTGTATGGAATGACCAAAACTAATGATGTTAGGTAATCAATATGAAAAGCCGTGCATAAAGAATTAAACCAAGAAATAATAGATTGCTGTGTCAAAGGCCTCCAGATGGTAAGAAACTGGTGCTGACAGGACAACTCAAAGAGATATCCAGACCTTTGGGTATTTCACTTTAGCCTGTACCTACACCTAGAACAAAAGAGCCCCTTTTTACTCCAAAACAACAACATGAAGCAGAGCATGCCAAAAATAAAATATTATCAGATACATAGCCATTTCCACAACCTGCAAGTTGCCAGTGTTCAGATAACCTCCAAAAGAGGTTAGGCTTGAAGGCCAAGGAAGGGAATGGGAAAGGAGGTAGAATAGGAATCCTTTGTATGTTATCTGTAGCCCTGGAGTCTTCTCAATGCCTCAATCTCCCCAGGATTTATTCGTTTGCTTTGTAGAGTCCCACTAGATTATACATGTAAAAATAAAGCACTAACTTCAAATAACTCTGAGTAGTAAGACCCATGAAATCTGTTTTCCAGTGACGCTGTAGTCTGTGTTTGGAGTCTTTACTGTCTAATGAAATACAAGGCTTTTCTTGTGGTTGCAGTATTCATAGCAGCTTTCTCCTTGTGGATTCGCTGATGTCTGCTCCCTCCGAGTTTGTGTGGTCGAGCTCACTCGGCAGCCTTTCTGCCAGCATGGGCACCACTGGGACCTGTCTCCTCTACATGGCTGACTATCTAATGAAATTTGTAGAATTTCATGTCTTCAAGGCTCCTACTGCTCTGTCAAGTTTAGTTAAAATCTGTGGCTAAGTTTGTGGAGGGAGAGAGGAGGGAAGGCACTGACAGGCAGGAGTTCTGGTATTGTGCATCATTACACAGATCTCATTTTCTTAGGAAATCAGAGGGCAGTTGCTAAGTGGCAAGCTCTTCTTGGGGGATTTAAAAATAGCTGTAGCAATGCTGGTGGACAAGGCTTGAAAAGCATGTTGGTAGGAGGCTGCCTTCTGCAGCGCAAGAGGTTAACATGCATAAGAGCCATAGCAGGCGGTCAGAGAGCTCTCAGACCTACAGCCCAGGGTCTGTTTGCTCTCTTTCCTATCTGAAATGATGCCCACCACAGAGAATTGCCTTATTCCTGCTCTGAAATGTGCAGAAACATGATATTCTTTTGCACATGCTATATGCTGCTACATAGCTGTTGCTTTTGACTCTCTCTCTCTCTCTTTTATTTTTTCTTTCCCATACATCAAGTTAATTTCAGGACTTTCATTTTTTTTCTCACCTCTTTTCTCCTTTTTTATTTATTTATTTATTTATTTTCACAGGCCTTTCAACACTTTTGAGATGGACAGGGATTTTCTGCTGCATCTGTGCAAAGCCATCTAACGTGGGCTGGCCCTGAAGCAGAGCGGGACTGAAGGTACTGAGTGATTCCCCACCTCTCACTCTGTCTGGCTGGAAAAAGAAAGATGGGCAAAAAGAAGGGAAAGCTGGGATGTAAATTCATTTTGGAGTGTTTTTCTTTGCTCCTTCGGGTATTAGAGTGTAGAAAATGTTTTAGTTTCCACTTGAATCGTCCAGGCTGGATTTGTACTGACGTCTCCCACGGGTCTCATCACTCCCTAACATCCAGACATAACAGGTATACTGTTTGTGAGCAGAGGCTTGGAGATGAGCTGGCACGGGCTCTTTTCCACCAGAAGGAGTATGCATTTCTGTGTATGACAGTTTGGCTCCACTCGCACTAAAGAATATCCCATTTTTTCCCTGAACAGTTACCCCAAGGAGAGCCCAGCACCTGGCTGCTGGGGTCTGGATCCCTACATGCCCAAGGCAGTCCCACGTATCCCTCAAATTCAAAGATTCACAACTCGGGAGAGTTCAGCTTTGTGTCCACATTGCCACTTCCCACAACATGGATCACTCAAGGCTGCTCCAGAAGATGGAACAATTAGCTTTTACAGATTTACTAACTTTTAAATGTTTCAGCTCTGAACAACTTCACCTGGAAACCCTGATGATGGCAAGCTCACCACCTCGTGCCTGCTATTAATTTTAGCCACTGATATTCAGCAAACCTCCAGACATGGATTGAACCTGGGAGGCAGGGAGCAAACATATTGCAAAAGATGTACGTGTGTGAGGTCTACCTTGCTCCTGGGATGTGCATGAGGGTTATAAAGGAACCTACCTCTGGTGCCCCCAGGCTTCCTTGATGCCTGGTAGAGAGGAGAAGGGGGACCTCAGGGAGCTCCCCCGAGAAAGGACTTCAATTCTTTATCTTCCATCTCAATGCTCTTTTCTCTCTCCCGACATCCCATTATATTGATTCTAGACCCAGTCTTGCTCCATTTAACCCAGTGTTAGAGGTCCAGACCTGAAATATTTATTCACTTAATGTAGCCAAATGCAGCCAATAGCAATTAAAAGCCTGACCTCCAACACCCTGCTGAAACAACTGCCCAAAGTTAGAGGCTCATCACCACATGAGACATCTGAGGTAATCAGACCCCCTTCAGCCTCAGCTTCCCACCCTCCATCCCCCCACCCCAAATACCCTGTAAAATAATACCACGGCACTAAATTAGACCTCATTACCTATTGAGTCACTCGATCCAGACCTCCCTTACATAGTAATGAGTACTGATTTATTGTGATCATTATTTGGGCATTACAGGTCACTAAATAACACGCTCTGCCCACACATGTCTTCTGAGCTAATAAATATCCATATAGGAAATATTTTTGAGTGAACTAGCCTTCAGGTTGGTTCAGTAACTTAAGTCACATTAATTTTCTTAATGCATGTAGTGCTTTGATAGGAAAGCCACAGGGATGGAAGCAGAAAAAGAGGCACATTAAAATCCCTAAACACAGCTTTTCTCAAGCTGGGGTTTCTGGAAGGGAACTGGGGAAGTGGTACAGAGCAAGGTCAGTGGGAAGGATCAAAAACAACCCTAGAAAATGAATATTTGAAATCAACCAGCACCCCTAGGGCTTGATCCAGCCCTCAATGAAGTAATGGAAAGATTCCCATTGAGTTAAATAGGCTTTGGACCACATCCAGGTGTACTTGCAAGTATAAGTGTATGTGCATCACTTGTGCATACACATCTACTATTATATATTTCTTAAAAACTTCAGAGCAAATTAAAAGCTTTTAAGAATTTGCTCCAGGAACCAAACAATACTGGGATTTTTGAAATTTTATACCGTATCCCTAGTTGTATATCTATTGTACAAAACTGGACAAGATTCAAATTTGGCAGAGATGAAATTATATTGTTTGTTGTCTTTATTTAGGTAAAATCATCAAAGGACCCATCAATTTCAGTTAAGAGGTGAACAAAGAAGTCCATGGATATTTCTGAAAAACGTGGGTATATATTTCCCAAAGAGACAATGGAAGATTAAAAAGGGAGAAAAAAATGAAAAAGAAGATTCATTATTCAAGAAAGATAAAGAAAAGGATTAAATTCCCACTCTGCTAGCCATCACACAAAATGTTTTATTGGCTTACTCCTAGCAAATCTTATAATACATTTTCATTATTTATAGAAATAATTCTGGATTAGTTTGCCATAAAGAAATTGGGCTGGACTGTTTTAAAAATTACAGAAATTAGATGAAATCAAGCTCTTTGAATTATCCATGAGCATTGGGTTAATATAATCAATACTTCAGCCATTACAGGTTGACGTTACATCTCAAGACAATTTTCTAACTTAATAAGATTAGAAATAATAAACTGGTATTATTTCTTTGCGAATTGGGGCCTCTGACCTAGTAATTTAATGGCTTCATTATTACAGCCATGGTATGTAGAAAGACCCAGCATGCTCCCTATTATCACAACTGTGCTTTGTCCAGATTATGTGACTTTAAAAAAAAAGCTAAATAAAAACTCACCAACAATTTCAAAAGGCTGTGATGGACATTTTTTACTGGACACGGTATGATACAATTTAATTTGCGGTCCATTGCACTGTAATGGTATAGCATGCATGCTTTCACATTTAAAAATAATGGGAAAAAAAAAAGAAAAAAAAAAAAAAAGAAAAAAGAAGGTTCCTTTACTTATTTCTGGAAATGCAATACTGGGCAAAGCTTTCAGTGTTTTGTACTCCTGCTGTTTTTTGGTGACTGCTGCTGAGACATGTTTACTTTTCAATAGGGAAGGGAAAATAGCCTCTTGGTCACAGAAATACGGGTCCAAGTATGACTTTTCCACAGACCTTTTCACCTCCATGTCTGACTGTGAGCACTGTAAGGTCAGGATGGACAACTCTCCTGGTGCCTGGGCATCCAGGGTGTCACTCCTCCATCAATTTCTGGTCTGGGAAGTGGGAACTTGGTAGGGAATTTCCTTTCTCCTGCTATGTGACTGTTTTGTCTATTCATGTATCAGCTCCAGAATGGTGATTTCCATTTGACACATGCAGCCTTGAGCACTGGAGACTGCTGATCCCAGCTAATGCCCTGCTGGGATGGAAATAGTAGATGTGGTGAGCCCCATGCAGCGAGGCATGGGGCAAACACACCCAGAGGGTCCTTTGTGTCCTCCCATTGGGGAGCTTAGATGAGAACAGCAATAATTCTGCATCTGGTAGGAAATGTGCAGGACACCCGTGCATACTTAAGGTGTGCTCCCCAGGGAGCACAACATTCAAAGAATAACCCAAGCCAGAGCAATGGGCGTTCACACCAGGTTAATACTAAAGCTGTTACTCAGGATGCAGGCTATATGGCAGGGTATAGTTCTTCCCCAGCAGCAACATTCAGGAAACAAAATCCTTGTTTTTTTCTTCCCTTTTCTCCTGCCTGTGCAACACACACTTCAATCCTACTTGCTGGTAAACAGTTCTGCTATGTTGTACATCTGCAGTGCAGAGATGCAGAGAAACAGCATTTATTTTGCTCCTTATCTTCTCTCCACACAACTTCTAACTTGCAGTGTTTTAGAAAAATAGAAGGGCTTATTCAGAAAGATGCTAATTCAGTTATCTCTACCTGTAAGAGACCCCCGTGTGGTCATTTCCAAATCTCTGGGCTAAGCTCATTCACATACACGCATCTGTTATAGCAAATGCTTTCTGTAAACCTTAAAGGAAACATAACCCAGGATGATAAAACATCAAGGAAAATAGGAGACTCAGCCAAACAATCACCCCTCTGAACTTCTGCTTGAGAGATGTCTGCTGTCAGATGCACTTGCATTTCTGTGCCTCTGCATCCATCTTTAATTGGCAGGTCTGCAGGAGTGAGGGAGTGAGAACGAGGACAGGCTGAACACTGTGCTTTCATCACCACTTAAGAATGAGAGAGACATCTCTACATCCCTCTTCAGAAGTGAATGGAAGGCGAGTTATAACAAAGTTACCTGGTTCTCAGAATTAAGCCTGTAGCTTTTTCATATGGCATATTGGAGTCACCTAATTTGGGTTTAATTTTAAGCCTAGCTGTGCAAGTCACAGGCTGGCATACATGTGCCGACGGAGATGCCATGCTCCTAAAACAAACAGGCAGAATGAGTCTCTGTGGGGTTTTCAGAGGGGCAATGGGGGACAATGGGGGAGAAGAGAAATGCCGCATCCCTGCATCCGGGGAGGCAGTCATGTGTGAGCTTCCCAGTTTGTCCACTTAGCTCTTCCTGCACCACTGCAGCCCAGCTGGACTTTGATGTCCCTCCCCAGGGAAAGGCTGCGTGGACCAGGAGTGGTCCCAGCGAGATGTTCTCAGCTGACAGTGCTCTTGCTCAGCCAGGTAATTGCTTAGTTGGTTTTCCTCTGAGCTTTTAACAGAGTAAAAGGTATTTTGCTGTTGCAGTAAAAGAGCGCTTTGATGGTGGAAACACTTTTTTCAGTAGCCAGAAAATAAAACTCTATATGTATGTATAAATACATTTATATATATATATGTATATATATAAAATATTTGCTTTCAGCATGGAATTAACCCTAAGATAGGAGGCATTTATACGACCTGTGGTTCCACAGCTAGCTCTGTGGAAATACTATTCTCTGTCTCCCACAGACGTGTTGGCATTTTTTACGATGTAGTATATTTCCAGCCACCCTGGGTACATAACCAGTGCCCATTTAGAGCCATGGTGCTCAAATGAAAAGCCACAGAAAGTCAAGCAGCGATGGGGTATTTTGCCCACGACGCGTGCTGTAGGCAGCATGTAGTGCCCCCTCCTTGAGTAACCGCCACCAGTCTCTGGTTAATGTCTCCAAAACAGCCTGTTAAGACTGTTACTACAAATTAGAGTCTGGATCATTCTGCAACAAAAATAGACTTCTTTCATCTTCCAGATGGCTGTCTGATTGGGAACTGGGCAGGATCACATTTCAGGTTGTGACTTAATGATTCAGGACAATATTTACGGTTATTACCTGACAGAGGGCAGTGAGGAAAATTAAACCGCAGCCCCATGCTTCATTTATGACAAAAAACAAATTTGTGACAGTTCCCTATATTAGAGGTGGCATCTTTTGCTCGGGGCGAAGTCCGAGCACAGCTCCACATCAGGAGTCCGGGCAGGGCAGCTTCGCCACCCGCGCTTTGATGTATGTGCCATCGTCGGCAGCAAGCTGGTGTTCCCCTTGGAGGAGAGCTTACGCGGGCACGATGTGGAGATGAGTGAGAGCTTTCAGAGGGGAAAAATAACATAATTATACAGTGGGTTTGTTGGATGGCGGCACTTGTCTGAAATATTATTCTTTGGGGCATATTTTTGGCATAATTATTGCCAAGGGATAATCCCTTCTGGAGAAAACGTGGAGTAATTATGCATGCTGGTTGCAGATAGGATTCTGCACGTGATTTTCCCTGCAAACGATGCTCCTTGTGATACCAGCCGGTGGGGGTGCAGGGCATTTTGAAGTGATGAGCAACGGTGTTAGGTTAAATCAAATTGAAGCCCCAGCTCTGCTGGCTCTTTCCTGAAGGAAAGAAATTTATTAGTGTTCCTCTTCTGGTTAATCCTTTGCTTTGCATATGGAACAGACTGGCACTTTTTTTTTTTTTTATTGTGAGCTGCTAAAAAAATAAATAGCCCTTATGAAAGCAACTGCAACACACAGCTTTGGGCTTGCTATAAATCGGCTTCAGACTGCAGGGTTTCTTAATAAAACAAACAATTCTGAGATATGAGAGGTAGCTGTTGGAAAAAAAAAAATAAGTGGGGAAATGGCTATGCTTCCCATTGCTTAAGCTTATTTTATCCCTAAGCTAAAATAAGCTTTTTGAGTTTGCAGATAGTGGTACAAGGAATATTGTTTCAATTATAAGAGTATCTTATTTTAATGGAGGATATTCTGTCCACATCTGTTAAATATTATTCCAAATCAATCAAAATATCTATTATTTCAGAAACATTTTCCCCAGAGGAGAGATGCTTCTCAGTTATCCTTCATGCTGAATCTCTCTCCTCCTCCTTTTGCCCTCCTCTGCCAGCAAACACCACATCCTGGAGCACCCGGCCACCCCACGAAGGTCCCTGGCCACCTCTCTCCACAGCCCAGACCTCGTCCTTCCTCTGGCAGCCTACCAGTGGGCCACCAGGCAGATCTGGGCATCCGTGCTTGCTGCGAGCTCTTTGAATGATGTTGGGATTTCCAAAGCTCCCCCGGGGAGAGAAAACCACGAGGTGTGAGGTATTCAAACCCCCTTGTGAAATATCACAAACTATATTACACAGAATGGGCAGTAAGGCTGGGTGTTTGCTTTGTTGTTGCACTGAGGAGGGACAGAGTTACATACAGAAGTTTCTTATTTGTTTGTTTGGTGGAAGGAGATGTCCTGTTTGTCCTGTTCAAAAGCAAAATAGTTTGAGCACTGAGACAATGAAGGCAATTTATCTCTTTCCCTCTGAATTTCCAGCCACATCTGTGGCAATGAGGTGTATGCTTGGCTCTTAGCTTTTATCTCATTTCAGCTAGCTCAGACTTAGCATGAGGAGCTGCAGAGCAAGGTCCCTGCTGAAATCCCCTACCTCAGTCCAAATCTGCAAGATGTAAGGCCCATCCCTCCAGGATGCAAACATCTCATGTAGGCACGGTGCATGGTGGCTTTGTTATGGTGACTGACCTTCACCACCCCTTCAAACCTCTTTTTGACTCTTTAGCCTCCTCTGAGAACTGCACAATCACCCCTTACTCTTCCAGCAAGGAGCAGGCTGGCCCAAAAACAGCCTTGCCAGCATCAGACTCACACACAATCCTTTCTCAATCCAGCATCTAATGGCACTCAGATGCTTTAAACACTTTCTTAATTATGTAGTGGTGAGCATCTCTCTGAAAATGGGGCTGCAGTATACAATTAAAGGAGAAATGTATAAACTGTCTGATGTTGTCAGTATCTGTAGCTCAACATGAAATTACACCAGGAACAGGAGACTGTTGTCTGAAAAATCCATTTTCTTGTCATTTTTATGGCTCTGTTAGATAATAAAATCAAGAGAAAGATGACTAGAATAACAATAGTATCTCTTCCTGGGTGAAAAGAGAGGGGGAGGAGGAGGAATGCAGAGATGGATGTATGAAATCTCTTGTCCAAGTAAACAATCTACATACATTTGCATTTGCTTGTAATCATTGATATAAAATGTTGTCTTCATTAACATTAGGAGCTAGAGATATATGTTACTCTCCCATCTCTGGCTTAGCTGCCTCTTCGAATGTAAGGACTGGTGGCTCTTAAACACATCAAGCAGCCTTAATTCTCCTCCTTTGACTGTATTATTTCAAGTGCCCGAAGATTTACTAAGGAGTGGTTGACACTAATGAGAGTTGAACATCCAGAAAACAAACCCAAATTAGGTTTCATCAGAATAAATAGGGGATGGGACACTATATGCTAAGACAGATAACAGAATGATGTTAAGAACAAGTTTTTGGGGAAACAACTATGGGTCACATTCTTAGCAGCCCTGCTGTGGCACATTTACCCAGCGTGACTCGTAATCAATAAGCCACACTGTGTGAGCAGGTTGAGTTTTGCACTGCTATGCCATTGGAAAGGGGCCCACAGGCACATGCTGGACCTTGATTTCATCTCCATCTCTCTCACAGAGCTGGGGATCTGTTGGTTTTGAAGGTAGTTGGTATTGTCAGATTTGCACCCAGCTTCTGCTTCCAGCATAGGCCCTCCTCAGCATGTTGTTATGATAGCACCACCTTTTATTCCTTGTAACCTACAAAATTACAAAAAAAAAAAAAAAAAGGATAAATAGACATATGTACATTTATGTGGAGATTTTGTACTATTTCACTAGGTAGAATTTCCTATAAAATACACTATTAAAGGTGATGTTCCATTTATCTTTGTGAAAAGAAAAAGTATCTCATCATCATCTAGTGCTTTCTTTCAAAACATGCAGCTTTAATAAATGAGCAGTGCAGACAATCCTGTAAAATCTGCTGGCTTTTTTCCCCACAAGGCTTTTTGTATTGCAAAGCTGAGTGGTCTGATGGTCTAATGAGCCAGATAGTCCATATTTTTTTGGAACAACATTTTTTTTATTAATTAAAAAGAAAAAAATATTATTTGAATGCAAGGTACCAAACAGCTACACAACTTTGCAAAACGACTGCAGTAATGAGGTGTCTGCAGGAGTCAATCAGAGCAGATGACTCTCGGAGAAAGGCTCGATGCCTTTCAGATTTTCAAAGAAAAATAAGCCAACGACAAAAGAATAGCAGCTGTGAGTGCATGAAGGAAATTAGTTATAGCAGACTTGTAATTAAGCATTGGAAACTGATCAAAAACATTATCCTGTTAGTTTATACCATGGCTTCTATCTACTACAAAATCAATTACACAAAAAATAAACTACACACGCTCTGAAGTTTGCACATACAAATGCATCCTATCCAGTCTTTGGACTGCAAAGGCTATGCAAGTGTGTTTGTTTTCTCAATAAAATACACAGAACATAGAGCAGGCAAAAAGTGAGATGAAAAGGGAAACAGCAAATTTGGGAGAGAAGTTTGGCAGAACAATTGACTCTATCAGAAACACAGTTTTCTAAAAAAAAAAACACAACAACAAACAAAAATATATTTGTAAAATGAGATAAGCAACTGGGGTTTACTTTTGGTGCATGCATTTTTCCATTTTCCTTTGCCGAGCACTTTGAGTAAACAGGACAAATTGCCATTAAATGATAGAAATCATTTAGCAATAATAAAGGAAAAGAATGCCATAAAAATGTAGAAATTTGAGGGAAATATATACACAGAAAAGTTGGGCAAAAGTTTGTCTTTTGAAAATCACGTGCTATTCCCATTAACTGTAACATGAGATGGATGGCTGAATAAAATAGGGGCTATGCGAGCTGGGATTTTCTTAGAAGATTCGGGCCTGTTTTAGCACATGTTTAATACCAACAGAGCTGTTTCTGTTAGGAAAACAAAAATAAACCCCAGCAGGTTGCAGACAAGTATCCCTTTCTGGCATGTGTGTGCCCCCCATTTCCTGCACAACTCTTGTACCCACTCTGTGGGGCATCCCCTACTTGGGGCACAACAGCAGGGCAGCCAAAAACACTGCTGGGGAGATGCTTTGCTCACCCTCGGCTTTATTGCTGGGAAGTTAATAAGAGGTGTAGGCTTTATATAATCAAAAAAAAGCAGGGATGAGGGCAACTCATTTCAAGCAGGTCAGCAGAAGACCTCCATAAGCTGCTCTGCAGAAAAAATTTTGCTGGGAAAGCTGTGCCTGAGCAGGAGACAGGTATTTTGGAAGACCCCAGAAATCGCAGCTCTGATGTGTGACATTTCCAAAGTAGCAGATTACCTACGCATATTGTCATGGATCTGCTTTGATTTGTGGAGCTCCTTGTTTTTTCCAGAATCACAAATGCCACATCTCACATGGGTGCACCCTTGCAAACCGCCTTTGCTGGATCCTACAGAAGCAGCCACAGCCATGAGGTCTTCATAGACCATGGTGAGACATGAGTGTGTGAAACCTTTCCCCTGGTGCTAAGTGACCCGAGCAGTGGTACTGCAAACTGCCAATTCCATTTAAAGTCAGCACCTCTGAAATTCAGGACATAATTTAAGGGCCACAGTATGAGTATGAAAACCTAACTTTAGGCTTTTTGCTTTATAACTCTTGGCGTGAGATCCTGAGACAAAAAGCAGAGCAGAAGCAAAGAGCATTATTGCTGTTACTGTGCCATGTGCACCAGCAAAATATATCAATATGTGAAAACACAGAAACAAGAGGAGGGAGACAGAGATGATGTGCTTTTAATATCTTCGAAGCACCAGAAAATCTTTCATGAACAGGAACAAGACAGAGTTCATGAAAAGGTAAACCCCAGAATAAATTATGAAGCTCATTCCATTAGAGGTATGTATTAAATACCATATGTAGGTATACGGTTGGTTTTCTTTTTCCCTTTGTGTGTTATTTATTTATTTTTTATAAATCATTTAGGTAGTGGCAGATATTTCTTCCTTCTGTTATAAGCTCTCATGCTACATTTGTTGAGGTAAAAGACATCTGCCTTGAAAACAACAAAGTGTTTTGTTGTTGTTGTTGTTGTTGTTGTTGTTGTTGTTTTGTTTTGTTTTGTTTTTATGTATGAAATAGAGATGTTGGGACAGTCAGTGCTGTGGTAACCTGAGTGAAGCCAACACAGTTACACCACCAAATAACTTGTCTCACTATTTTTAACACATATGTCTGTACTGTACTTAGCCATTACTATACCACAAAGGCAAATGTGCATATTCATTGGGTGGACAGTGGATGCATACTAACCCAAACACTTGGGACAACATAACCATTTGTGTAAGCAAAAATGGTATTATTGCAATGTGGCAGTTTCTAGTGTATTTTCATATTCTTATGATTTTCTTTTCCATGAAAATGACTATTTAGGGCAGAATACAGGACAAAAAAATTACATGTATTGTTGAACTTCTTCTTATTAAATGGAAAAAAATCTCGTGCAGGCAAGAGAGGAAGCAAGAAGCAGCAGTAGGACAACATTTAGGTAATCACTGTCAGAAAATCCTGTCTCCTAGGCTAGGGTTGCATCCTTGGATACCACAGGCCCACCCCTGCAGAAAAAAGAACCACAACCTTATATTTAACACTGAAAACCTGCCTGGTCTTTCTCAATCTCAAACTCCAGCACATGGCATATTGAGGTGTGCAGAGAAGAGCTGCAGGAGAGGTTGGTGCCTGAAGGTGGGACCTGGAAGGAGATAATTAACACTGAGCCTTTCCTGGATGTGCAGAGGAAAAGCTGAGCTACTACAAGAATGAAAACCTGGAGGGATTTTTTAGTTAGGTGTTCCTAACCCCTTGCTACCACAGGCAAACTTGTCATATGGGTCTTCATAGGAGAGGAGAGGGATCGGGATGTTGAGTAGTGGCCTGATTTGGGGTGGTGGCTCAGCCTTCACGTGATGGACTTAGTGAAGAGAATGGGAGATAAAGATGCAGCAGAAATATGGAAGATTCTTAAATAGAGTGGAAACACCAGGAAATTGGAGTAATAATTTTGTCTTTTTTTCATGAAATATCTCACCCCTCTACATCAAGGGTTAATTTCAATGTGACACATGTGTATGTTACTGCAGAGCTGACCAACGTGTCAGATAATATTTTCCACAGCTCCTCCATGCTTCTTGATAATCATGGAAAGGTCAAATTGGCTTTGGGAGTGCACAAAGCAGTGTCCAGGCCCTGAGTCTTCTCCTGCTACCCCTATCTGTTCTGCAGTGGATCCATGCTGGGCCTACCCCACGGACTGCCACCCTAGGCAAGTTCTCCCAAAGGCAGAAAAAGCAGCAGATAGCTATTCTTAGGGGAGATCTTCAGAATGATGCTTTGCTGAAGTCTTCACCCAGTTGCAGGCATATTTTATACCTGCCAGATTTCCCTCGTACACTTCTTCCAACCCCATGCTCTGTGCAATATCACAGAAGTCATGAAAGGTCAGAAAAACTTTCCCAAATCATGCGGAAGCAAGGAATTTGGAGTAATCCAGATAGAAGAAGAGTTCCTCTGATTTATTATGGACTGCTGGGCAGATAAGAGCATGTGAGAGATAAGGTGGTGGAGATCTCTTAACCCCTTATCTGCCTTTTGGCATGGAGCATATTTCAAGGTAGATAGGTGGCCTCTAAAAAGTTAAGTTTTTGTCAATGGCTGCCATGTCCTACACAACCTTCCCACATGCCTCTGCGCTCTCTTCAACCAGGAATAGGAAAAAAACAGTTGCTATGGGGAGGTAAATTGTGGCGTTAATCACTCGGAGATCATCCCATAGAGCAAAGGCATGTTATGATTTATTTTCACCAGTCAAAAATTTGCCCCTTGATAATAGCGATCACAATCCAAATTCCCAGGTAAGTGCAAAAGCTCTCTTGGTGCAGGCAAATATGGGCTTTTGTGAGCACAAATACCTTGCAGCTCTAAGCCCTTGGAAATTGTATCTAGTCATTCACTTTATTTTCTGTGTTTATAAACACACATCTGTTATTTGAGTTTCCACTTTGGGGTGAATTTATGATGATAGCCCATCTGCAGGAGCTCTGTTTTTTTTTGTTTTTTTTTGAGAAGGTATTGGCTTTAAGGCTCTACAGTCACTGCTGGTGATTGCAGCATAAATATTAACCAGGTTGAATCTGCCAGAGGCATCATGCAGCGTGCAAGGATGTGACTTGCAGAATTTTTCTGTCTGATAAGCTCATGGAAAATTCTCTCAATGGATTTATTTATGGCAACAGATTAAAACAGACTCCAAGCAGACTGCACTCCATAGGTTCAAGAAAGAATCTCTAACTTATTAGAGATTGCTTTGTTTTTCACTATCACATTTCAGCCACATTTTCACTCATGATAAGCAATTGGTTCTTTCCTTGGGGAGCATGGGGAGATAGCTCCTGCCTTGAGATTCTTGGAAGGACAGATAGATTGCTAGAGTTTAAGCCTTTTAAAGGAGCCCTCCTTTTCCCTTCTTCAGGCACAATGTAGGTATGATTTTTACCCTTTCCCACTCTATTCCTTAGATGTTGGAAATATAGAGTATTTTTTTCAGTTTCTTCCTTTTTTTTTTTTTTTTTTTTTTTTTTTCTGTATCATGTTTGTGATATGTGTAAGATCTCTCCTGCTTCCCACTCTGTTCCATCACTGTTACCCTGGAGAAGGGTCCAGTCTTCTGGGGAAGCTGTGAACAAGGCACTCCTGGAGATGTGATGGAGGAAGAAAGCAGCAAAACCTTGCAGCAATGCCTGTGTGCATTTCTGCTGTCAGACAGAGCAAAGTCAGTGCTGTGTTTTGTTGCGAGCCAGCTTTGGAGAAAGGCACCAACAAAGTGTGAAAGACTCACTGCCAATGAGCAAGGTCATGTTTTTTTTTTCCTTACTTCTTTTTTTCTGATTCAACTTTGAGGGAGGAAATATGACTGTTTAAAGAGTTATTTTGCAAAGGCAGAATGAGCTGAAACGCAATGCAAGGAACCCCTCTGAGAAGAGATATCGGTCTTATATCGAGTTGCCAGTTGAGATTATCTGGAGTGGATGTCCTGAGAGACCAGCAGGAATTCTTTTCCACCAAAGACTGATGGAAGCTTCCCATTCAAATGTTTTAAAAGCTGTAGAGAATTAAAAATAGAAGCCCCGCTTTAGGGGGAGAGAATCCTTTGGGGGGTACTTTGTTTGCTTTGGTTTATATCTCCCTGGGTTGGAATGCAGTAAAAAACTGAAGAAATTAGAGTCTTGCAAAGAAATGTAACCTCATACAAAACTGAAGGGCAAGGAGCTCAGTTTGCATTCTGGTTTTATAATCAGTTCTGTTTATAGTAGGAAAGAAATATCCCCTTCTTGAATTCAGTGTATGCAGCTTTTCCTAGCTGTTCCCTCTTTAGGTAAACATTAAAGGAAATATGTCTTCAATAATTTATTATTAAGGCAGCAACTAATGGTAAATGCAGGTGTAAACCACGGGCATAGTGTTGTTCTATACGCCAACATACATAAGAAAGTGGAAGTTTTCTCATGGAGTTTTTTTTTTTTTTCCTGATAGAATGCATTCATGCAAGCAAAACTGCACAGAAATGGCACTTAATGAAGGGGGGAAACACAGGGGGTGTTTCAAACCCCTGAGCTGCCTCAATGCATTAGACTGTTTCAGCACCTTATGTGGCCTTTGGAGATACGGCCTATCTCCTTGGAAGTGAGGTTACATGGTAGCAGGGCTTTTAATTGCACTGGACTGAAATACCTTTCGTATTTATTCTCTGCTTATTTTGCCCATAATTTTTCAAGGCCACAGTCTGCAGGTAATGTGCAGGTGGTAAGCTAGAGACATGTAAAACACCTGTCTTCAGTGCTGGCATATAAACTCTGTGCTTATGACAACATTTCCTATATTTTAAATTCAGAAACAACTTGCTTGACTTTTCTTTCCCTCCTAGGTTTAATTCTCTTGTGCTGTGATAGTTTTTGGAGGTAGGATGGGTTTTTTAATGTGCATCTGTGGCTGGGTCTTCCAGTCTCTGGGGACAAATTTTGCTACTACGAAGACAAAATTGGTAGTTATACCTCAGAAACCATCTCTTTCATCTTGCAACCCAGTGAGCAGACGTGTGGGCAGCCAGATGCAAAGTAAAATCTACATCGGCATTTCAGACTCTTTTTTTTATGAACATCAACTTCTTCATGAAGGTATTATTGTTCTGTGTCTTTTATAAAAATGGTCATCTCCTCCTTGGCACTCTTTTCAGCTGTTGTTGATGATCCCCCAAAGCATTCTCCTTTGACAAGGCAGAGGCACAAGGCTCCTTCTGCACCTTTTGTGGTTGGGTCTGCCTGAGGCTCCATTAGGACACCTCTGTCCATCAACATGATGCTGCTGGGCTTCAGGTGCTGTGGCAAAGAGAGCTCTTCTCTTTCGGACATTGTGGGGGCACACAGGCAACTGGGGAAGGGAAGGAGGGGGCAGAGCAAAACCCTGCTAGTTTTGTCGTGTTGAGTTTTGCTCTCTGCAGTTTCTCCAAACAGGAGGTGCAAGAAGCCTGGCATGTGTGCTGTGGTGCTTGCCAGGGGTACTTTGGGTAGGAAGAGGCAGAGATCAAGGGCACCAGGTGAAGAGCAGGGGCACTGGCATTTACAGGGAACCTATGGGGACTCCTCTGGCTATACAAAATATGGAGGACATCTGTGACCACCAACCCATGATCCACAATGCCTGGCTTTCACACTCTGAATCTCAAATATACAGATGGTTCTCACAGATCATCAACCAAACCTGAGTTAAAAAGGGAGATGGGATTAACACTGCACTGCTTAATGTATTCAGGCAACTGATTTCAGCTCAAACAGTAAAGAAGAATGGCTCTAGCTACAGACACCCATTACAATGGCAAATTGCTCACACCTGCTTATCGTATGTGTAAAGCTCTGAAGAGGCAACATAGTATATAATTGCTAGGCATCATCACAATTAATCATTTCCTGCATGCAAACTGAAATATGGTAAATATATTGGTTGCAACTGAATATTATCACCTGATGCAGACACCACTCACCTCTCTTTGCTTGTTATGCCAACAAAGAAACGTGCATGATGCCGCCACCTCCTTTTCCTCTTCTGGTATATGAGGTGCCTGCATCTTTTTTTCTGTGCTTTTGTGATGTTCTCTTCTTCCTCAGTATTGCTCTGGGCTGGATTCTGTCCTGGCTTGACTCACCAGCCCAACCTAGCTGAGCTCAATGGGAGTAAGAATATTTTTATTTATTTATTTTTTTAACGTTCAAGAAAAAATACTTGCTTTAGCTTTAGCTGGTATTTTTTTCTATCAGGCTGCTAAGTCTTTGCTCATGCACGTTGCCATCTGGTGACAACCCACCCACACTCCACCTCCTGCCAGTAAGCAGAATGTGCTATCCTGACTCCTATTCAGCCCAGAGGTGAAGGAACCAACTCTTCAAACATTAAGTGCTCAACTTTCTCAAGACTCAACATTCACAAGAGTTGTTTGCAATGACACCATATGAAATTACTGGAATATGTTGGTCTCGACCTGGGCTCAAGTCTGCATTTTGTCCTCTCCTCCTTATATTCTTTTTGCACAATATAAGCAAGATTCTCTCGAAAACTTAGAGGATCAAGGCAACTTTTTTTTTTTTTTTTTTAAGCTTTCTAAGGTAGTGTAGGCTATACAGAGGTGAGAGCATTCTGCTTTATAGAAATAGACCTCACCCATACTGTTTTAGATGTGTGTGTTAGACCTCTGCGGGGCAGTGGTGCTGGAATCAGAACAGCCCTCAACATCTTTAGCTAGGTATAGCTAAGAATATGACCACATAGGATAGCTAGGTATATGGCTATACAAGGGAAAAGCAGAGTTAGACTTCTGAACCCAGTATTTTGGTAAAGAGAAAGTAATAGCTTTATGGTTGATCAAACAAAGTTCTTCTGTCAATTTTCCCAAGTGAATCAAAGAAAATTTTCCCCTCATCTGAAAATATTTTCAGTGTTTTCAAAAGGGGAGTAACCACATCACCCATGGGCCTGCATTACTTTAGCTACACTGATGCACCAATATTTTTATGAATTGACTTGATGACACAAATCCTGTTGAACAGCACCTGGCTGACTGGTTAGCATTTTGAAGAAATGACCATTGGTTTCCCATTTTATTTTCATTTTCAGATTTTCCTGCTCTTTACTATGCTCTGCCCCAAAGTCCCACTGTGCTCCAGATCCTGACCCATGTATATGTGGTTTGCCAGCCTCCAACTGAGTGCCACAAATGACCAGTGCAGGCAGGCAAAAGGAATGATAATTACACGTTATTTTTTATCAGTTGTGCTTACAAGGCAGTATCAGCAACCCTGCTTTATGCTATAAATGCTTTGCCAGCAAAAGCAGCAAAGCCCCCCTGTGGAAATACAGCTTATACTGGCAAAAGGAGTTTTTCTGCTTGCATATTTAGACCACCTCTTG